>NC_088926.1:25475000-25512500 GCF_038396675.1 Hydra vulgaris
CATTTTCTGAAGCATAGGCAAGGTACAGTTATAGTTTCCATTGAAACTATAAATGGAATAATTTGAGACACTGATGGCCTATTTTCACTCATCTCTCAAAATGCTTTAAAACTAAGATAAGCGTCTCAGCTAATAACCATTGATCTTTATTAAGACACATTTGATTTCTAATAAAAAATAATGTTAGTGAGGTTTTTTGTTCAACTGGCCTTTCTAGCATGTAAAATGTTGAGTTCAATCTCGTTACCACATCTTGTATAAGTGAATGTTGGGGTAACTTTAGCTGTTGTTGAATTTCATGTAGCATGTCCATGGAAGACAAAGAATGATGAAAGTGTGTAGCAATTTTTCTAGACTTAGCTATAAGATCATTTACAATTGTTTGCTGTTTGAAAAGCTTATTGGTTATTCAAAGCTGAAGAGTGTGGATTACACAACTTAGAGAATCTTTTTCTAAACCAGCTTCTTTTATAATAAATTCATATTAGCAGCATTGTCAGAGAGGACAAAGTACACTTTGTTAATTGGTATTTTCCATTCATTTGAAGAGTCTTTTAGAAATTTGATACCTTTACACATGTATGAGAGCCTGTTATTTTTTTAAGTTGTAGCACAGCTGTCATAAAATTGAAACCTGAGTTTATCCAGTGTGCTGTTAATGAATAAAAACCTAGATCATTGTGATGTGTAGTCCATCCATCAGTGGTGAAACTCAAAAAATCCGCTTTAGCTACATCATTCATAATTTGTATTTTTATTTTTTCATAAATAAAACATATGACTGAAACAACTGTTTCAGTCATATGTTTTCTAGAGGGCATGGTATACATTGGTTCAAGATGCATAATTAGTTTGTTAAATCATTGATCTGTAACTAAAGAATATAGCTGAATGTGTACACATAACATTTCTCCGATAAGTATAGTTATTTTTTGAGCTCTTTGTTCACTTTAAGTTCAGTTTCTATGCTTATTAATAACTTCCTTAAGCTTAGATGTTTTTGATCTAGAGTAACTGTAACACTATTGCTAATGGATTCTTTGCTATTATCATTCTCTTTACCGGTTGAAGTAGATGCAAAAACATTTTTTTCTGTCTTAGTTTTTTCGAAACATTTTAGATCTATTTTTTGGAAAACTTTTATATGTTTTGCTTTCATATGCCTTCTTAAATTGGATGTTGTCATTTTTTTGGCTGATGTTCCTCCTCTTGATATTTTCATTTTGCAAAATTTACAAATTATTTTTGAGCAACTAATTTCATCAATATTAAAATAGTCCCAGATTGGACTTTGCTCATTCTTAACTTATTTTTAATTTAATTTTATCTTTAAGTTTAATTCTATGTTAAGGAAGAAAAGTTTTTATTTCATTGCGCACTATTTTTATAAAAGAGTAGAACAAAAGGGAAAAAAAAGTTTCACGTAATTAAACTTTGAATAAATAAGATATAGGATATTTTTTTTGCCTCACTTATTCTTTCTTTAGATGAGAGAAATAAAAGTTTAATTGTAACTATACTTTGAATAAATGGGAATTAAAAGAGAAAATTGCTTTAAACAGAGTTTTTTTTGAAACTCTTTCAATTATTCTTTACAGTCCATATGTTTCATTACATTTATATTAAAATTAAATAATAAAAAAGTTTATTTTTAAATTAAAAGTTGTTAATTTTTTAATAAACATTTAAAATAAGTATTGTTTTATAATTTAATTTCATAAAAACATTTGCCAATTATTGTTTTCGTTAAACTTGCCAATTATTAGAAGTAACTACACCATTCATTCTTTATTAAAAATGAAATGGTTCTAATTTTAACAGAATGACAAAAGTAAATATTTATAATACAAGCTTTTTGTATTGCAATAATTGCTCTAATTATTAGGAGAACAATAAATAAATAAATGGAAATCAAACTTTAACAGTAACAATTTCAAAATGTTGCTTTCATTGTCACATGAATGAAATGTGACATTTCTATTCAAGTGTATATTTCCACCATATATCTAATTTCAGGGCCGATCCCGAATGTATAAATATCAGGGCTTGTGATGAAGAAAATCGTCAAGCGTGTTATATCGCGCTCGTAAAATTAGAATATGTTTTCATCGAGCATGATTATGCCCTCGAGATTACGTCGGCGAGCGCGATCATGAAAATTGCTGAAGGTGATGCTCATAAAAAGCTTTTTATTTTTTATATCTTTTTTTATTTGTTACATAATTCTTTTGTCAAAAAATGTTTGACTTAGTATCACACTCATCAACTACTTCAACGTAGATTTTTATACTTCCAAACTTCATGTATATTGTCAGATCGCGATTTTATTTTTAACTATTTATGTTATAAAAAAATAATATCAAACAAAAACGCAACTTCTTATTGATTTGTATTGAAGTATAATTTAGTGACTTAGTCTTGCTTCGTTGTTTTGATATATGTATTTTAAAATGTTACGCTGTAAACTTAATTAACGGTTAATGGTTTTTATATTTCTTGATATTTTTTATTCAAATTAATTATTTAATTTTTTTCTAAAATTTCTTTTTTAAAATTACGTTTTTTTATCTTAAAAAAATAACACAAGAATAATTTAAAAATCTTCTTTTTTAAAAACTATTCATTATAAGTTAAATAATAGATTTTTCCCTCAACTGTTGTCAACGGTGTTTCCTCTTCTACATTGTCGAAACTGAATACAGCTAATTCATCAGTCATGTCTTCATCAGCACTGTCTATTTCATCATCGTCATCAAAAATTTGATTTGTAATCAATGTTGTTGCTGTTGTCATATAGTCAACTGGATCATCATTAACTTGAACCACTCGTTTCTTACTCAAATAAATTTCTTTTGCTCGCTTTTTAATCAGGATTATTTCTTCTTTTGACCAGCTTCCATGGTTTCCTAATATCATAATGCTATCATTTAGAGTGTCGTGATTCATAGATAAATGTTGATCTGATAATATGGTAGTTACTGCGCTAAACATTCGCTCCACGCTTGAGTTTTGCAAAGATAATCGATATAACTTTTAAAAAATAAGGAAACTTTGACATTTTGTACAGGAACGTCGACCTCCAAATTTCTCTTATTTGGCGATTGCGTACCATTGTTTCAAGATTAGTTCTTGAATGAATCAAAAATAGTTTCCATTCTTGGAAAATTAACTTTTCATTAAAATTGGAATGTTCCAATGGTGTTTTAAAATGCGTGGACAAAAACTTTATTTCTTCCAAGCCAAACACTTTGTTGTCAGTCCAGTTCTGCGGGCCGATGAGCTGCATGGCGTGATAAATCTCAGACTCTTCCTTTATGCTTGTGAATCTGCTGTTTAACGTATTTATAAGTCTGGGTATAACCTTTCTCTTAATATTTCTGACTAAGCATAATGCTTGATCTACGTCAACCAAAGTCATATCTAAGTTTACTATTATATACTTTCTATTACTGGGGTGTTTTCATTTGTCGCCAGCTTTACTAAACTGACCAGACAGTGTTTCAGGTAAGTTATATTTGCCCTCAATAACCATGTAACGTGATACATAACTATCTAAAAATTCTAAATCTGTATTGATTTCTTCGAGCCTCAATTCCAGTTCTAAATTTGTTCGGTTGATTGTATTGTTGTGTTGATTGTAAATGATTAATATCATTTGGCAACAGTTCTTTTGCTTCAAATACTTTCAATGCTGGCACAATGAGCTCTAGCAAATCATGATAAACGACAACAATGCAGCTTTAGGTAAAGTTTGCCGCAAACTTTGCGGTAAACTTTACCTAAAGCTGCAGATGCATTTATTACTTCTTGTTTTATTTTCCCCAAGTTTAGAAGCAGATAAAAATTTGTATTGTAAAATTCATCAACTTTTTTTAATTTAGAGATCTTGGAAAAAACTTCTTTAACTGCCAGCTCAACTCTGTAGTTGACACAATGAACAGCCATTCCCTATCTGCCTTTATTTGCGCTATGACACCCCGATATTTTCCAAAGTTTACACTTGCACCATCGGATGTTATACTGACTAATTTATTTTTGTAATCATTGGAGTCTAAATTAAATTCCCTGGTTTCAAAAATGTTATTGATTCCCTTGACAATGGAGTCTGCTTCTCCTCCGCCAAACCTATCAATATCAACTAGATCCAGAACCATATAAAAAGGAGAACCACATTTTTTAATTCTTGCCAAAACTAACCCTTTTTCTTTCTTTGTTTTTCGAGCTTTGGCTAGCATCGCACAAATTTGAGAAGAATTAAGCTTCTTTCAGGATATTGGCACATTTTTCACGCACAGCCATCGCAATGCATTTTACGAATTCACGCCCGCTAGCACCATTTTTGTTACATTTGATCATTTTAACACCATTGATCTTACAGCTCTTTACCTAAACATTTTTTGTAAATGATGCATTATATTTTTCGATTTAAAGTTAAATTTACAATAGATTAGTAAAATTTATAAAGTTGGAAACACACGAACTAACTATTTTTATTTGAACCAACTATTCAATACTTTATCTAATATATTTAAAATAGTAAACATATCGATACTTACAATAACAGCAAAATTTTTGTGCAGCATAGTTGGCAGAAGGGCCATTTCATAGACACAGTGTACAACTCTTATATATGCGTCATCCGTTAAAACTTTTAATGAAGACGATATTGACGCTTGTATCTAAGAAACAAAAGAATATCACAATTACAAAAGTACACAGTTTCCTCAAACTTTTACTTTATGCAGTACCAATCTTAATTGAACCATAGTTTAAAACTTTTCCTACAATATATTTTATAAACATTGATTTCATTTAGTTTTTTTAAAGAAAAAAACATTCAAGCTTTTTTAAGTAATGTTAAGTACACATTTTTTTTAATAAGAAACCAATCAAACGGTTAGTACTAAAAAGTTTCTTAATTTAAGGATACTTTTTTCTAAATCTAGTACTAAAAGTTTCTTAAAAGTTTCTTTAATTTCAAGTTCTTATTTTTTATTTGTAATCAAATTGAATTCTATTCGATTGCGCGTGCAAATTAAATTCTCATTCAAACTGTTGTTCTCTATTGTAGATAATGTTAACTTCGAGTAATGTTGATGAGATATTTAGGTGAAAAATGAGGAAATATTCATCGAACTTATAAATAAGTTTCTTATTGAAAAGTTACTTAGTACTAAAAGTTTCATAAGATTTTGAGGCTCTTAGTACTAGTTTCTTATAAACTGGTTTCTTATAAAAAAAAAAGCGTGAAATTGTTTTTGACTTTTTTTAATGTTACAGTTGAATGAACGTAAGTGTCATTAGTTATAAATGCTAGTTTCATCTGTGTCATTAAAAAAATAATTTTGAAAAAAAAAAGAACGCTGTTTTTTAAAAAAAAGTTTCTTAAGTTTTTTTAGGTTTAATTTTTTTCTTTTGGTGACAAATTATTATAATACAAATTATTATAATACAAATTATAATTTTTAGGTTATTAATTTTTTAACTTTCTCTTAGTTTAGTTTAATTTTTTCAGTGCGTTTTAGAAATAATTAAATATCAAAATTTAACATAAACATCATCAAGCATTTGCAAATGTGTAAATGCTTGATGGCCAAATCGTCAAAACAAAATATATTAATGGTGTACAATCACACGACTTCCTGATCAAGCCTGCAACAAACGACGCTTTAGCACAGTTCAAAATTAAGATATTAGAATCTGGTAAATAAGAATAAAAAATCTTTATTTCAAAGGTAATAATTTATTAATTACCTTTGAGGATTTTGTATTCCATTGGCTGACATAACACATCGCTCATTTGAGGGTTTCTCGCTCTCACACCTTATTGCAGTATGGTGAGAAGATGTTTCAAAATGTCTTAGAATAGGGTGGATTGACACAAAGTTCTTTACAACCTTGTAATACCGCTTCTCTATTTCTTGTACAAACTTTGCAGTAAATTTCAATAATGTATGTAGTTCCGTTGGTAATTTCAGTTCTAAAGCTTATTACCTCTTCAACTTTCCATTTAATAAATGTTGACATCATTACTTTGTTTCCTTTTCGAATATCCTTGATTGCGAACATTCTAAATAACAGAATCGTTTTAAATTTGAGTTAAAATAAATAATAGTTAATAAAAAACCTATACTATGAACAAAAACTAATTTTAAAAATTACTCTATTATCAATATTTATTTTTATTATAAACGATGTATGGAATATTACAAACAACAAATCAAATAAGTCTTACTTGATATTTTCACAAGATTAAAAATACTCTGCAGTTTCAATTTTCTTATGGTTTTCTAATTTTCTATTCTTATTTTATTTGCGCATTTTTGTATTCACATTGTGTTTCCACATGCACATTCCATTATTGAAATTAGTGACTATTAACGACTTCAAGCTCATTCATTACGTTAGTGCAAAAGAGAACGACGTAGTGCTTTTTATATTTTATATCAGTGCTTTGATAATAGAATATCTTTAATAAAAAATCTTTTTTAAATATTTTATGAAAATAAAAAAATAATCCCGAACTATTGGACGACCGTTATTTTATACGCTCATTATAAGCTGAATGAGCGTTGTTTATTGTGCCTAGAATGTTTGAGAATACTATTTATGGTCGCGTTTTACGAGCGGAGCGCGATCGCGCTTGCTTCATCACAAGCCCTGTATGTATGTATGTATGTATGTATGTATGTATGTATGTATGTATGTATGTATGTATGTATATATATATATATATATATGTATATATATATGTATATATATTCCCTATAACATTTTTAAGTTACATTACGTCTCAATCAGTTACAATAGGTAACAAGCTTCTTCTCAATTGGTTACTTTGTCACAAAAAAAAAATAAAGTCTTAATACGCAATGTTACATCACAATTATTTTTTTTTTAACTTTATAAAATGTAACCAATTGAGACATAACGCAACAATCTAGATTTGAGACGTAACTAAAATATGTCTCAAACATAGATTTTTTTAATTTTACGTTACGTCTCAATTTGTTACACTTTTAAAAAAAAAAGACGTAATGTAACGTAAAAAATTATACTTGTGACATATTTTAATTGTGTTAACGTAATTAAAATACGTCAATTAAATACATTTAAGAATTAAAACATTTTAATTCTTAAATGTTTTACGTTACGATACTTCTGTTTGGTTATACTTTTAAAGGTAATAAGTACCTTAGATTGCTTAACCGTACCGTAAGTTTTTACCTTTTAAAGGTACTTTTTTTGTTTAGTTTTTCGTTACGTTAATTTTAAAGCTTTAAAAGTTGTATTTACCTTTAAAAAGAATTTTTTAAAAAGTAACCCACAAGGGTGGGTTAACTTTTTGAAATACTTTTTTAATTACAATAGTTTTGACTAGCGTGTTATTGCGTTTTCAAAAATCAAATACTTAAATAATATTGTTAATAAAACAATTTTGTTAAATACCGTAACTCATGATCATGAGTTACAGTATTTATCAATGTGTTTGTCAAGACATTTGTAACTAAAAAATTTTTTCTTTAAAACTACCAATTATCATCATTTATTTTAATTGTAAAATAGATTCGTCTTAATTAGTTAATTTTATTTTTTTGTAATTAATTTGTCAAGAAAAAAAAAAAAGTTTCAATTCATAAAGTTACATCTTAATTATTTTATTTTAACTTACAAAAGTGCAACTTTTAAAAAGTGTAGACTGAAACATAACTTAACATTAAAAAAAATCCATATTTGAGACATATTTTAAAAACTTCTCATATCTATATTTTGTTATGTGACATTACAATTTTTTTTGGTCAATAATACAAGCGTAATACTTCACGAGTTTTTAGAAACTCACAAGCAAAAATGTATATAAAATTTCAACCTTTCTTATGATGTAATTTAAAGTATTATATACATTAATAAACTTAAGCCAATTGTGTGTATAGTTTGCACTTCCTGTGCAATATCTGTCTCGCTCTCTGACTTGACTTAACTTTTTTCTCTCTCTTTATATGGCTCTCCCTATATATATAAATGCACATATGAAAGAAAAAAAAATTATATAGAATAATACTATAGATTGCAATGTTATGTATCATAAGGTCATTACGTGTTGTTATGTAACATTTTTCATGTAGAGTTACATTACAATGTTACGTCTCGGTTACGTAAAAATAACGGACATTTTGCATGTAACGTAACGAATCCCATTTACGTTACAATACGTAACGTAACTTTAAAATGTTATAGGGGTATATATATATGTATATATATATATGTATATATATATATATATATATATATATATATATATATATATATATATATATATATATATATATATATATATATATATATATATATATACACACACACATAAATATATATACACACTCTTGTATGGTCGTTTTTAATTTTACGATTGCTAGGTCAGTTTTGAGTTGTTTTTTTTAAATAATATTTTGAAGACCAGAAAAAGTTTTTTTTCAGTAATATTTGATAGACTGACTGCCCTAACCAAACCCTCAGTCAATGTAGCAGCACTTCCTTGAAGCAGCAGGCTATAAGATAGTTGATGTAGCAGCACTTCCTTGTAGCAGGAGGCTATAAGAAAATTGATGTAGCAACACTCTGTGCATGTTTTACAGTAAAAAACATTCATAATGTTTTTATTTTTAAAAAATAAAATAAAAACATTCATAATGTTTTTATTTTTAAAAAATAAAATAAAAACATTCATAATGTTTTTATTTTTAAAAAATAAAATAAAAACATTCAGAATGCTTTTTAAAACATTCAAGTCTTTTAACTTTTTTGTGGCTTTTTTTAAAAAACATCAAATTTAATTAGTTTCCTCAATTAAATTATTGCGCTTTGTTGTAATCTAACCTTAATTTTGTCAGTATAAAAACCGCAGACAAGCTAAGAGCTTTGTGTTTACCACAAACTGTATATTTAATGCCTTTACAATAGGTATGTATATATATATATATATATATATATATATATATATATATATATATATATATATATATATATATATATATATATATACATACTATATATATATATATATATATATATATATATATATATATATATATATATATATATATATATATATATATATATATCAACCCTCGGAATTAGGGGAAAAAAGGTTGGCAATAAATTGATGACCTTAAACTGTTTAAGATTGGCATAAGGTCACCAAAAAAAATTTGATACAAAGGGGTTACCATACCAGGCAGGGTTGGAAAAACCCGGGTTTTTTTTAAAAA
Organism: Hydra vulgaris; assembly: GCF_038396675.1. NCBI lineage: Eukaryota > Metazoa > Cnidaria > Hydrozoa > Anthoathecata > Hydridae > Hydra > Hydra vulgaris. The sequence goes on from NC_088926.1 coordinate 25,484,270, forward strand.
ACCCAGCCCACTGGGTTATTTTGGGTTTTTTTAAAAATAGCTTTTTTTGCTAAGAAAATGAAAGACATAATACCTATTTTACATTTAAACTATCTTTAAACATTTAATTTTTTCAAAATGATAATTAAAAACACATGGTATTAGTTATATTTATTTATTGAAAAGAGCTTTTACAAGGAAAATTTAATAAATTGAAGAATTGTAAATAAAATTCTCCTTACATAATTTTACTTTGTTTGATTATTACAATAATTTTCAATTCTTGTCAGCTTTTCAGAAGTTTTTGACAGATTTCCAGTTAAACACTTCCTCTGGGATCATCAAGAATAAACTAAAACAAATATAAATTACACTTAAATAATAGAAATAGAATTTTTTTCAGAATTTAGATGGTTATACTGAAGTTAAAAACGATTTTTCCTACTACTTACCTACTTATTGATCAGATTCGATATCATCACAGGAACTGCTGAGCTATTGTGAAATGATTTGTAAATCTTCACAAGCTTCATTGCCTTATCTGCACCAAGACGATTCCTGATCTTTGACCAGACAAATCCAAAGGTTGAAAACCATCTCTCAATTGAGGCTGAGCTAGCAGGACAGGAGTGTAGAGAAGCTAGAAAGCTGCAGAAATTGGCAGAAACCTATTTATCCCTGATTTGAGATCTAGTAACCTTTCCTTTCATGATGTTCCACCATTCTGATGGAGAGATACCCTTCAGTGATTCTGAGAACATTTGCTTGGGGAACACCTCCCTGTCCTTTAAGTTAAACTTGTATATTAAACCCAAGAAATCAGGGTTCCTGTCCTCTAACCATTGTTCTGCACTGTTTTCATTATCATTATCAATGAAGCTTTTGTAATCATCTACATAGCGATGGTCAGTTATATAGGCCAAAATATGAAAGGGTTGTACAGCATCTTAAAATCTCTTCTTTATTGCATCATAGTATATGGATAGCTCTTCATCCTTTATCAATGAATACCAGATATGAACTGCGTCAGAGAGATGACAAGAATCACTGTGCATCTTGTCTAAGGCAATCCCCAATTTTTTCATTCGACTAAGAAGACGACTTGCCTCACGTTTGATGGCTATATTCTCAATTATTCTTCCAATATTGGCTGGAAAATCTTCCATCTTCTCTCCATAGATCTCCACGTAGAAGTTATAATTTTTCTGGTATGTCTCAATGCAGGCAACTTGAGAGTTCCAGCGTGTTTCATTTGGCAGCTGAGGCATACATCCACCTTTTTCCTTTAACAAACCATGGGCCATATGCACATTTCTAAAATATTTCTGAACTTCCACAACCTGTTTTAGAATTGTTGAAAAAGAATTGCAAATATCTTTCTGTAGCAAATTCATATAGTGTGCATTACAGCCAGTTGTCAGATCAGGTTATCCTGCTACTGGTAACATGTAACCCAGTACAATCTGCTTCATGTCCTGCTGCCTTGTAGGATACGCCTTTTTAGGCAAAGGCTAGGAGATGCCAACTCCGATTTAAAACACCCCCTGCCTTGGGGCTCTTGGTTGAGTAAAGGCTAGAGATGGTGTCTCGATAAAAATACTCATCTTGGGCAGATGTTAAATGCACCCAGCTAATGTCTTGTAGAAGGCCTCCTAGGCAAAGACTTAAGGGGTAAACAGATTCTATCTGTTGACCAGCCTCGCACCCCTTCTTCATCTATTAGGCTGGCGCAGATGTACTTTTAATACATTGTTTCCAGTTTAGGATGTTGAATGCTGGATCTTCTTGACTCAATGCATGGGTTTGCTTGTGTCACTGTTTTTATGACTAGGCAACTCATTCTATTATCTCCTTATGAGGGTACAGCTCTAAAACTCAGTTTTATGGTTCTGAGGCCGGCTGGTAGTCAGGTTTCCCGAACTCTGTGGTAGCTCTCAGAGAGGCTGATCCCATCAACAGCTGAAAAATATCAAAGTATTAACAGTGCCATGTTGCGCATGAATGGTGTCCCTGTTTGTACTTTTGGTGTGCATTGCGGAGGCCACATTTGGAGCCCTTTGTTACGACTTAGGGTTTATTAGTAGTAATGAAGCAATTGCTTGGGCTATTAAACGGTGTTCTGAGTATTATCTATGCTTTGAGTCAAGTTCTTCAATCTAATTTAAAAATGAATAAAGTATCAAAAACTATAAAACACAAAAAACCATCATCATCACCAAGTTCTCTAAACCTATCATTCACTAATATTCGTGGTCTTCGAAGTAACTTTTCTTCTGTTGAGTCTTATCTCTTGCAAAGTTCACCAGACCTACTTGCTCTTTGTGAGACTAATTTGAGTTCGGCTGTCTCATCTTGTGATCTTAGTGTTGATGGTTCCTCTGATTCGTAAAGACTCCAATAGTCACATACTTGGCCTGGGCATTTACATTCGTAAGAATTCACCTGTTTGTCGTAAAAGTAGGTTTGAATCCACAGACCATTCTTTCATGTGCTTTCCTTTAGCACCACTTCACTCTATTGCCTTTATCTTTGTTCTATATCGCTCTCCTTCATCTCAAGACTGCACTCTTTTTGATGGTATTTCTGATCATATTGACCAAGCCCTCTCTCTTTATCCATCAGCTAATATAGTTGTTGTCGGTGACTTAAATGCTCACCACTCTGAATGGCTTGGCTCTAGTGTCAGTGACCCTGCAGGCATTAAAGCCCACAACTTTTGCCTTTCTCAATCCTTAACTCAAATAGTCAACTTTCCAACTCGCTTTCCTGACAACCCTAATCATTTACCTTCTCTACTTGACTTATGTCTTGTTTCTGATCCTAGTCAGTGCTCAGTTTCTCCACATTCACCCTTAGGTGCTTCTGATCACAGTTTGATCTCTTTAAAACTAATATCTCATTCTTCTTCATCACCTGAATACCCCTACTATCGAACCTCTTACAACTACAGTAAAGCTGACTGGGATTCTTTCCGTGATTTTCTTCGTGATGGCCCTTGGGTAGAAATCTTTCAACTTCCTGTCGACAAATGTGCTTCTTATATAACTTCGTGGATTCAGGCTGGCATGAAATCTTTTATTCCCTCTCGACAATTCCAGGTCAAGCCTCACTCTCCATGGTTTTCCTCACACTGTACTGCTGCGATTGCCAATCGAAACCGTTACTTCCATATTTATCAGCAAAACAATTCTCCAGAAAACAGACGTCTGTTTATTACTGCTAGAAACAACTGTAAAAAGGTTTTGTCTAACGCCAAACCCGCTATTCTCAGGTCATGAAATCTCGTATCTCATCTCAAAAATTAGGCTCTCGTGACTTTTGGAGAATCTTTAATAATATCAATAATAAGGGCAAATCTATAATTCCACCTCTCTTGTATGGTTCAGACTTTGTCACCTCACCTAAAGACAAAGCCGAACTGTTTGCTAAAAACTTTTCATCAATATCATCTCTTGATTCCACTAATTGCGTTCTACCTGATATTGCCAACAAACAGGTTGATCCATTGCTTGACATTCATATCACTCCAGCATCTGTATCTAAAGTGATCACCTGCCTAGACTCTTCTACAGCTTGTGGCCCAGACAACATACCTGTTAAAGTCTTGCAGAAGTGTTCTCCGGAGCTGTCGTCTATACTCTCAAAACTATTCAACAAGTGCTTATCAGAGTCTTGTTTTCCAGCCTGCTGGAAAGCTGCATCTGTTATCCCTATCTTCAAAAATTCTGGGGAGCGATCTGATTCGTCTAACTACCGTCCCATAAGTCTTTTTCCTATCATAAGCAAGGTTTTTGAATCTTTAATTAACAAACACTTAATTTCTCATCTTGAATCTAATAACTTACTTTCTGACCATCAATATGGATTTCGATCTTCTCGTTCTACAGCTGAGTTGCTAACAGTAATAACTGACAGGTTTTATCGTGCATTAGATGAAGGTGGAGAAGTTAAGGCCATCGCTCTTGACATTTTAAAAGCGTTTGATAAAGTTTGGCATGCTGGTCTTCTCCATAAGCTTTCTTCTTAGGGTGTATCCGGCAACATCTTTAAGATCATTGAATCCCTCCTTTCCAATCGTAGCATAAAATTTGTCCTCGATGGACAACACTCTTCTTCTTATTCTGTAACTTCAGGGGTTCCTCAAGGTTCTATCCTTGGCCCTACACTTTTTTTAATTTACATTAACGATCTTCAAGATATTCTCACATCTAAGGTGGCATTGTTTGCTGATGATACTACCATTTATTCTTGTCGTGATAAGAAACCAACACCCTCTGATTGCCTGGAGGGGGCATTTGAGCTTGAAAAGGATCTCACTTCTGCTACAGCATGGGGCTCACAGTGGCTGGTGAACTTTAATTCAGATAAAACTCAATTTTTTTCAGCCAATCGTTATCGCAATAATTTAGTTCTTCCTATATTTATGAACGGTGATGTACTCGATGAGTCACCTACTCTTCATCTTCTAGGATTAACTCTTACTTCTGATCTTTCTTGGAAACCATATATCAAATCGGTTGCAAAATTAGCATCTGCTAAGGTTGCATCTCTTTATCGAGCTCGCCACTTTCTTACTCTGGATTCTATTCTCTACCTCTATAAATCTCAAATCCGGCCTTGTATGGAATACTGTTGCCATATCTGGGGCGGATCTTCTAATGATGCCCTTTTTCTTTTAGACAAGGTGCAAAAACGCATTGTAAACATAGTTGGACCTGCTCTTGCAGCCAACCTTCAACCATTATCACATCGTCGTAATGTTACTTCTCTTTCTCTTTTCTACAAATACTATAATGGGCACTGCTCGAAAGAGCTAACGTCTCTTGTGCCATCTACTAAAATTCATTCTCGTGTTACTCGTCATTCAATTAAGTGTCATCCTTTTTCTGTGACTGTTCCTAAGTGCTCCAAAAACGCTTATTCGTCTAGTTTTTTTCCTCGAACATCAGCTCTTTGGAATTCGCTTCCTTCATCTTGCTTTCCTGATTCATATAATTTGCAATCTTTTAAATCGTCCGTCAATCGTTATCTTGCTCTACAATCTTCATCTTTTCTCTTACAGTAACTTCCAACTTTAATTAGTGGCTGCTTGCAGCCTTGTTGGAAGCGAAGATGTTTAAAAAAAAAAAAAAAATGTTAACATATCAGGATACTCTTGTTTGATCAGCTCTTTCATTTTCTTTATCTTAGCTTCATTGTCAGTGCAGACAGCAAATACAAACTTATTATAATCATTTTTTTGAAGCAGTATTCTGCAGTTTTTTTTTCTGATCCTGAGTCAACTATGTTGTACAGATAACTCTTTTCTCCATCATAAAATGAGTGAGCAATTATTGGGTCATTCTGAATACTAGACCATCCATCTTGACAAATTACCAACGTGTATTTGGTTTCCAGTTCGTTCTTTATACCAGCTGACAGATCATCATAGACTTCATTTAATAGATCTCCACCCAGTTTCTTTCGACTTGGTGGGACATACCCAGGACGAAGAAGAGAGCAAAGTTTCTGAAACACAGGCCTGACTTTGATATGGTTGATGAAAGCCACTGAGATCACTGATAGTATATTGTAAAAAATACTAAAACTATTTTTTCAGAAATATTACAAAAAAATCATGTCTTTTAAAAATTTTGATTCTTATTAAATACTATATTCTGATCATATCCATATCCTCTTTTCTATAATAATTACTTTTTAATTAGTCATAATTATGTTTAAATATTTTCTGAAATAAATAAATCACAGAAAAAAACCAAGCAAAGAGAATCCTTTAAATAAAATATTATTTTAAAAAAACCCAAAAAAACCCGGGTTTTTTTGGGTTTTTTTAACTGGGTTTTTTTGGGTGGATTTTTTAATGCCAACCCTGCTTTAAGGTCGGCAATTCCCCGCATTGATGTGCATAAGTTGATTAATTGTGTCACTTATAAGGCGCAACTGTAGTAAGTACAAATTGCATAAGTGTGAACTGGCATAAGTGCAAAGCATTGCAAAAACTGACATTAGAGCAAACTGGTATAGTGAGAATTGAAATAAGTGTGCCAAATAAATTTGCAAACATTTTTTTGGCGCGTTTACGCCAGTTCACATTTATGCCAATTTGCACTTTATGCCAGTTTGCACTTAAGCCAATTTGCACTTATGCAATGTTTGCAAATTCTTTTGGCGTACTTATGCCAGTTTGCACTTGTGCCAGTTTTTGTAAAAAAGTTTTAAGCGTTTCCCCAATGGGTAGGGGGAACTCATATTAAAACTGGGTTTTTATATCAGTGTTTCCCTCTCTCTTAAATGTTACCTTTACTACAGCTAAGGAGCCTCCCTTCCTTCAATATAGAATCAGTCAGAACCAGTTATAACCACCACAAACAATAAAAATAACTATATGAACCAGAATAATTTTAATTTTAGGTAAATTAAATCTATTCAAGTAATTAATTACAACTAATTTTTATTCTGTAGCAACTTAGCATACAATTCTTACTTTCTTATGAATAATCAAGTAAATGTTGATTTTTTGATGCAAACGCTTTGAAACAATTACCAAAGAAACTCACTAGCAATTGTTCATGATATCTTATGTTTATACATATAATAAATAAGAAATTACTTAGCTACATTAAATTATTTAAAAATAAAAAAGTTTAATTAAAAAACAAGTTTAAAATAAATAAGCCAAAATAATTGTCTGGCCTAACTGGCTAAAATAATCTTAAGAAGTCAAAAAAGTAATTATAACAACTAAATTGTCTAGTGATTAAAAAAGTAATTAATTACTGTTAAAAATTTCATTTTATATAGGCTAAAATGTGGCAAACTACATTTTAACTTATATAAAATTTTTCAGTCTAACAAAAACTCAAAACAGAATCAGTACTATTACTGTACTACATCCGTGGGTCAACACCACTTAAACAAAAATATTTCATTAAAAATTAAAACAAAACAAGTATAATCAATAAAAATACCACCTACTTGTTTGTTCAAATCATTCAACAGCTTCAAAACAGCCTCAACAGTAATTGATACAAATGCAGTAAAATATCCTCATTATATTTCATTAAAGTTATTGATTGACAGATTTAAGAAACTTTTACCTATTTTATTCTTTTCAATATACTTCGTATATTGAAAGCAGTTTACCTTCTTACTATATAACTTTTCACTGAAAAAAATAACAAGAACCAGTAAATTTTAAAACTTCATTTGTAGATTAAACAATTTAATTTTTAACCTTTTCTCTTTTTCTTTATAGATAACAAAAAGTTAATAAGCTTTTTTATATATATATTTTCAAATAAATTTTAATAAACCATTGTTGGAAATATGGAATTAAGTTAAAATATATTAAATATAGAAAAACACTAATGTAACACTACTGTTCAAAAAAAGAAGTAGACTTAACCCAGATTATCATCGACCTATATCCTTAATATCAATTGTATGTATAGTAATGAAGAAAATGTGACAGTACGGTTAATCAATTATTCAAGCACGCCCTTATTTTAACCCCTTAAGGACTGATATTTTTTCAAATAAATGCACCAAAAAAGTCAATTTTTTTTAATGCTTAGAACTTAGATATTGACATATTAAGAATAAAAAAAAAGTCTGTTATAAATCTAAATATTATTAATTTGATTGATTCTTAGTTGATTTAATATCATAATATTGTTATAAGATTATTTTCAGGAATTATTTCGGGCTAATACATAATGAAACGTAAAATATGTGACCGCCCGAGTTATCTCGGGTTCGGTCTTTTTGGACCATATAGCATGACCCGAGATATCTCGGGCCTGGTCCTTAAGGTGTTAACAAATCAATATAGATTAATTAATAAAAAAGTGTGTAACTAGTTTATTGTTACACACTCTTTTATAGTTGATTGACATGATGTCAAAAGCATTATCTGACAAGGTACCTATGGATGTAGCACTCATATATTTCAGTAAAGTGTTTAATATGGTTCCACACAAACGACTAATTTACTAACTCAAAGTATATGGTTTCACTGGTAATCTCTTGAATTGAATAAACTTGGTACACCAGCGACTTCAACAAATTATGATGGGTGATTGTGTATCCTCATGAGTGGAGGTGTTGAGTGGGCATCCCTCAAGGATCTGTCTTAGGTTTAATCCTATTCATAATTTTTGTAAACAATAAATCTGATATTGTTAACCACCCATGTAAAAATTATGCTGATGACACAAAACTGATGGCTCATTTAAAACACCTATTAGCCTAATAAAAACTTCAAAATATCTACAAATGTAAAATCATGCCCATAGATATAACAAACAATCTTTGTCTACTCAATGTTATCTAATAAAAATAATAGCATCAAGCTTGCATTAACCATGATCTAGGCATCATGATTACGCCAGACTTAAAATGGCATAATATTTCAGCCTATACAGCCAATAAATCTAACCATTTCTAGGCATGTTGTATTGAATGTTCAGCCACATGAATCCACAACTAATTAAAAGTTTTTACACAATGTTTGTACAACCTCATCTAGAATTTGCTGTAGCAGCCACAAATCCATCATCAAGAATACATATAGAGAAAGTACAAAGACGAACTACTTTTCAATATCTTCTTACTGTCAACATACAAAGACTCGCTGGTTCTACTGAGCTTAACTTTTTTAGAAACTCATGGATTTAGAGAAGACTGATACAAACATTTAAAACCATTAACAAGATAGACATTGTTTTATGGAGTGAACCCCATGTTCTTCATATTTTCAGGCATCAGTTTTTCACAAATTGAGTAGTGAATCATTGGAACCCATTGCCATCAGACATTGTATGCATTTAGGGACCATTTAGGACCATTGTCCCGGTATTTACATAGGAGAGCGCAGCGCTAAACTATATATATATATATATATATATATCAACTAGTTTGGCGCTGCGCTCTCCTGGGTAAAAACTGGGACAATGGTCACACTATATGTACTGTATCTGTTAGCAGTTTTATAGCTCAGCTCAATGCAAAAACTTCAAATAATCCACATAAGTATCAAGATTATAACTAAAAGAAAAGGAAAAAAATTTGGAGAATTCAAGCCCAATCTATTTGTGGTTTCATGACCAGTTTAAAACTTTGTATTAAGTTAAAGTTTAAGAATATAATATCATGATTGATGTTTAAAATAATGAAGCTAGAACTACATTTGAGTATGTATGAGTCTTTTTATAAAGTGATGAACATTCTTAAACATCTTTGGTGCTAAAAGACTACATTGCTTCTGTATAGTAAAAAACATTTAAGCATACGTCAATTTTATAACAATTCAACATTGATTTATAATTTGGTAGACAAGATATCTTCCTTAACAAAAAACTATTATAATAACAGTATAAATAAACAAAACTCATAGTAATAATAACAACAATCGTAACATCATGTTATTAATAATATTAATATATTAGTAATAAAAATAACAGTAATAAGATCACATTACTAATATGATGTTATTACTGTTATTTTTATTACTATTAGTTTTGTTTATTTTTTAATATTATTAATAATTTAATCCTAAAAGATGATAATAAAAGTTTTAATATTGTCTATAATTATTGTTATTAGTGTTATTATTGTTATTATTGTTACTATTTTTATAGTTGTTACTATTTTTATTATTATTGTTGTTATAATTAATCAGAAAAAAGATTATCTTAAAATTTAACTACAAAATCTAGCTTTAACACGTGCTTTCCGGAAAAAAGAATTCGTCGTCTTTCCACGATTTAATGTAAACTTGAAATGTTAAAATTTTTAAATACTTTTTATACTTTATAATTTTTTTCCATAAAACTATTAAACTATTATATGATTGATAGGTAAAAAGACATTTTATAAAAAATATAAATCGGGGACAATTTAAAAGAACCATAAAATTTTTCAATTAAGTTAATCACGATTTCGCGGTAGCGGTTTTTTTGAAACCATAAATTAGCAAAACAAACAAGAACCAAATGAGTAAAAAATGTACACATAAAAAAAATGTTACAACTGTTGTTACATTTTTGTATGTACATACAAAATGTTACATTTTTTACTTGTTTGGTTCGAAAACGTGATTAACTAAATTGAAAAATTTTCTGTTTTTTTTTAATTTAAACATAAGTTGATATTTTTTTTTAATCAGAATTCAATTCGTGTTCTATCTCTAATTCCATCAATTTTATTGACTTTTTATTATTTTTTTGTAAATTCAAGAACTGCCCTTTTTTTCCCAAAGCTGTGCTGGGCGAAAGCGGAATTAAAAAGGAAAGTTATCAAGCTATTTAGCATCAAGTAATACGTCTGCATATAAGTATGCTGTTTTAAAGACGGACACATTTTTTTGTTCTCATAAAGTAAAAAACATAACTTTTGCATAAACTATTTTCAAAATTTTTTAAGGAAACATTTTTTTAATCGAAAAGATTTACAAGTTGCATTAATATGGTAAACCAAGATCTATAATACTTATCTATCCTTTCTAATTTATGTGGTGGATCTCTATAAATCCTAAAAGTTAACGACAATTGTGTTGCTAATAATACAAACCGATTCTTATTTTATGATTTCATTAATGAAACTTTTTTATGATATGAACACTGTGCTAATAAAAATTTCTGATTGATTCAAATCAAATAAACTTGAACTCAATATTGAAAAAACTAAATGTACTCATTATACTCCAACATTTAAAAATATATACTTTCAAGTAATATGGTCAAGCTTTATATTAATAATATTCAAATAAAAAGTGTTGTATGTTTACAAGCTATTTAAGTACCAGTGTAGATGAGAGCCTCGCAGAAGACTATCTGGTCTTGTCGTCAAGAATCGTTCGTAAATTACCAATCTCAATAAATCACAAATATGGTTGTATATTTCTATAGAAACTTGACTGCATAAATACATCAAGCAATACATTAAATTATTAAACTTTAAAAAGATATAAAAAAATATTATCAAGAGACAAAAAAATTTCTATTTTGAATAAAAGCTTTTTCTTAAATGAGATGTAACTCCATTCAAGAGAAAAATCAAAATGTTTTAAAACTATTTTATTCCAAAGAGAAGCTCTGCGAAGTGCAATTTTTTTTCCAAAATTAGTTTGATCGAAATAAATTGTCATTTTTCAAATTGTGTTTATATTTATCTTTCAAGATATATAAATCATGGAAAGAAACTGGGGAAGAGACAATTTTACATTTGTACATAAAACAAAAAGTATTAAAAACGTCGAGCTAATATATTTCAAAAATTTTCATTTCAAATAAAAAAGGCCAAGCATGAATAAACTTTTTTTAAAATTGAAAAGACGACCTTCATGTTTATGCTAACAATAAAGAGGTTCCGGTTTACATTTCTTGTCACTATACCACTCTATACTTGCAGGGGCGGATTAGGCTTTTGAAAAGGCCCGGGAAATGCTATCATGAAAAAGGCCCACCAAGTGACCTTTTTTTTTAAATCGTATTCGCTTGTAACCCCTCACTTTTAAATACTTTTGTAACACTATTGAACAATAAGGACTTGTATACACTTGTTTAAAATCAATAAAGATGTCATTTAAGTACATGTGTTATATTTGTATTATAAATTCATATTTAAATCACAAAAACTAAAAATCATAAAAACAATAACTTTTAATTCACCACTCGATTTAGCAAGTTCATCAATAATTTCATCGTTGGTTATGTTACTCAATATGTCCTTTTCAATGCACATCATCAACAGTGAGTCCAAGTGATCTTCTGTCAACTGACTTTGCAATCTTGTTTTGACACATTTCAACTTGCTGAAACTCCTCTCACAAGCCACTTGGGTAATTGAAATTGTGAGCATGAATTTGTAAGCCCTGTGCAGCATGCAGTAGCTCTTGCCGTAAAGATTATATTTTCGAAGCACATGGTAGCAACAGTAAATGCACGAGCGACACTTCTTTAGAGGGCCGCATTTATGGTTGGTGGCGTCATCTTCATTTTCAACCTCATCCTCATCAATCGTGATTTGATCAGAACAATCGTAACTCTCTTCCAATGTTTTTTTTAAAACTGGCCACTTTTTTGCAAAGTCCAACAGCTCAAGCAACAGCTGCGCTTCTTCGCCTAAAATATAAAAAGATAAAGATAATCTTATAAATATTCAAAATAAAGAACAAAAGAGATAACCTTATCTAATGCTAATTAAAAATTTAATGAAGTTTACCAATTTGGAAAACAAAAATACTTAAGCAATTACTAATAAAATTTAACAAGAAACCAATCAATTATATTTATAAGTAAATTTACACACCTATTGCCGAAATATGACATGAGATTTTCTGAAGGGCTTATTTTGGAGTATTACATTCCAATAACTCAGAAATTCCGTTGGGGTCAAAACAACTCATATCAGAGTACAGTTCACCGTGTGATGCAAACCGAGTCGACAGACTTCTTAACACTGTGTCTAGAATACCATTGTGGACCTCTACTTCAAACTTTTTTAAAGGATCTGTAAGTGGATCATCATTTGCTAATTCTCCTGCCATTACTTTTCTTATTCTTTTGCGTACCATTGGCAAATCTGTCTGCATAACACAATCACATTCTTTCTCGTCAAGAATGGTTGATGACACATTAATGAAATGCTCTGCAGCCACCTTAACTTGATCAAAATTGCGTGATTGAGTCTGAATTTCTGAAATAGTTACTTTAACCATCTCAAACGCCTTTATGAAATTCAATCCAGACGTCTGTAGGTATTTGGACAGTGGTGTGGTTGGCTCCATTATTCTTAGATATACAAATCCCGTCAGTACAGTCTTATACTTCAATAAGGACGTTAATAGACACTGCGCATCATAGCGTGCTTCAACACTTAATTTAGTGGAAGAGGCTGCTATTTCCAGTACTTGAACGACGTCAGTGTATAATGCTCCTTCACCGTCGCGAAACGTACCAAAAAACTTTTGAAGGGCATCGTGTTTGGACCCCCCATCTAGTAGCACCGATAACACTTAGTCGTTTGTGAATGTTTTGGCCATTTTTTTCTTTCATGTGATCAGTCCAAAGGTCCATTCTCAAGAAGGACTCACGAAAAAACATAGCAACCTTTTGAAGTATACCAAAAAGTGTCATTGAAGCTTCATTACTGCTGGTGGCGTCACACACGACCAGATTTAAAACATGCGCATAACACCATGTGTGAATGTGTCCAGGAGACGCTTTTTCTAAGAATGTAGTAAATCCATTGTATGCCCCGGCCATATTAGACGTGCCATCAGTACTATCTGACACACATTTAGTAATATCAATGCCATTTTGTTCCAAAACATTTGACATCAATTTGCACAGATCACTGCCTTTTCCAGAATGTGAATCGAAAGTTGCTCCTTAACTTTGTCGGTAACGTATCGCAGGACTATCGCACATTTATCCGCTTGTGTTACATCTTGAGTTGTGTCAAGTTGCACTGAGAATATTCCCGCTTGTTGTACTTCTTCAGCAATGGCACTTTTCATTAATTTAGCGATTCCTAATATAATTTGGTTTACAGTGGATTTGGAAATGAAAGTATTTCTGTTAGCTCTATTCCTCTTATCCTGTTTATCATTCAGCATGCCTTTGTCGATAATTTCCTTCAAATGCGCTTTTAGAATTTCATCGTACTTCGCAACAAGAATCACGATTTCAAGAAATGTTCCATGATCCACTCTGTCGTTAGCCAAAACATTGACGACTTCGCAACCAGCCTTACCTCGATATGGCATACCACGTTTACCAATCACTTTGACAATTGACACTACTCTGTCCACGATCAATCTACGATGTAAAACTTGCTGTTTTTGTAGACTATATTGCTGACCTTGTACCATATCTAGAATGGTTCGATTAGCAGAGAAATGTAGATAAGCCTATGCAGGGTATTTGAATTCAGTTTAGAAAACATGGATAGTAGATTTTTAGTTGTTTTAGCATCTTCTCGCAGAAGCTTTATGTTTTTCTCACGTAACATTTCATGTCCACTTTTTCGCTTAGACATCACACCTGTAAAAAAATAAAAAAATAAACATTTGTATTAGCCTTTTAACTACTATGATAGTTTTTATTGATTATTTTTAAATAAGTGTTATGAATGGAAGACCTGCGACCGTATTGTTTTTTGTGTGAAGTTTGTTAATCTGATTATTTTTAAAGAATATAACTTAAAATTTTAGAATATACTAATTTTATTATTTTTAAAAATAAACCTACATTTTATTAAACCTACATTATTATTACCTACATTATTATTAAACCTACATATTTATTAAAATAAACCTACATCTTCATTAATAATAAATCATTCATATTTATTTTTATAAACTGTGTAGGGATTTCTTGTTGATATTATACATACTATATAAAATATAAATAGATTACTTTTAATTTTTAAATAGTAAAATACCATATTAATAAAAAACCAATATTTATATAAATACCTAATTACTTTTTTTGTTAGATATTTTATATTATATTTATAATATTGTTTTGATTTAGAAAATGTTTATTGAAATAATAAATTATAAAAGAAGCGTTACATTAAATTAAAAATTCTATATAAGATATGTATAATAAATTATTTAACGCGTTTTTATTTAACTCGTTTTATTTAAACAATAATCTATAGTGAAAACAAAGTTGAATAAAGCAAAATCTGAAGTAAATTTCAACTCACAATTTTTTATTACTATTCTAGAAATTTATTAAAAAAATTAAAGAAAATACGTTTTAAAATATTATAAAATTTTAAAATGTTGTATTGCTGACGGCCCACCGGGAAATGTCCCGGTGTCCCGGTGGCCTAATCCGCCCCTGTATACTTGCATAGTGTATAAAACTGTGTTAAAAGTTGTTTATTTAAAATATTTTTAACCTTATACATTACTCTTATACTTTTAGCAACTTTGTTGTACATTTTCAGGTTTTATCAGCATAGGTACCTAAAAAGTCTTATATCGATATTTAAGGTGGTATCCAGCCATTATTTTGGTGTAAAATGAAAAAAAAAAATTAAAGTTAAAAAAAATATATTATTTAGACAATTGAACCTTGTAGAATTCAATAGTAAAAATATTTTTTCCAAAATAATTTAAGAATATCAATAATGTTCTTCTCAAACACATGATTTATCTGAGTAGTGTACATGATTTATAATTTTAAAATTGATTTTTCTCAATTTTTGTTTATTTTATGAGTAGCTGTAGGAGAACCATGATATCTCAATAAAAAAAATTATTTTAGCTTCAAATTTTTAGGATATGTTCATTATTAATGTTTTTAGTGCCTGAACCTAAAATAGAATTAAAAAAAGTTAAACTTAATCTACAATTACCATATCAAATGAGTGTTTTATCGCTAAAAATAGTTTTTTATACTATTAAGTCTGCCATTTTTGATCGTTTAAGTTGTTTTTTTTTAATTTTAGGCTCAGGCATAAGCTACACTAATATACTAGAATTTTGCAAAATTCCAACCTTTAATATTGATGTAATCTTAAGATATTTATGTTCTTGGGACGTTAACTTTTTCAAATTTTTTTGTTGAGTCAGCGATTTTTTTTTTAAATTAAACAAATTTTTTCAATACGTTTTAGATCTTTATCTATTATGCTAGTAATTCATAAAAGATATTTATTATGTTTAAAATATAAGAAATAATGGCTGGGTACCACCTTAATGACAACTTATTCATTTTGAACCATTTACAAACTATCGCTAATTCAATGTTCATAATGTTATTATACCGTTATGGGATAAAAGGAGGTTAGTGTCATCAGCAAACATGACAGTCATTAAGTTCGACGCTCAAGGGAGATCATTGATGTAAATAAAAAGAGAAGCGGTCTGAGTATAGAGGGGAACCCCACAGTATATATTCAATAAATGTAATAAATAGATTTCTGGGGAGCTCTACCAGTTTCATGGTAGAGCTCCCCAGAACCTACCATTTCTGGGGAGTTGTACCAGTTTCATTACTATAAACACACTGTTTACTGTTGCTTAAATTAGTTTTAAGTAACATTAAAACATTACCTTTAATTTCATAATATTCTATTTTTTAAGGAGAATTTAGACATCTAAAGCTGACGACTCAACTTTATTCTCCTATCTTGACAAAAAGTTTTCTTATTTCGATTGCTTAGAACAAAATACCGATCTTGAATATGATCTCATTTCTGTAAAAGATTGGGATGTTCTGTAAAAGATTGCTGTGTGTGGTGAGTTTTAACTCCAACAAAACTCGTTGTTTACTGCAAACAACTATTGCAATACTGTCAATATTCCTATATTAATGAATAGCAACCCCGTCACTGATTTATCTTTTTTACGTCTTCTCGAATTATCATTAACTTCTGACTTTTCAAGGGGTACCTTAAATACAATTGAATGCAAGGTTTGCACCTGCTTAAGTTCTTATTTTATTCGTGCTCACCATCAGAGTCTTCGAGAGGGGGAGGGGCAAATTAACCCGGGCGCCAAGCTTGAAAGGACGCTTATAATTTTTTTTTAAAGTAAGTAGAAAACATTGTAATGGTTGACAATGTTAAATCTGGTTAGTTTTTGTATTTAAAATTGAAACTTTAGTATTTGGAATGAAAATGCGCAAAATTTTATTTTAAAATTCTATTATTATAATTAATTTATAAACTATTTTTGACAAAAAAAATAGGGTTTAGTTGTAATTAAATTAGACAGAACCGGGTGTATTTTGGCTCATGAACAGTAAGCCATGTTAATACATGCTTGATTAGTTAAGAGAAGTTAAAGCAAACGACACACTTGATGAAAACAATTTTCTCTTTTGCTTCAACAATTAAATACTACTTGAAAAAGCGCTACTTTTTCAAGTAGTATTTAATTGTTGAAGCAAAAGAGAAAATCTAGCGTCGCATTTTTTAGGAAAATAAGCCTTGTCCCTACCAGGACTTCAAGAAGTCTTCACGGTCTTATCTCAGAGCGGAAGCACCGCGGAAAAGCACTTTTTTTTAACATAATTTGCCGTTGAAGAAATATTACAACCTACATAAATTTACAAATAAAAATAATGGCCGGAGCAAGAAGAAGACATTATTTTTGTCTTATCGCCAAACACCGTGTTACAATATATATTTTTTACAAAACTTTTTCCAAAAGTTAAAGTATAAATTAAGAAATAAAATAAATGTTTACAAAAATATTAACATTAAAATATGATCATCTTAATTAATAGGTAATACCATAAATAAATTAGTTAAAATAAACAAACAAACAAATAAACAAAAAATTTTTAAAAAATAAAGAAAAAGAAAGAACTAAAAAGTTAAAAAAAAACATTACGATTAATGATATTTTATTTTAGTTGGTAGAAAAAGTAAGTCAATTCAAAAAACGCAAAATTTGCCTATAATGAAAAAACATAGGGTGTCAGAGGCCGTTTTTGGCACAAAAATTTCGGAAAACAACGGCAACCAGGAAAATTTCTATAAATCAAAATGGCTTCCAACAGCGTATTGAAGAAAAATAAATTTCCCATAAAATTATGTACTTTTAATTGTCATGGGCTTAAATCAAACATTGAATACACTGAATCCTTGATAACTTCCCATGATATTACTTTTATATGCGAACATTGGATATCAAAACTTGAACATTCAATAATCAAAAATATTTGCAAAAACACCCACTCTTCGTACTTCCACCAGGCAAATAAACGCGAGCAAGGTCGGCCGTTTGGCGGAAATGCGTTTCTGGTTTGGAAACATATGTTTCAAAATGTCATTATTTTATATAAAGATGATCATATTCTTGCTATAAATCTTGTTAAAAATAATACTAGCATTGTTATAATTGGTATTTATCTAACTTCATCGCGGAGTAATCGAACATCATTAGATGAATACACAAATCAATTAGATATAATTAAAGGCCTTGTTAATAATTATGAGGGTGTCGGCGAAGTAATTGTATTTGATGATTTTCAATCTTTTCCTCTCGAAATATACGATTTACTAGAAAGATCAAGTCCCACAAAAAATAATTACTCCGCGGCTCTATCAGAATTTATAAAATCGATTGAATTTGAACTAGTGGACGTAATTAAAGGTTCAGGCCCTAAGATAACATATCAACATAATACACTACCAAATGCATCATATATTGATCACATAGCTATCTCAAAAAACACTTCTCTTAGGTATTACAACTGTTTTGTTGCCCCCTTTTCACCTCAGAATATGAGTGATCATTTGCCATTATCAATTGTAATTGAACTCATCGGAAGATCTCTCCCGGTGGGCACAGGACGTAAAAAAGACGTCTTTTAAACGTCTATTGAACGTTTTGGACGTCTTTTGAACGTTCAAAAGACGTCTTATTTAGGTCCTGTGCCCACTGGGCTCAAAGAGAATATTCACAAAATGACAGACAAAATTAGCATTCCAAATTATACTTGGAATAATCAACGTTTTATACAATTATATAATGATTTCGTAAATAATAATATTAAAAGTCTTAGCCTTACAAATAACAATTACGATAAAGAACTTATCAAAATCTATAATTTGATTACAAAAAGTGCATCTGAGGCTCTTAGTTAACACTTATCTGAGAAAAAACAATCATTATATTCAAAATCTTGGTGGACTCCTGAGTTAAATAGGAGTAAAAAAGTTCTTACATTTCATTTTAAGAAATGGCGTGACACGGGTTTCGTAAAAGATTTAAGTTTGCACATTTTTAACCAATACCTAATTGCACGAAAAAATTTCCGAAACGCTGTTAAGAAAGCACAAAACTATAACCTTTACAAAAAATACATAAAAATCGAGATGTTAAAAAATACCAATCCAAAAAACTTCTGGAATACTTTTAGAAATATACTGACTGATGTAAACTCAAAATTATTTACAATAAATAATAAAAAGGACAAGGAGTCGATTACAAGAGAATTCGCCGATAGTTTCGAAAAACGGTTGAACACTAAATCTATAACGCATACCGCGACGAGTTTTCAAGTTCCACCTTGTACAAAATTTGTAATAATATCAGATGAAATTATAAGAACGGCTATCTCTTGCCTAAAATTAAACAAAACCAAAGATGCATTTGGAATCTCTGCAGAACATTTAAAATATTTGCGTTGTGAAGCCCTAATAGAATAGCTAAAAAAAATTCTTCACATTTTCTCTTAATCATGGTCAAACGCCAAAGTCGATGTCTACATCACTTATAATACCACTTGCTAAATCTTATAAAAAATCATTAACTGATCCAAATAACTACCGTGGTATCAGCATCATTCCAATCTTCACAAAACTAATCGAATATATAATCCTAATAATCTGTCCAGATCTAAAAGAAGCTCATCCTTTTCAATTCGGTTTCACCAAAAATAGCTCAACTCTACACGTCGAATTTGTTATTAGTGAAAAAATTAAACACTACAACAACAACAACTCACCTGTTTATCTCTGTTACCTCGATGCTGAAAAAGCTTTTGACAGCTGCAACTAAGACATTCATTTTGAGAAACTGTACAATAATAAAAAATTACCACTGTATATTGTTAATACAATATCGTCATTATACAGGGAAAGTAGTGCTTCTGTGTCTTATCTAGGTTGCAAATCATCTCCATTCTATCTAACGCAAGGAGTGAGACAGGGATCGATTCTCTCGCCTCATTTGTACAATCTTTACACTCAAAACCTACTAGAAACCTTACAAAATGCACGATAACACTCAACCACCAAAAAAAAAACTAGACAATAAACTTACTCATCTAGGCTTTATATGGGACACAAAATATTCACCAATTGCCTCACTTAATCGTTTAAACATTGATAACCGAATATCCCATTTCCGGGCAGTAATACAGTCTTTAATTCAAGCTGGAATTCGTTTTGTTCACCCAAACTCTATTGTCCAGTTATATAAAATTTTAGCTGTTCCAACACTAACGTATGGTCTTGAGCTTTGCGACCATAAAGAAATGTTATTGCAAAAGCTTGATATAGTAGGAAGAATTGCACTGAAGTCACTACTAAACGTTTTAAAACATAGTAAAAATTATATACATCCCCTATTTTGTATTGAAGATATATCTACAATTACGCAACAAAATAAGATAAACTTATTTATTCGCCAGTTGAAAAATAAAATGACATTTGATATTCTTAAGTCGCAGTTGAACAACAAATCAGGTCCACAACCTTTTGTAGATAGCGTCAAGGCTCTGTGCAATAGTCATAAATTAAATATAGAGAAACTAATGCAACACAAAGAAAAAATAAAAATTACTGGTTTAAAAAATATAATTCCTGAAACGGATCTTAAAATCTTGAAATGTGCAGTTGAGTACTGGAACTCCATAGAACAAAGAACAATCTTCAAGGATGTTCTTGAAAATAAAATTCCTAGATCCTGGAGATTTTTTTTGAAACTTTTTATTTACCTTACTTGTAATATATAGTGGGTGTTTAACAAATATATAAATAGATAATGATATATGCCAGTAATTATTTAATTTAGTTTTTGAACTTACAGAGTTATTGAATTTAAGATTAACTTGAAATAATTACATTGTTTTTAAGTTAATGTGTAGTGTTTTAGATTATTTTATTTTATTGATCTATTTTTAAAGAAATAAGATAAATCAACATCTGTGTGTGTGATAAACACCGTTTTGATTTAATTTTAAACTGACTAAGCGAAATATTCTTCACGGCAGCAATGATCGGAAAACTTTACCACAAAAATGGCCCGCGATTTTGAATTGAATTTTGGTACAACAAAGTTGTTTTTGGAAAACCTTGTAAAAGACTTATATTGTATTTCTTCAAAGTAATATTAAAAGAAAGTTCACGCGTGCTTCCTTACCGACGTAATAAAACTTGTCCAGAGTTGGCGTTGAAACACAGGTCATTAGTTTCTGGGGCCAGCGAGCTAACCACTGCGCTACGGCAGCTCAAGTTGCTTGAGTTTCGCATCAGGTTTAGAATAGACGGAATGCCTACTTTAAACCCAATGGAATAAAAATTTTTTTTGCTCAAATCGTTGACGGAAATGTTGAAATTTCAATTCGATGAGTTTAGCGAAACTTTTGCTGAAGTAAGGCTTCTTATCAATAAGCACTTATCCTAACCGAAAAATAGGTTTACGGTTAAGTGATAAGTGTTGGTGTTGATTAAATAAGTATTTGGTTATTAAATTTGGTTATTAAATGAGTATTTGGTTAAACAAGTTAATTGATAAATAATGAGTTTTATTTTGTTTTATAGTTGATAATAAAAAGTTAAATACGTTAGTTGATAATTTAAAAAGGATTTTGAAAAATTTATATATATATATATATATATATATATATATATATATATATATATATATATATATATATATATATATATATATACACGAAAAAATCACCAAAAATCAACAGAACTTTAATTATAAAAATGGATGGGAAAAAAGACTTTTTTAGATATAGAAAGCCTTTTTTATTATTTTGATATAAATTGATAGAGCGATATAAATTGATAGAACTCACCGCACAGGTTACAAAAAAGAAGGACGACCAAGAACTATAATAATGAAACTACTAAGATATAAAAATAAAATTAAAATTCTAAAAGAAGCTCATTGTCTCAAGGGACTAAACATCTACATCAATGAAGATTATTCTTAAAAGACAGCAATTATAAGGAAGAAATTGTTTATTGAGGCAAAACCAAGAAGAAAAAAAGGAAGAAAATGTCGGAATAAGGTACGATAAAATTATTAAACTAAAAAATGTATCTACCAAGAAAGATATAATTAAGTAAAAATATTACTTTTTATTATCATAAAAGAGATATAGAAATTTAATAACAAAAATGACTGATAAAATAATTAAAACGAAAACTTTTGAGATTTTTGATAAGAAAAATATACTACTTTTGAATAGTAATATTCAAAATATGTCTTATAGAAACTTGGTGTCTATATGAAGATTCCAATAGTTCGAATCTTCAATTGACAGGGTACAAGTCATTTCATCAAACCAGAGGTAAAGGTATGGGCAGTGGTATATGTTTTTTTATCCGCAATACACTGCAATTTAAAAGTCAAGCTCAAAAACTTACAAAGTTTATGGATTTCACAGGGCCTTGTCAAATCTTCCAGGAAAAAACAAAAACTCTACGAAAAATATTTTTATAAAAAAAAAAAATGAAAAAAAATATAAAAGTTATAAAAACTTTTTTGAAAAACTTAAGAAACAAGCCAAAAAAATATTATTATACAAATCTTTTAAAAAAAAATATTGGTAATAATAAAAAAACATGGGATGATTTAAAGAAGTAATAGGAAAGGAAAAGATTGATCCAGGTAAAATCCTGCCTAACTATTTAAATATCGATAACAAAAAAAACATTGTTATTAATGATCAAAAAAAGATTGCTGAAAGTTTAACAGTTATTTTGCAAACATCGGAAACAAACTAGTTAATAAAAAAACTCAAAGTAAAAAAATATTTAAATCATATTTAAAAGAAGTTGACTTTGTAATAGACGAATTTGACTTATACTCTGATGAGCTTCGAAGCGCATTTATAACAATACAATCAAAAAAGAGTCCGGGCCTTGATAATTTATGCTTTCAGGTGGTAAAAGAAGTTTATTATGTTATTAAATATCCCCCATTGTATATCTTTGATCTCTCATTAAAAAGTGGAATTTTTTCTGAACACTTAAAATTAGTACGCGTAGTTCCAATATACAAAAGTGGAGGTAACTTTACTTTATCAAACTATAGGCCTATCTCCATACTTTCATGCTTCTCGAAAGTACTAGAGCACATAATGTTCAACAGACTTTTTTCATACCTCCAAAATTACAATATCCATTTTAATAACCAATACGGATTTTAAAAAGACCATTCAACTGAACATGCAGTAATAAAGTTAGTTAATGAAATTTTGAATGGGTTTGACAAAAATCAAGATACACTTGGAGTATTTATCGATTTGTTAAAGTTGTTTGATACAGTGGATCACGAGATCCTTTTATACAAGCTCAGTAAATATGGTATAAAAAATAAAAATCTAAAATGGTTTAGTTACTATCTAAACAATCGGAAACAAGCTTTATATTACAATAAAACTTACATTTCCCTTGAAAACAATACTTGTCGCGTTCCCCAGGGATCTATTCTAGGTCCTTTGCTTTTTCTTGTCTATATTAATGACATATTTTTATCTTCTCTTTTACTGAATTTTATTCTTTTTGCAGATGACACCCAAGCTTTCAACACTCACTCAAATATTAAAACTATTTTTAACACAGTAAATCAGGAGCTTGAAGAGCTAAGCGATGGGTTGAAGGCCAACAAACATTAAAAAAAGCAAATACATTATTTTCACAAAACCATCAAAGTCAGACACATTACCATTAAAACTTCCATATATTTTAGTTGATAAAACAAAATTAAAAAGAGAATTTTCTGTGAAGTTTCTAGGAGTTATGCATTTTCATGTTATTATTGAACATATTACTAGAAAAATATATTTTAAATAAAGCATGTCTAAAAAGTTTATACTTTGCATTTGTTCATAGCTGCATTAGCTACTGCAATGTTGCCTAGACAGGTACTTACCAATAAAAACTAGCCTTAGTCTATAAATGCAAAAGCAAGCATACCGCATATTCACAAATGGATATGTTAGAGCTAAATAAATAATGAAAGAACTGAGAGTTGTTAATATTTATGAACAAAACATCTATAGCATCCTTAAGTTTATGTTTAAATTAAAAAATAATTTGGTTCCAAAAATATTCCACTATTACTTCCAACTTATTGATCATAAATACAAAACAAAAGTTCTAAGCAGAACTACTATATTCCAAAAATGTCTTTGAGACAATCCAAATTCTTAATATCTAGAAAAGGACCACAATTGTGGAACTCATTTGTCACAAATGAGAGTAAAACGATAAACTCTTTTCAACATTTTAAATGCGTTGTTAAACAACAGTTACTTGACCTCAACATTACTTAAACAATCTCTTTTTTTTTAAAAAACTTTTACACGTCTTGAAATTTTTTTTTTCCATTTACAATATAGCTGAAAATGTCTATGGTTATATTTATAAAAATGCATTTAATTGTATTTATATTTATAAAGATGCATTTACTTAGATATTTATACGAGTTTTTATATTTATATATATTTAAATATCTTATAATTTGTGTTTATCTTATATTTAATTGATATTAATCGTAAAATACAATTGAAATTAACAGGACAAGATGATAAGACCATTGTCTTCTGCTTGCTTCAGTCAATTTGTTACGTTAACAATTTTGTAAAAAAATTTTATATTGACGAAAAAGATTATATATCTATCATATCTATTATTATTTTATTATTTTTTTTATTATTAAAGGAATATTGTTTTTTATTCCTAATAAAAAAAGTAAAACTGATTTAATCATTATTAGATAATAATGATAAAGCTTATTAAGAAATTCGGGAGTCATATCCCTAAACCAAAACCTAATTTTTTTTAGGGGGTGCAGGAACCTACTCCCCTAGAATATGCCACTGTTGTGCACGACCTGCGAATAAGGTCTTGACACGCCTATGACATGTATATATATATACATATATATATATATATATATATATATATATATATATATATATATATATATATATATATATATATATATATATATATATATATATATATATATATATATATATATATATATATATATATATATATATGTATGTGTGTGGAATAAGACAGAGTCTTTTGATGATAAGCAAACAAAACAAAAAACGTATATATATATATATATATATATATATATATATATATATATATATATATATATAAAATATATATATATGCATATATATATATATATGTGTGTGTGTGTGTGTGTGCATGTGTGTGTGTGTGTGTGCGTGTGTGTGCGTGTGCGTGTCTGTGTGTGCGTGTGTGTGTGTGTGTTTGTGTGTGTGGAATAAGAAAGAGTCTTTTGATGATAAGCAAATAAAACAAAAAATTCTGGGGATGAGTTGCAAGGTCTAAAAGCTTGTTCCTATGCACCTTGTGTTATTCGCACGTAAGAAAAAAATCTTCAAGCTTTTTTTATAAATTAAATTTTTTTTATTAATGAAAATATACAAATTTCAAATAAAATTATACTTTGTAACTTAAGTTATTACTTGAAAGCAATTTAATCCAAAGAAACTATAATAAAAATTAAAATTACTTATATACAGGGGAACGTATTAACTTAGACGTATTCACTTAGACGATTTTAGGTGGTAAAATATTTTTTTATTTTATTGTCTTATTATAATAAAACTCTCATTTTACTGTGTTATCATAATAAAACTTAACTTATAAAATAAAATTTACATAATTGAAAATTAAAAATCTATAGAAAAGTTATTGTATGGATTTTTACTAATTAAGTATTCAACTAAAAATCCAGTTTTTATGTTAGTATTATTGTACATATTGAAATAACACTTAAGTGGAAACCTCATGTGATGAGATAAAAGTGGTTCTGCTTCAATAATTTCTAAAAGATTTTGTGTGTTAAAACTAAATCGCTGATTAAAATTGTCGGGCAGTATTTGTTAAACCATTTACTTTTTATAGGGATAAAAACCCAAATCCTTGTGTCGTACACTTTCATTTGATAAGTTAAGCGCTACGGAATTTCGTCTAGAGGAACGTTAACTCTGCAGTAAAACCGTTTCAGATGTAGCTAAACTAAATTTTTCTACCCAACTTAAAATTGTTTGACGTGTTGATACTTGTTCATTTCTTCCTATGCTAAAATGACGACGAAAGATACGTTAAGATAATGTAGCCAAGTCGCCACTTTTAAATAATACTCAACTGAAAATGCGTAATGCTTGCTAGTCCAACGCTCTATGGCGACGTAAGACTTTTAACTAATGTACAAACCAGCGCACTAAGCGTCTCACTCCTGCTAAAAAAAAAATTGATCATTAATTGAGAACCATTTAATAATTCAAAACAATTTTTACACTGAACATCATATAATAATTTTTGTGCATATTAAAAAAAATTTAGATATTCAGAAAACCAGAGTTTGTTTTTTTCTTTTTTTCCGGAATAATTTAGTTAACCGGTAAACATAGAGTAGTAAACTGATAGTTTGCTTTATTGAACAAAAAAAGCATGTTTATTTATAATATCATTTTGTTTTTTTACAATAAATAACTGAGGATTTAGGAGGACAATCTGAGTCGGTTCTTTATACAGTTCACAGCCGTAATAATGTATTGAATTATCTTACTGAATAGGTGAAAAATTCGCATCAAATAAAAAACAGGCTACCCATGTAGTAACATAGTTCAATCCATTTATCTTAACCACAGCCGTAACCACATCCAGCGGGATAGCCTAATGTCCGTTTTGTCGTTGTGGTGTACATTGGAAAAAGTCGGGGCTCACCAGCCACAAAAAATATCTTTGTTTGTTTATGCGACACAATGGTCGCAAAAAGTAACTAACGGAACCGTCCAGTTACGTAGACCTGGGAGATGTGAAAATAGAAGTAGATTGTAGATGATGTCATTGGGTGAGAATCATAAATGAATGTAAAGACTATTTTGAAAGAGGAATAAAATTTTAGGACTCAGGGATAGGATGAACAATAACTCACGCTAATCTTACTAAACAAATGATAAAACAATGGTCTATGAGTGAACAAGTCAATATAGATCCGCTGGTTTATTAATGGCAACCATAGTTAAAATTATAGCACCATACAAAAACAATAAAATAGAATAAGTAGATAACAAAATATTGAGTAAAATGATAAAAAATAATAGTTCGGGCAATATAAAAAGAAAAAATAGGCTAATAAATGTGGTACTATTTATGGTCTAAACTCTAGATAATAAATTGAAAACTGATAATCACCTGTGTGATATAAAAGTATATAAATGTCGTTAATGTAACAAATACATACTGTAAAGCTAACAAAGCGCTATAATACGTGGGTGTAAGAGGTAAAAAAAAAATTGGTGCAATGATAACTAATCAGAATTAAGTAGTGGATAATGGTGATCCCCCTCCTCAGGAATGCACTGTGATCACCAATGACGTTTCGGAGAACCTGAGACCTACACTAACGCCACTCGTAAGTCCTTGCAACAGATCTTACCACCTGCACTCTGCACATGCTAGTCAATATTGCAATATAATAGGACTACACTACAAATGCCAAAAATCTAATTTAATTTACTCATTAAGTTGAAACTATGCAAGTGTAATTGTAGAAGTTTTGATTTTATCAAAATTTTATCAAAAACATGTGTTTTTTTAAACCCTGAAAAATTTTAAATAATTTCTTTTAAATTGAAAGTCTGTACATATACACTATGTATCTAGACTCCACTGCGAGTAAAGTGTAAATATCTAGTTTATATATACAGTGAATACATAGTGTATGTATACTTTGATGTATTTACACTCCACTGCGATAGTTAGCTTACATATACATATATATATATATATATATATATATATATATATATATATATATATATATATATATATATATATATATATATATATATATATATATATATATATATATATATATATATATATATATATATATATATATATATATATATATATATATATATATATACAAAAGTGTATTACACGCAGTGATACACTGTGCTTATCTCTAAATAGACACTTGACAAATATACACTCCGTTGCGCTAGATTACTTTTAAATCTAAATATCAAATATTAAAAATCTTAGTTTTTTCAATTTTTATTAAATTGGAAAATTTTTCTTTTTATTATTAAACGTGTGAATAGACTATAATTAAATAGTCTGCTCGCACGTAAATATATTTACGTGCGAGCAGACTATTTAATTATAGTCTATTCACATGTTTAATTATAAAAAGAAAAATCTTCCGCTTATTAATTATTATAATAATTAATTATTATAATAATTAATAAGCGCGTTATAATTAGTAATTAATAAACGTGTGATTAGAAACTCCCATAAAAAGTTATAAGATAAATATTTTATTTTAATTAGAATGAAACGAATGAAAAAAAATAATAATAATAATTAATAAGTAAAAACATTTTAAAAATTTGAGCAAATTTTTTTATTGTATCTTTTTTTTCTCCCCCTATTTAAAAGTTTTTAACAGCTTCTTATCAGTTTGATCATATCA
>NC_088926.1:25815000-25942500 GCF_038396675.1 Hydra vulgaris
TGTATATATATACATACTCATATATATATATATATATACATACTCATATATATATATATATATATATATATATATATATATATATATATATATATATATATATATATATATATATATATATATATATATATATATATATATATATATATATATATATATATATGAGTATAAGTCTGGAAAAAATTTATATATATTGTATATAGCGTATTTAGATTAGCAATTACTTACTAGTTTTGCTTATCTTTATAACGTACAACTTTTTCAGAAAATTAAGACATTATTCAAACACACACACACACAGATATATATATATATATATATATATATATATATATATATATATATATATATATATATATATATATATATATATATATATTAGGGTGTCCCAGCCGCCCCAACTTTTTGCAAAATCGCTATTCAAAATTTTGCAACTGTGTTTCATCATATATACACCGGAAATACATGTGTTTTTATGATTTTCAAAAAATTGAGCCAGCACAATCAAATTGAAGATTACGTTATATTATTGAATTTTCATCTTTTTAGACTATAATACAAATTAAAGGATGAAAAACGCAATATTTTCTATTGAATCATGTAATATCGTGTACAATGTTCATTGTTTATTATAAAAATCAAAACCTCATTTATGTATTTAATCATCAATCATCATCCAGTGCTAGGAACTGCGACTTCTCTTGAGAACAAGATGATAGTTTCCGCTGATCTGGAACTTTTTTTCGTGAACTTTCAACTAGTTAGAGTACATCTTGAAACCTTTCTTTGTTCATTGTCACACCCAAGAAATCATGACATAGCTTTACTCCTCTTTCAGCAGCTTCGTTGACTACTTGAAGACTTTGAACAATTGTCTTCAGTTCAAGAAAGTTGTCCTGCTTTGTCCATTCAATGGCTGGTGTTTGAAGAAACTCATAGGGAGCATTCACAATATGGAAAAACCTCATTGATCCAGGGCCAATCAAATCACTCAGTGACTTAATCTCCTCTGAAATTGGTTTAAGGTTAGGCTTTCCAAAGGATGCTTCAACATGATCTGTAGTACTTCCAGCACTTTCAAATGAAAGTGCCGGAAATGCTGGAAGTACCTTTTTACTTCCAGCACTTTCAAATGAAAGTGCTGGAAGTAAAAAGGAGCTGGAGCCTCATACTCTCTTTGTCTTTGTCAGATAACATTTGTGAGAAAAGAGCCAATGGAACAAGCTCTTCATTCATATACCAACTAAGTCTTCTAAGAACTTTTATTCCCTTCCCAGCAATTATAGAATCATGGTATGCAAACTGTTTCAGTTTTTTGACTAAAATCAAATTGTTGACTGGGGCATCAGCTGCAAGTGGACATTTAATCCACCATTGCACATAGACATTTACAGCAAACACACAGAAATGTTCTAATTTCTTGATTTGATTTTTGATTGCAACTTCTGAATTGAGAAACTGCTCAATTATCTTTTCGGACAATAATACTATTTTCATAGTGTACAGAAGTTTTGCCATCCATCTTGCTTTGTGCAAAGCTCCAGGGTGCTTCATGGTAAACTTCTGAGGTTCAGATCCTTTTGTAACTAATAACAGGCTGAGTTCAATAAGTTCTTGGTAATCCCCTCGAGTGAAATCTAACGCTAGGAATTCACAGAAGCAATTTGTTAAGCTTTCTTGTTCCTTTTCAGGAAGTTCAGGATAGTAAAAGTTTGCTTTATTAACTGGTGGAAGTTGTAAGTAGTGGCTCTTGAATCTGCAACAATTTATAATCATTATCACTAATTAAAGCAAGTCTATTTAATCAATTTAAAAAATCTTTTTTTTCAATGATGTTGTTAAAGCATTAGGCTTACCTTTT
Organism: Hydra vulgaris; assembly: GCF_038396675.1. Classification (NCBI taxonomy): domain Eukaryota; kingdom Metazoa; phylum Cnidaria; class Hydrozoa; order Anthoathecata; family Hydridae; genus Hydra; species Hydra vulgaris. The sequence goes on from NC_088926.1 coordinate 25,816,862, forward strand.
AAAAAGTTGAATGTTTGGACCAGATGAAGCCTCTATATTTAATGAATCCCAACAGTCGTTAAGCATGACTTCTGCTACATGCCTGCGGCATGCAAACCACAACAAGTGGCGGTCTAGTTCTTTCTGCATGCAGACAGATGATGCAGTATGTTGTCCTGTGATGTAAAGAGTGAATTAATTAATTCTTTAATAAAACTATACCTAATAGCCTCACAATTAGTCCATTACTAAAAACTCCATAGTATTTGTAATCCTAGAGTTAGTGTAAAAATTTGTTGATTTGAAATTTAATAAACTATTAACATTTCACAAAATTTAATAAATAATTGCTATGTTAAAGCCTAACCTGTTTTTGAGGATGTTGTGTCGAAGACCATGCCTATGATGTTTTTATCGCATTTCCAATCTACAAGCAAATTTTTTGTTACAACAGAGACAATGTTACCATGTTTCAGATCAGCTTTTGTGGTTGAACTTGGAAGAGCTGGCATGCCAAGAAGTTTATTTCCATTTACTTGCAATACTAAAACAGGTAGATGATCATCGGTGTCTTTGTAGTCCAGGGAAGCCATTAGTTTTCCGTCCCAATGTACCACCATTATTGGAGATGGATTCCATTTGTCTTTTATTAGTTGGCTGATATGGGGCAGTACTGATGTTCGATATCGATAGACTGAACTGGAACTTAGGTTTATTTTTGAAACATCTCCTCCGCAGACAGATATCATCAAATGTACAAATGAATTCATCTTATTATTACTAATGCTGTTCCTCACACTCCAGGCAATAACATTTGAATTCTTGAGAACATCATGTGGGACAAATTTGTGTTCTTAATTTGCCTTTTGTGTCGCCATTCAATTTCAGAGCAGGCCGAGCTGGGTCCAGCAGCCCCCCCAACCGATTCATCACAAGAACTACAGGTTAACTCAAACTCATCAGTTTCTTTGAACATTATCGAATGGTCTCTTTTGGGAAAAGCTTTATCATAGGTTCTTTTCTGCCTTTTCTCAACAACTTTTGAATGGGCTTTGTCAATTCCTGAATAAGATGCTTTCCTTTCAGTTATCATACTTTGCATGAAAGCAATGTCTGCATCGATGGATTCTTTTTCCTTTGTTGTTTTATGTTGTTTTTGAACTTCCATATCTTGGACAGATTTCTTATAAAATTTCATGGTAGCATCTAATGTTGACATAAATTTCTTGATTCCTGGGTTATCCAAATGTCTTCGATTTTCATTGTATTTCATTAACTTCATACATTCATTACATTCTTCTTTAATTATTTTGCCCATGTTGTTTCTTCCACTGATTGAAGGGATATTTGACTTCAAATAATGCTTCCGGACATTATCAATTGTAAGAGATAATGCATCATTAAAGTTTAAACCCTTAAGGTTTGCAAGCAGGCAAAGAATTACTTGCTTCTTTGTTTGTAGTTTATGTTCCTTGATTTCCTAGTCGTTGATACCAGGAGTGGTCCCTAATATCATTTTTATATATTGATCATTACGTCTAGTTTCCATTATGGTACATTTATATTATATATTAATCATTAGTAATCTGAAAAATAATCAAAGTTAGTTAAATAACAATACTACCTGCCCAAACCAAACCCTCAGTCAATGTAGCAGCACTCCTCGCATGTTTTACCTATTTTTCAGTTGATGTAGCAACACCCCTTACATGTTCTACCTAATTGTCAGCCGAAGTAGTAACACTCCTTGCATGTTCTACCTACTTTTAACAGGTAATTAAACAGTTAAAGTGTATTGCACCAAGTTATAATGTTTTACTGACTTAATTTGATTGTTTACCTTCTCAATACTGAGGCTGTTACAAATAAGAAGACATTTAAAATTTTTTACAATCTCAATAAGTCTGCAACTAGAAAAAAATGTTATATATTATACATCAGGGTTAAGGTATAACAAAGTGCGTTTACTTCATTATAATACTTTGTTAGTTTTTGCAGTACTTCTACTTTTAACAAAAAACATTTACAACACAGTACTTTTGTTACTTTTGAGGTTTTATTTTTTTTGTAGCAAGTTTTTTTCAGAAAAAAAGTACTAAAGTACTAGAACTTTATTGGTTCGAATGAATCATATAATACACACATTATTATTGGTTCGAATGAATCGTATGATACACACAATATTATAGGTTTGATTGAATCGTATAATACACACAATATTATTGGTTTGAATGAATCGTATAATCACACAATATTATTGGTTTGAATGAATCGCATAGTACACACAATATTATGAAACCAAAACCAGTACTGCTTCACAGTAGAGCCATGCATCAAGACGCAATGCTGCATATTTAACACACAAAATACACAACTTAAACACAACACAATGAGGGAACTGATTGTCTATTTGGAAAACTATTCAAAATTATTTATGACAAAACACTGCTATGCTATTTGTTGACATTTAGTGTAAACAAAATGCCAACCTCCAGTAAAATGCCAACATGCTCCAGTTGAAAATGATAAATCTGAATCTTCTTAGCCACATTTGAATGCAATAAAATATGTTGATGTATGTATAGGGGATTTTTGGTAGATGTAGTATCATTTAATGGTATTTTTGTAAGGTGTATTAAGGACATTGTTGACATTATTAAAATTTGAACTTTTTTAGAGAATTTATCTGGCTAAAAAAAATTTAAAGATTGCTTGCAACTAAACTGGTTGCAACTGAACTCAACCAGTCTGAACCCATTGATAATCTTGTGTATGCGAGGATGACTCGCCTGCAGAATTGTCTGTTAGATCTAATCATAACTCTACTTTTGAAACCTTCACAATGTTGCAAAGAAAACCTTGGTCCAGCAAACATTTAACTAAGACGCATCTCAGGAAACCTATTTTTGATTATGTATTAATTAACCTGCAGCCATTCAGAACTACTGAAAAGATCGGTTTTAGAAAACTGATAACTGCTCTGGCACCAAACCAAACACTAATCTGTCAAAAAACAGTGAATATAAAAATTGGCAAACAATAATGATAACTCATGCTTGAAACTTACTAGTCACATGTTTACCTGTTACAGAAACAGCATTTTGTTGCAACTACAACTGACTGTTGGTCAAGTCATTATTGGTTATACATTAGTGTTACAGTAACCAAAAAGTTAACTTAAAAAACGGATCAATAGTAAAAAAAAGCAACAACAAATGATGTTTTTAATTAAATTCTGAAGAATTAATTAATTATAACCTTTTATTTAAATAACAAAACAATTAAAAGCAAAATAAAAGCGGAAACAAGAAAGTTTCTAAATATTCTAAATTATTAATTGATTAATTAGTTCTAAAAATTTAATTAATTATAAATAAAATAATCATAATAAAATTGGCAAATTTAATGCTTTATTTGAATATTCCTAATAAAATGGTAAAATGTTGCATTCCTTTTTCCAATTTTTAAAGCAAATGTCAACGTTTGCCTTTTTGTTTTTATGTCAATTTTATGCTTAATTTTCCAGCATTCGTTGATTTGTTGAGCTCTATTGCCAATCCTACTTTTCCTAATTTTGCGCACTGAAAAGAAAATGGTTAACATAAAAGAACTTATTTAAATATTTAATTCATGGAGATTGTCTGCAAGGATATTATCTTTGGTGTCTATGCCTTCAGTATCGCTGAATGTTTGTATATCTATTTGTTTTTGATCTTTGGACATTTTTAGTTTCTCTGAATCACCGACATCAGATTTTCTACATTTTTTCATATAATTCAAAAATGATTGGTCAATAACATCTTCGTTTGGTTCCCAAAATTCTTACACAATCAGCTAGTGTATCATGGCTCATTGAAAGACGTTTATCTGCTAAAATATTCATTACAATCCTAAATGTTCTTTCAACTTCCAAGTTTGATCTTGACATGCATATAATTAAAGAAACTAATAAAGATATATTTGGAAACTCCTTAATTTTATTATTATTAAAGTCACTTTCTACAAATTTTGTACAAGATAAGGCTCATACTCTGTTAAAACTAAAACTTCAAGTTTTCTTCATAAGGCACCATCTCTATTAGAACCAGGGTCAGATCATTATATTTCAACCAATTTCAAGAAAACTTTGTGGGGTACCATCTCTGATTTTCCTGATTTTTACATATCATTATCTAAATGATGTAAATAGGTTAAATGTGCAATTTCAGAGTTCCAAGTGCAACGGTTTAGAAATTATAGCCTTACAAACACTCTCAGGTAGCCCCCCTCGGTTCCTCGAATGGTAAAAATAGACAACTTTAAGGCCTTATAACTTTTTTCTAACTATCAGCAAGTGGCTCATTTTTTCTAGAACTATTTTCTAGATATTTCTGTCTTAAAATTTGTGATTTTCATTAGCTTGTATCATGTTAGAAAAAAACTACAGCCTCCTAAACTTTGGAAAAATTCTGAAAAATGCTAAATAAAGGCAAAATGAAGTTACCGTAGTTTTTTTCTATTCATCAACAAGTCCTTACATGTTAGTTTTCTAATTAGCTACAATGGTCTACAACAAATTGGCAAAATATAAGCAGCTTGTTACATTTTAGAAATCAGTTTTATCTAAAAATATATAGTCCACTTTACTAAAAAGTCCCATTTTCAGCCATTTGGGGATGGCTCGTAAATTTTTCTAACACTTTGTATTGATCTGATATTAACAGCAAATAAGGCCATTAGATCTAACTATATAAAAATGTAAACATCACAAACTTGTCATGTTCACAACAAAAATGGCAGCATTTTTTATTAACCCTATTTTTCAATTATCAGGGCTGAATAGTGTTATTGGAAACCAGTGCCCCTCCAACCTGCTTTCTGGCCCATGTGAGGGATGTAGCCTATCATAAGTCATTTCTTAAAAAAAAAAGAGATATGGTTGGTTACTTTCTCCCTGATCTGGACTTTATACCGGATAGGAGCACATCTAAAGGGGTAATAACTATATAGAGCCTGCATTATTTTTAAAAGGTGACACTCAAAAAAAAATTTAGTTAATCATAAAATTGCGATTTAATCTTTATTATGATGATTTTTTTATAGTTGATTGAATTGCTAATGATTCAAGGCAATAGTAGGACAGTGGGTTCATACGTTACTGGCAATATGAAGTATAACAAGACTAATCAAGCCATTACAATATTGATTTAATGTTTTGTTTAAATAAGTTTTTTAACAAAGTATGAGTTTCAATTTTATTAGTTAATTTTAACTATTTATCTAAAAATGCAATGATTCTATATAATATACCCTTTTGCAAATGTAAATATATAAACATTTAAAACTGAAAATAACTTACCTTTATATTTTTCTGTTCAATAAACTTTGCTATTGCAGTTTGTTTCCATTTTTTTCATTACATTATTTGTATGTGTTTTTAATTTAAATGGATCTTATGTATGTATGTATGTATGTATGTATGTATGTATGTATGTATGTATGTATGTATGAATGTATGTATGTATGTATGTATGTATGTATGTATGTATGTATGTATGTATGTATGTATGTATGTATGTATACATATATACATACATACATACATACATACATACATACATACATACATACATACATACATACATACATACATACATGCATGCATGCATACATACATACATACATACATACATACATAGATATATATATATATATATATATATATATATATATAACACATCGCTCAATAAGTCCGTAGGATGACATATAGATGGCAACACAAATACCGAATCCGTATTGTTTTTAGAAAGTACCAACCTTCAAACGATATCTGTCAAAGTTTTATGACAATCGGACCATTATTTACCAAGTTAGTGAGTGAACGATTGAATCAACTTTTGTGAATTGAAAAAAATGGAAAAATCAGAATTTCGTGTGCTCATTAAGCATTGCTTTTTGATGGGAAAAAACACGGTGCAGACCAAACAATGGCTTGATAAGTGTTATTCGGACTCCTCTCCATCGAGGCAAATGGTTGAAAAGTGGTTTGCTGACTTTAAACGTGGTCGTACAAACACCGATGATGCTGAACGCTCCGGTCGCCCAAATTCGGCAGGTACTGAGGAAAACATCAAAAAAATCCATAAAATCGTCTTATCCGACCGCAAACTGAAATTGAAGGAGATTGCCGAGGCCATAAAGATATCAGAAGGCAGTGTGTTTACAATATTACACGAACATTTGGGTATGAGAAAGCTTTGTTCGAAATGGGTGCCGCGTTTGCTAACACCGGACCAAAAACAACAACGAATCGATGATTCTGAAGCATGTCTGGCACTATTTCACCGAGATAAAAAGGATTTTTTGCGTCGCTACGTCACAATGGATGAAACATGGATCCACCATTTCACTCCTGAGTCAAATCGACAGTCGGCTGAGTGGACACCAGCGGGTGAAAGCCGCCCAAAGGCTCAAACTTCTGCTGGCAAGGTTATGGCCTCCATATTTTGGGATAGCCATGGTATATTGTTCATTGATTATCTTGAGAAAGGTAAAACGATCAACAGCGAATATTACATGGCATTATTGGAACGATTGAAGGCTGTAATTGACGAAAAGCGACCGCACATGAAGAAGAAAGAAATTCTCTTTCATCAAGACAATGCACCGTGTCACAAGTCAATGAAAACAATGGTAAAAATGAATGAATTACACTTCTAATTGTTGCCCCATCCACCATACTCGCCTGATTTGGCCCCCAGCGATTATTGGCTGTTCTCAGATCTCAAAAGGATGCTCCAGGGAAAGAGATTTGGATCGAATGAGGAGGTCATCGCCGAAACTGAAGCATATTTTGAAGGAAAAGATAAATCGTTCTACAAACATGGTATCGAAAAGTTAGAGAAGCGCTGGAATGACTGTATCGCCTTAAAAGGAGACTATGTTGATGAATAAAATCAAATTATGTCAAAATGTTGTTGTTTTATTAGCTATCCTACGGACTTATTAAGCGATGTGTTATATATATATATATATATATATATATATATATATATATATATATATATATATATATATATATATATATATATATATATATATATATATATATGTAATCAAATCATTATTGAACTTACTTCTCCTATATAACTTCATAGAAAATTATACATAAGAAGGTTTAATAATATTTCATCTTAATTAAATTTATTAGATAAACATGAATACTTGTTCTATTGGTATTGAACTAAAGTTAGATTGTCATAAAAATACATACTGCAGTCAGTCTGAAATTTCAGAAATAGTAAATGAAGATAAATACCTGCTGACCTTAAGAACTGGAATAAGAAATATTCATTTGCATACAATTTGCACTCACCATAGGTTACAATTTATTAATTACTATTCAACATACCATAAATCATGTTGTGACCCGTTCTCAATTCATTCAAAGATTGTTAAAGGAAACCTGACAACTGTCACTCTGGAGCATAATCAACTGGACTCTAATTTAATTCCTGGGAAAAAATATGTTTTGGTTGTGTAAGAAAAATCAAGAATGTTGAAGAAGTTGACAAGAGACATGATCCAGATTACATATCACCTGATAACTCTGTCACACAAATTGATACTATAAATCCTGGTCTTGTTAAATTTGGTGTGTCTCCTATTAAAAGATCATCCAGCATGAGTATGCTACAAATAGACAATAAAATAAAAAAGAAAGTTAAGTTGCTAAATGAATCATTGAATGCATCTGAACGAGATGAGCTTCAAATTAGTATGCTCAAAAGCTCCTCTTTAGATTTTATTGTAGAACAGCTTAAACAAAAGTTTCGTAATGAGATCAATATTTCACAAAAAATAAAATTGCTCACTTTAGCTCCAGTCCATTGGACTATTCAGGAAACAATAAATGAATTTAAAACAATACAATATATGGTGAAGCAAGCTAGAGCTTTGCGGGATGTTAAAGGAATCCTTGGTGAGAGATCAACAGACATAAGAAATCCTAAAAAATTGACTACTGAAGTTGTAAATCAAATTGTCAACTTTTATGAGGATGATAGTAACAGCAGGTTATTGCCAGGAGCAAAGGATTACATTAGCATAAAGACAGTTGATGGTAGACAGCACATTCAGAAACGACTCATACTATGCAATCTTTCAGAACTTTACCAGAAATGGTTAGAAGAATCAAAATCTAATGGTGTAGTAAAGGTGGGACTGACATCATTTGCTCTTTTAAGGCCACAACATTGTATTGTTGCAGGAAAATCTGGCACGCACACAGTCTGTGTTTGTATTGACCATCAAAATCCAAATCTTATGGTTAAATCATTAAAAAATGAAATAAAGTCAAAAGATCTGATGAGTTTCTAGAAGAGTTAACAGACAAGTTATATAACCTCACAAAACATCATTATGTCAGCAAATCACAGACATTCTTTTTAAACCAGCTCAAAGAAAACATGAAGCCAAATGAATGTATTATGCAAATGGATTTTGCTGAAAATTTTTCATTTATTATACAAGATGAAGTTCAGTCATCCTATTTTTCCAAAAACCAAGCAACTCTCCATCCATTTGTCATATATGTGCAATCTTTAAATGGAAACCAATCACCAGAAAGCAAATGTTATTGTGTTATATCTGACAATCTAATTCACAATACTGAGGCAGTTTTCAGTTATGTTTCCAAAATTATACCAATTCTGAAAGAGGAATATCCACAAGTTCAGAAGATCAATTATTTCACTGATGGTGCAAGCAGCCAGTATAAAAATAGGTTAAATTTTCATATCACAATATTTTAAAAAAATTTTGATAACAATTACCTATTCTAGACAAACTATTTTCAGCCCTTGAAATGATGTTTTTGAAATTGGATACAAAATTGATAATCTTTAACTGAATAGGTTTTTTTCTTATTGTATTTTAGGTTTAATTTGAAAAACCTGTGTTTTCATGAAAAAGACTATGGACTAAAAGCAGACTGGCATTTTTTTGGGACTGCACATGGAAAAAGTGCATGTGATGAAATAGGTGGTACAGTGAAAAGAGTTATTCATAACCTATCCCTTCAAAGGCCAATTGGCAATCAAATTTTGACACCGAGGGACATGTTCTTAGTTGCTAAAGAAAAAATTAAAAACATCAGATATATATCATGCTATTGTCAAAGTGTATGTACATGTAGGTTATGATATTTTTTCAAATAATTGATGTCTAGTATCCTATATCATAATAGGCATTTAAACAAAAATAATAAAAATAACATATGAATGTTTAGTTATAAAAAATCAAATAGTATAGAAAAGGATTCCTTAAAACAAGACCTTACTAAATACATATTTGGAAATAGAATTATGATTTATGTTAACTCTTTTTCAGATTTATCTACATTTCTGAAACCGAAACAGCTGCTATTGTACATGAAGTGCTTGCTAAACGATTTGAGAATATTCCTGCCATCAAAGGTACTTGCTCATACCATTATTTCTCACCTCAATCATGCTGTTTAAAAGCTTATGTAACATCAATGAGCAGTACATTTGACTCTTTTCACATGCTGGAAGATACTTGCATTAATACACAAAAATCGATGAATACTGATATCAATATTAATGATTGGGTATTAGTGAATTATTTTGGTGAATTCTTTCCTGGAAAGATAACTGATCTTAAAGGTGACACAGTTTGTATTAGCTGTTTACAAAAAGCAGGCAATTATTTCAAGTATCCAACAACCACAGATATCCATTGGTATCCAGTTAGTGACATTATTGCCACGTTACATGACCCTGAGCTCAAAAACACTAGAGGATTTTACTCTTATCTTATTAAAAAAAGAATGAAATGAATTATCATATATAATTGTTTTCAACTACATTATTATGTATTGCTATTATTAAGGGAGAATACAAGAATTTTGTAAAAAAGATAACTATGCTTTTCACATAAATAACAATGCTGGGCTAGAAATGGTTTTTATAGCAATTATATAAAATTTTGTAAAACAAATTACAGATAGTGGGTTACATCCCTCACATGGGCCAGAAAGCAGGTTGGAGGGGCACTGGTTTCCAATAACACTATTCAGCCCTGATAATTGAAAAATAGGGTTAATAAAAAATGCTGCCATTTTTGTTGTGAACATGACAAGTTTGTGATGTTTACATTTTTATATAGTTAGATCTAATGGCCTTATTTGCTGTTAATATCAGATCAATACAAAGTGTTAGAAAAATTTACGAGCCATCCCCAAATGGCTGAAAATGGGACTTTTTAGTAAAGTGGACTATATATTTTTAGATAAAACTGATTTCTAAAATGTAACAAGCTGCTTATATTTTGCCAATTTGTTGTAGACCATTGTAGCTAATTAGAAAACTAACATGTAAGGACTTGTTGATGAATAGAAAAAAACTACGGTTAACTTCATTTTGCCTTTATTTAGCATTTTTCAGAATTTTTCCAAAGTTTAGGAGGCTGTAGTTTTTTTCTAACATGATACAAGCTAATGAAAATCACAAATTTTAAGACAGAAATATCTAGAAAATAGTTCTAGAAAAAATGAGCCACTTGCTGAAAGTTAGAAAAAAGTTATAAGGCCTTAAAGTTGTCTATTTTTACCATTCGAGGAACCGAGGGGGGCTACCTGAGAGTGTTTGTAAGGCTATAATTTCTAAACCGTTGCACTTGGAACTCTGAAATTGCACATTTAACCTATTTACATCATTTAGATAATGATATGTAAAAATCAGGAAAATCAAAGATGGTACCCCACAAGCCATTGGTTGAAATATAATGATTTGACCCACCAGCATTTAATAATAGTTTTTCAAAATGGTCTTTAACTATCTGGATCTCTGTCACTCCAGATTCTTTACCTTCCAATATCTCAATTGAATCGAAGAATTTCATACTCCTATAAATGATATATTCACGAGAATAATCTTGAAACCGACTTGATACTAATACAACTGCTTTTTTAATTTTATGCATTTTCTGAATTATTTTTTTTTATTCAAAGTTGTCCATCCATTTTTATATTAATATAAATACAATTCTTTGTATGTTTACTTTTTAACCGGCTCTTTGAAACAAACTTTCAATTTTATTTTTATCTAAGACCAAATAGCGCATAACAAAGCTGTCATAAAATTCATCTACATCCAAATGATTTTATTTTGTTATCAATTTCCATTTAAGTTAGTTTTATAGTTGTTGGAATTTCGTGTGATAGTAACTCAATTTTTTCGAAAATTTTAGAAGCTGGAATAATAACTTAGATAACAACTAGACTGGAATAATAACTTCCAAGCAGTCTAGATAAAAACCTTTAAATAACTTTAACAAACCTTTCACTTTTCCAATAGTTTAGACATTTTTTGGATCACTTCCGTAATTTTTATAAGCTAAAAGAAAGGCTGGCCATGTCTCGAGTAAAATAAACAGTGCTTTTCTCCTGCGTCCAACAAATCTTATTCCGGTTATTTTTGGTAATCTGTAATAAGTTATTTCTAAGACTTTTGCAGCTTCATTTTTTACTTACCTGAATTTCGCAGCAGGTAATAATTCGATAAATAAAACTCTTCAATTTTTATAAATTCTGGTATTTCTTTAAAAGATTCTTTTATTGCCAGTTCGGTTTGATGGTTTATTTAATGGAATGTTAGAAACCATTTGTTAGGGTACCATTGTTTACACCAAAATTGATGCTTGCACCTCAAATAAAATGTGGCCACATTGTTCTTTCCTCCATTACTTGATTTGTGTTGGATTGAATTTGTTTGTGAAAACGTTAAATAACATGACTAACAGTGTAGGGATGTATTTGCATCTTTTTTGCAACTGAAGTGTAGCTTCTATTCAGATTTTCCATAATATTTGTGCAAAATATTTTTTTCTAATGTCTTTCTAACGTTTTATTTATTACATCTTGTAAGGATTTTATTGCATTTATCACGAACAGCATTGGCACAACACTTAATAAGTACTCTGCCAGTAAATCCAGTTTCACACTCAACCTTAACAAATAGTAAAATATTACCTTAAATAATTATTATTGTCACATAAATTAATAGAAACATATATTAATATAATTTGAACTTTTTTTTTTGTATATTTCAGTTCACAGTTTTTGTATATTTCAATCCACAGTTTATCCGAAAAATGCATTATTTAAGAAGGAAACTAAAACTTTCAAGAATAGAAAAATGTGCACGGGGTTGGACATCAAGCTATTTCATAAGCTATTTTCACCTAACTTCAGTAGTAAATATTTGAATGTTTTTCTTTCCACGCCAATATTTTTGAACAGGAACTGCTGGAAAGTTTCTTGAGTTTTCTTCTGATAGAGATAATATATACAATATTTGAATAGGTTATAAATCAGCCTTTTATGAACCTCGAAAGTGTTGCTTTATTATTAAATAAATACTTTATTTATCCAGATTTTTTTTTTCAAAACGTTTTTATTGCACAACAAACAAATAATTTTACACAAAAGGTAAACCATTAAAAACATGATATTAACAGTGTTCCAAAATAGGAGACAACTTTACATTACAAAATTATAGAGTTTGGGTTTAGAAATGAATTTATTTTACTAAACAATTTGTTTATGTGTTACACATAACGAAAAAACTAATTTCTGAAAATGAATGAAATTGTTAGTGTTAGTAGTAAAAAAAGTTACTTGTTAGTAGTAAGTACAATGTAGCATTTTCTTATTATCAAAGAAACATCAATATAAGAATTGAACTGCATGGAAAAAATGTTCATAAATAAAGAAAAACAATTATGCTAAAATACTATTTATTATTTGTTTAAAAAGTTGTTCTTTTATACATGTTGTTACATTTATCAACATCAAGGGTCGCCCAATGATGTTAATAAACTCAAAATTAGCAGATTGAGAAAATTTTTGCAACAAAAAAAACTGAACAAAAACAGAAAAAATCTTTTATAAAACTCTTAAAATGATAAAAATACTTATTGTTATAAAAAGATTAATATTAAAAAAAAAGAAAGAAATTAGGTAAATAAAAGCTTGTTAGTATTCATATTTAGTTATTTATGTTAGTATTTATATTTAGTTATTTATTTTTTATTTTTATTAGAAATGTTATTCCGAGTTTGATCCCCACCACGTTCCTGGCACTACTAGGAACATGGTGGGGATCAAACTCGGAACTTCTCACTTATGAGGCGAGTGGTCTACCACTACACCACTACCGCTTTAAATGTCAAATTGAATCTTTTGACAGTAACATAATTTGACTTTATAGGTTCTTAAATACTCTAAATATTCAGTAACATATTTACATTGAACAAAAAAGAAGTGACATTTAATAAGATCAAAGTTCCTAGAGGGTAGAGATTTACTACTAGAGGGTAGAGGTTTACTACTAGAGGCTAAAGGTTTAATTTATCAAAAGTAAGATAGAGACAATAGTATTATGTATGAAGTATTTTAGGGTTACTAGAGGAACTAAATAGATATTAAATGTACTAATGAGGTAGTTTATGGGTAGGAGTAAACACTTGTAATGTACTTGTTATAAAATGGATTAACAATGATTATTATTTATTTATTAACAGTAAAAACAAACTAAAACTAATAAGTGATGGAATAAAATTTTGAAATTGGAAAAAAACTCTAAAGGAAGTTTTTTTCAGACTTTAACTAGTGTATAACTAAAAAAATCAAAAAATCAAAGAAACTTTAATTACTTGATGAAATGACTTTTCTGTTACTTCAAAAAAAACAAGACTATTAAACGAAGGCACCAAGACTCTTTTAATATCGGAAGGTTCACCATTACCTAAAATGACATTCAGAAACCAAAAAGTCAATTTTTATTCCTTCCAAAAAATAAAAAATAAAAAGTGGATAATGTGAGAATAACACTTACTGTTGGTTTCAAATAAGTCTAACGAACCTAAATGTGAAGCCAATTAAAACTATAAATTTTATTTAAAAAAAATTTCAAAAGAAAGTGTAAATAATAAGTAAAAAACAATAAAAAAACTTTTAATAATAAAATAAAAAATCAAACCTCCATCACTTGCATTCCAATCTTGAGGAACAAGATAATAAACAAATGCAATTCGTCTACCTTCTAGTTCATCATCATGACATAGAAGAACATCTTAAAGAATAATATATTTTCACTTAAAAACATCTTACCAAACAAAATATTATTTAAATTTTTATTAAAATTTTTTTTTCAAACAACAACACTGATGATATTGTATTATTTGCATCCATTATATTTATTAACTAACACTATTGTATTGATGCTGAAAAGTGTCATATAAAAAATAAAAAAAACCAACAGTACGGAAGTCCCAATTTTTGAAGTTTAGTACTAGTGTTGTTATGACTACTAAATAATTTGACTGTCAACTAAATCGACTAAAATCAACTAATACATTTTTAAAATTTAGGTTACACCAACTATGGCATAGGAATGGATGTGAGACATCAACTATGATATAGGGATAGATGTGACAGACATCAACTATGGCATATGGATAGATGTGGTAGACATCAATTACGGCATAGGAATACCATTTCTTAAACCAAAATTAAATCTTTTTTTTTAAAACTGTTTGCAATAATTTAACTAAGAGCCAGAGACTCATATTACTTCATCATCTGCATTACTTTAATATATTTTAATTACTTTTTATAAATCCTAACCTTGAGCTTAACCCCTATTAAATAATAAACCATATTAAACTTTTGAATTATATTTTTTTTGCTCTAAGAGGATTGCTAAATTATGCAGTCATTATAGTAACAATACTAATAATTGAACCTAAATAAAAAATTGAATATTAAATGAAAAATATTTAAAACTGATTCATAACACCACCCTTCTAGCTATACTACTTATACCATCCTACTGAATACACCACCACCTTGCTAAATACGTGCTAACTCCAGCAAACTATTAACTACCTTAGTATACTAGGCGTTAGTTCTTATTCTATAATTATAGAAATTGAAGTCCAATTAGCTTAACAACAAAGTCTACCTGAGTTTTCATAAATAGCACATGACATATCAACAGTATTGTTTAAACTAATTTTTGTCACATCTTTTAACCAGGTTCTAAACAAACCAAACAACTGTTCTCTAAAAGTAAGAAAAATAATCAAAAATAATTAAACAAAACAATTAAGAATATAATTTCTAAAAATTTTTCCCTCCATAATCATGTATAAAAGTTTAAACAGGTAAACGTAATCATGTAGGAAACTTTAAACAGGTAAACATAATCATGAATGAAACTTTAAACAAGTAAACCTTTATTTTAAAAAATTTAAAATGACAAGTCATACTTATAACTTTTATTATTATTTTTTAATAATATTTTGTTTATACTTTTTATTTTGCTAAAATGAATAGATTAAATTAAACAGATAAGTAAATACAGTTTTAAATCATTTCATGATTTAATTCTTTTAATTTCAAGACAACTTTAAAATTTTCTTACAAAATAAAAAAATTTAGCATTTCAAATAAAAAATAAAAACAAAAACACAAAAACTGTACCATAATCTTTTCATTATAGCTTTTGACTAATACTATTAAACCCGAGGTAAAATAAAATAAGAATAATTCTTGAGCGACAAATAGCAGCTCAATAGCAGCTATAACAGCATCAAATTTATCTAAATTATCAAAAATCTGTGCCAGAAAAACTCATTTAAAAAATGTTTAATGCACTCTCAATCCGATCACCCAAAAAGTTAAGGTTATTTTACAAAATCTATAGATATCGACCCGCATTTCCATGCAGACTAGTTAAATATATGACTATGCTTTCATGCTTCTTTTTATTAGTAAAACCATATCTGCTAGTTTAAACAATATCATGAGGACAGCACGTTAGAAAAATACTTTCTTTTTTATTGGTATTAATGCAGGTTTGAGTGTGTAGATATTTGTACCTAAGCATAATTCAGCATCTAGCTATCAGTGTACACCAAAGGTTTTGTACACCACATATTCTATGATTTGCCTTTTACTTTCTTCAAAAGCAATGCATGCTATAGACAATATATCCATAGACACGTTGCACGTTTTCAAATAATTTATATGCTTGAGGGCTTGCCGTACATATTGTAATTCAATAGGTTTGTGCTTTTGCTGGTTTAAAGTTACGTAACTGTTGGCTAAACAATTTTAAATTAATAAACTTATAGAAGTAATTAAGGGTTCTTTAGGAAAAATTTATATACTGATATAAAATTATATATATATAACACATGGGCTGAAAAGTCCCGGGCCTAACACATAGATAGCGCGAGTTTTATTGCAGTCACCTTTTTTTCAGTTAATACTAACCTTCAAAAGACAGCTGTTAAAATTTCATTATATTCTATTCATGAGTTTGTGAGTTATTTTCAGAACAATGGGTCAAAAACAATTTCGTATTTTAATTTTACACTGCTTCTTGATGGGAAAAAATACCGTTCAAGTGAGGCAATGGCTTGAAAAGTGTTATGGTGACTCCGCTCCATCAAAAAAAACAATAAAACGTTGGTTTGCTGACTTCAAACGTGGTGTAGAGACACCGATGATGCAGAACGCAGTGGACGTCCAAATGATGCGGTAACACCAGAAAACATCAAAAAGATCCACAAAATCGTTTTGAATGATTGAAAAGTGAAGTTGCGTGAGTTAGCTGACATCGTAAATATATCAAAAGAACGTGTTAGCTTTATATTGCATGAGCATTTGACTATGAGAAAGCTCTGTTCAAAGTGGGTATCGCATTTGCTCACTGTTGACCAAAAACAAGAACGTGTTGACGATTCAGAGCAGTGTTTGGCCATGTTCAAACATAACAAATTGGAACTTTTGCATTGATGTGACAATGGATGAAACATGGATCCATCACTTCACTCCAGAATCAAAACTCCTGGAGTCTAGACTCCAACTTTGCATCCTTGCATATACAGTATGAATTTTATGGATAAAATATTTACTTCTTGATTTTTCTTTTTTGACAGACAAGTTGTACTTGGCTTACCTTGCAGGGTGCTTTCTATTATAGCTGATTTCTATTATTCTATTATAGCTGATTTTTAAGATAACTTTTATAGCTCAAGTTATCAAAACCTGCTTTTCAAAAACCTACCATTTTAAAAATGTTATCTATACAGTGTTGGTCATTAAATTAGGACATTCATAAAAATTTCACTTTTTCTTGATTTTGAGTTAAAAATAACACAACCAATACCGTGTTAGTGTTCTCGAACCATGGTAATTTAATAATAAACAAACGTTTTGAAAAATATTATTTAATGCTAAGAATTTTAAGTTAGTTTTATCGTTGTATGTCATTTAAGAAGTCGCGAGGTGATTAAGTTTATATTGAAGTTGTATTGGTGTTACGTTGAACAGTATGCAACAGAATAAAACTTTTAATGATTAGTCAAATTAATAATAATTAATATACTGACTGGATTTAAGGGAAGTTTATATTTTGAAATTACTATAATATATCTGTAAATTTTTATAAATTAATAATGAGTAAATGCTCGGACATTAGTCCTGCAAAATGTTGTGAGGTTGCTACCTTGTTGCAACATTCGTCTTTTACAAATATGGATATTGCTAAAAGACTTAATGTTTCCCATCAGACTGTTGGCAGAATTAAAAAAACTTTGTTTACTGGTGGCAATATTACTGAAACTAAGAGAAGTAACTGTGCCAGACCACGCAAATCAACACCCCGTGGTGATCGAGAACTGATAAAGCTTTGTCATGAAAACAGGCGTAGATCATCTTCTGATTTAGTCAGTGAATGGAGGAAAGCTGGAGTTGAAGTCAGTAGTAAAACTGTGAGAAGACGCCTAGTGGAACATGGATACAAGGCCTACAGGCCACAGAAAAAACCAAAGCTTACATCGGCAATGTGCAAGAAGCGACTAGCTTGGGCGAAGGATCACCAGAACTGGACTGAAGATTATTGGACAAAGGTATTTATTGAATATTAATAATTGTTTTAGTAAATATTGTCCTTGTTTGCTGGTTATTATTACTTATTAGAATGAAATTTTTGCTTTTTGTTTTAAATGTAATAATTGCATTCATGTGAGCAACCTCGACATTCTGTTTAGTATTGATAATAATTAATTTATTGATTGTTATGAAATTGTGGTGTTCCATTAAAAGAAACTTTGTATTGTCTATGCTTAGGTCTGCTTCTCAGATGAGACAATGCTAGAAGTTTTGGGAGAAAGGACACAGTATGTTAGGAGAATATCAGCAGAAGCATATCATCCAGACTGTATTCAAGAAACTGTTAAACACCCACAGAAGATTATGGTCTGGAGCGTGATATCTATTCATGGAACAGGGCGACTCCACATTGTAGATGGTATAATGAACCAAGAAAAATACAAAAACTTATTAGAGAGAAAGTTATTTACACAATCAGATGAATGGTATCCAGATGGCAATTGCATATATATGCATGATGGTGCACCTTGTCACATGGCCAAATCCATCTCTAAACTTCTTCACGAAAGGAATGTCCCAGCATTAAAATGGCCAGGAAACAGCCCAGATTGTAACCCCATTGAGGAACTGTGGAGAGAGTTAAAGAGTGAAGTAAATAAAACAGTTTCAACTAATACGACAGAACTAATAGGGAACAGTTGAGAAGCTAGTTCATGTCTGGCATCATGATGAGCGTCTCAAGAAACTTGCAGATCAATTTATTCGTGGATGCCAAGACGTGTAAAAGCGCTCATAGATGCCAGAGGAGGACATACAATATATTAATTTTTTTTAAACTGGTTTATTATGTGATTTAGGATGCACTCACTATTTCATTATCAGTATTTTATTTTGGTGCATTTATATATGAAAATAAATGTAATATATAACTTTTTTGTCAATGTCCTAATTTAATGGCCAGCACTGTAGGTCAAGCCAAAACAACAGCAAGAATAACACATTCCAAGTAGCATATTTTTTTATTTAAGTATTAGATTACTGCCAATAATTAATAAATATCAAAATTTTTTTTTCATCAATAATAATAGCATACGTTGTTGCATAAATTGATGCATTAATTATTGCCAATAATCAATAAATATCAAAATTTGTTTTTTTATTTAAAAAAAAATTTATAAGGGTGATATCATTATTATTGTTTATTATTATTACAAATCGAAAGAAAGTAATACCTTAAAATTGCTATATTTTTAGATTTAGCATTTTTTAAATCCTTGCTCTAAAAGAAAATAAATAAAAACACTACAATAAGTTGAAACATCAGTAATAAATATATTTAAACAAATATTAAAAACCTCACTTGCTTGAATTGATATAAATCATTTGATTTTGGTATGAAATCCAACTGAAAAAGCTCATTTTTTAATTCATTTACATAGTCCACATTTTTAAGGAAGTTTTTAACTGTGCAGCATGGAAAAGGATCAGTAAAAAAGTGCATGTCTATTAATAATAAAAACAAAACAAAAAAGTACATATAAAAAAATAGTTAAAATAGTCATAATAAATTAATGAAAAATTAAAACAAAATAAAACTGATGAAATTTAGCCGTGAAGTATAAAAAAAACAAAATTGTATATTACCTTCATGTATAAATTCACTCGAAGAGCTAAAAATTTTAAATATTTCTTGTGTGTGAAAAAATACAAAAACATTTATATAGTTAAAATAAAAACATAAAATATTTTGTTTTATAACATAATAAAAATAGTAGTTTACATCATAATCCATTTAATTTTTGTAAATATTATTAAAAATGAAGTTCGAAAAAAAGTTCCTTCAAATATATCTACACACTTTTGATATTATACAAACATAAACCACACTACTTTCTATAAAAAATGCTATAAATTTTTTTTTTCGTTATAAATATTTGTAGAAACAATAATTTGAATATAAAAAGAGATCTTTTAAATCAATTTCTATAGATATTATTACCCCTTAAGGGCCAGGCCCGAGATATCTCGGGTCATGCTATATGGTCCAAAAAGACCGAACCCAAGATAACTCGGGCGGTCACATATTTTATGTTTCATTATGTATTAGTCCGAAATAATTTGTTAAAATAATCTTATAACAATATTATTATATTAAACCAACTAAGAATCAATCAAATTAATAATATTTAGATTTATAACAGACTTTTTTTTTATTCCTAATATGTCAATATCTAAGTTCTAAGCATAACAAAAAAAAATTGATTTTTTTGGTGCATTTATTTGAAAAAACATCAGTCCTTAAGGGGTTAAAGTTTCTATAGTAATTTTCTTTGAAATATCATTTTGTCACATTGTGACAAAATGATAGGGGTTCATTTGAGAATTTAAGAGAATTTAATTGAGAGAATTTAACTTTTTGAGAACGTTGAGAGAATTTAACTTTTGATTTTTAATGATTTAATTATTTTGTAGCTCTTTTTGTTTATATTGATTAAATATGTTTTTTATGTTACTTATGTTTTACAATCAATCTATAATTTTCAAAACTGCTTCTTTACAAACTATTTGTTAATTCCAACTTTATTAAATAATGTTGAAATTAAAAATGAAAAAAAGTAAATCATAATAAGATTAATATATTAAAATCATATAATTTTAAACATAAAAATAATATAATAAATAAAAACAGAAAACTTCATTTTTTTAAATGAAAATTGGGAGATAAAACCTTATAATTTTTATCTGCCATATGCTATTTTATTTTATACCAATTTATGTTACTTAATAAAAATAAATAATATGTGTTCTAATAAATAACATGTGTTCAATTTAACAAATTTGATATTTTGATCTTTTAATTTAACGAATTTAAATTTTTACTTTTAATTTTAAATATTTAAGAGAATATAATAAATTCAAATTCTCTCAACATTACAAAATGGAGATAGAACTGTATTATTCTAACATCACGACATAATAGAACAACATGTCACAGATGGTTTTAAATATTGCTCACAACCATTGTTTTATTCGTAAAGTTGTCTTATCGGGGTTAGTATTTCAAGATTAAGTAAAAGTGTTGACTAAAAAAAGCAAGTCTAAAAATGTTGTACTTAGTATCTAGCAAACTCATACCATTCTAACAAGTTAATACCCAATCAACAAAGTTAGCTCTATACAAAATCATATGAAGTCTAAATAATACAAGATCGCATAACATAATTGCTGCAATTAATATATGAAATATTTTAATATACAAAATATTTAACATAACCATGCATAACACAATTGCTCCAACTAATATACAAAATATTTAATAAGATTAACTGAAGTAAAAAGTAAACAAACAAACATAAACCTGAAAGCTTCAGCAACTTTTTGTTTAATTTCCTCTGAAGTTAAAACTAAGTTCAGATCGTTTTTAATTTTAAATTTTTTAACCTTCGCATCCTGCATACCAGAAGGCTTTGACATAACATCATGCTGCACACCAGATTGTTTTGAAATATTATTGTCATGATAAGAAGCAGAACGCTTAGGCATTGTTTTTTCATACACTTTAATTAAATTTCAAAAATATTATTCTTTAAAAAATTATTTGAAATTTTTTATTTTAACTTATTCAAAATTCCCCATCGTATATTTAATAACAGAGTAATTTTTAGATTATTTTTTTCATATATTTTTATAGCCATAGTTTTTTATGTGTCTCATTAAAAATTTTATATTAATTTTTGTATTAGTATGTGTTAACAACTAGGTTAATTACAGTAATAAAAACAACATATAAAAAAACAACATTCGAAACAATTGAAAAAATAGAACTATTGTATTTGGATTTCATTTCTACAAAGAGTTTATTACAACTTTTTCTATTAAAACATTGTTTTGTATGAATCACTGTTTTTCATATAAAGATGATAAATGTGTATTTCTGCTGTTGAACCGGAGCTGAGACTTCAATTTATTTTCTACATAGATATTTAACTTCTCAAGATTTATGATAATTATAGATCTATTATAATCACAAAGCGCGTTTTAACTTTGCTTGAATTCCTTTAAATCTTGGCAGTAAAACCTTCACCTCAGGATCAGACAAGCTCATTGACTCTAATTCAACTAAATAAGATGTAGCGGCTTCAAAGAGGCTTCTCGAGAATGCAATTCTAAAACATAGTTGAAAGTTAATGGTTGAGAGATTACAAAAAGCTTCACATAAAAAACAAGAGACAATACCTATCAGCACTGATAGTTGGAGGATTCTCTAAGAAGTACAACAAAAGTAAAGATAAGACATGCAATATATGCAACGGTTTGCCTAATGCTCTCCATGTATTTTCCTATATAAAAAAAAAAAAAGCATATAAACAAAAGAACAAATTAAATTTAGTTAATCAATACTTTCATATTTTTAAGAATTATTTTTTATGATTTCATTACCAAAATTCCTACTAAAACAGTATATTTAGAACAAAAATAAAAAACTGATGTTAATTAAAAAAAAAAATTACAAATAAGATTTTTCGAATAAGAATTTAAAAGAGTTAGCTTTTATACAAAAAAATGTACTTCTATACCTAATATTTTTTCAATGCCAGCATATACACTACCACCCATAACTATTCGAATAACATAAAAATTTTTAAAAAAGCTTTAATTTGATAATTTTTTTACTTTTATTTTTGCATTACTAGATAGCTTAGGAGTATAAATGTATTTTGAATAAAATTCTTTGATAAAAATCATAAAGTTAACAAAACACATGTTCAAACTAGTTGAATTCGGATTTAGTGTTTATTTACATGAGTGCACTGTTTTGTAAATCGCTCATTAATCACACAATTATCAAGTCCAATGTTTATGTTAACTGTTCATAAATCATCTGATGTGAAGATTATATAAAGTAAGCAATGCAAATATTTAACTATTCCAGCATATTATATTTAAAAAGATTTAGTTACGCTATTCTTTTGTTCGAGTAAATGTTTATAGTTAGTCTCTAATAGTTTAATAATTTTTATAAATAGTTGATATTTTGAAATGTAAATGTTAAGAAAACCAGAATTGTCTATTGATAAACAATCTGCAAAATTTACCTTGTGGCAAGAAAAATATGTTTAGAATATTATAAAAAAGAAAGAAGAAACTGTAAGTGTGGTCATTGAATCGAAAATGAAGACAGAAGAATTTCACTAGTAAAAGAAATAGATAATTAACTGCTCCAGAAAAAATCCATGCATTGAATAGTTCTTGAAGAGCTCTGGTATCTGTGACAACACTTAAGAGGCAATTGATGGAAGCAAGACATGGTGGCAGAATGCAAGGAAACCATAGCTGCAAGGAAACCATTTCTTCGGCTCCGAAATAAGAAAAGAGACTAGATTGGGCAAAATACACAAAAAATGGACGTTGGATTGCTGGAAATGTGCTCTTTGACAGACGAGTCAAGGTTTCAGATTTTCAGATAGTTTGTCTGAGGAAAGGTCGGTGAATGGATGAAAAAAACAGTCTGTAATACGTACTGTGAAACATGGTAGTAGTGTTATGGTTTAGGGCTGTTTTTGTGGTAATACCACAGGTGAAATTGTAAAAATAGAGGAAATAATGACAAAATAAGTGCATTAAAACATTTTAAAAAGTCATGCCATACCTTTTATAAAGCCGTTATTGCCTCGAAGGGAGGCTACAATGATGAGATAAACTATAAATTAATTTTATGGAATTTTTACACTTTTTTAATGTAAACTTAATAAATAGTAAAATAGCATATATTTCAGGTAATTTTTATTTAAAGTTTCTCTCCTCAAAAGTAAAACTTTGATAACTTTGAATATCACCATTCGAATAATTATGAACGGTAGTGTACTTTATTTTTAAATTTTAAAAATCTTTAAAATTTAATAGAGACAAATGTTTTTTTTTTGAAATAGGTAACTTCCAAACATTTGTATACTTAGAAGATGTGACACTGTAAAACTTGTTTTGTTGTGCAGCAACCTTGTTCATCAAGGTTTTGAGTTAAAGAGTCGCGAGAAGATTGTAACAACAACTAGAAGAAAAAAAACGCCTTAATAGTCCTATTCATTCTAGTGACACAAACTTTTAAATTATATTCAAAAAGTAAAGATGCTCAAAAATGTTATTAAAAATACAGCACTAATAAAAACGTTGATGGACAAAAAACAAACAATTTAATACTTTGTGGCAGCTCCCTTATGTTTAAGCACCAGCTTTAATCTCTTTGGCATGGAGTCTACCAGTTTTTTACACAATTCAACAGTTATTTCAGTGCACCAAACTCGTTTCAGCCAATACATGAGATCCTGCATATTCGATGGAGCATGGATTACCACTTTTCTTTTACAAAGATTCTCAATTGGATTTAAGTCAGAAGAGTTTCAAGGCCAGTCTAGAAGCTTTATTTTGTTTTTTTTTAAGCCAGGTTATGAGCCAAATCCTGCTGGAATGTATTACACTTCTGTATGACCATGATGGGCTTCAGCTTGTTTTCCAAGATTGCCTTGTACTTGGTTGCATTTAGAGTTTCCCTTTTTGGAATGAAATGTATGCTGCCATGGCCAGCAGCAGACATACATCCCCATGATTTTTGATGAATGTTTCATGGTTGGCACAGTGTAGATGGACATCTAACTCCAGTAATTAAAACATTAAACTGGCAAAACGTTGATTCATCACTGAAGAGTACTTTTCCCCACAGGGCAGGCGTATGTAAGTGCTTCTTGCAAAATAGCACTTGTTTCTTCCTCTGGACATCATTCAGCAATGGTTTCTTGGCAGATGTTCTTTGACCTAGCTAGAAGTCATCCACGAGTCGTCAACAAACTGTAGGATTGCTAACCACAACAGGCAGGGATGCAGCAATTTCGGATGACACAGCAAACGGATTGGTGACTATTGCATGTTTAATGGCATTGTCATTGCGTCAGCTGGTCTTCCTGTGCCTTCCTGAGCCTCTTTCTGTGGTTGATACTACTTGTTTCTATGAACCTCTTTACAATACGATCCACTGTTGATTTTTGAATATACATTTTCTCAGCAATATTCTGATATGACATGCTATCATTTGCATAGGCAATAACAACAGGTGCTTTTCTTGGAGTAATGTCTTTCGTTTTAAATGTAAATTAACTAATAAACAATAATACTGACTAGAATAGAGTTCAATAGAATATACAACAAATTACTAACACAAATTATAAAAAGTAAAAATATGAGCGAAAATAAATGTCTATTCTCCTTAGAAACAGTATACCGGTGACTTACACATAATAATTATTATTTACCAAGGTCTATAATAATAAAAGTAGAATAATAAAACAATAAGACAAAACTATAAAAACTAAGTTCTTATTGTCATCTCTACTTTTTTGGCCATGACTGTAGAATAAACATTTCAATGATATTGTTCATAATTTTTGTAAATCATCTCATAATACATATATGAAGATGTTAAGAGTGAGTGTGATGTCTGGAAGTTACCTGTCTCAAATACCAAGAGCCTGCCTCTGTGCCTAATTTTTTACATTCTCAAAGTTATAAAGGTGCTTAAAAAAGATCTAGCAACAGGGCTTTGGAGCCAAAGTCTAAAAATTGGCTCTGGCTCCATTGGAATTTTTGGCTCCAGCTTTGGAGCGGTTGCCCGAAAAAAAAATCAAAATATTTTTTAATGTTTTATGACTTAAATACTATTAATATTTTGTTAATCAAAATCTTGATTCATCTTTAAAAACAAAAAATCTAAAGTATCAGGTTTGAGTGAAGAACGCAGATCTTTCGATACAAACTTAAGAGCAGAAAATAGCCTCTCTTCGCTTGCTTGTGAGATAGGTGTGACAAGTGACAACTCTGCGCGCTTCTTGCATTCTTTTAGGTATTCTTCAATTCCCTCAAAAGCTGAATTCACTTTTGAATGTCCCATTTCTTCCATTATCCTACAGCAGTCCAAAAAATTGTATTAAAAGTATATTAATCAAAAAAATTAAAAAAAGAAGTTTGACCAAAATTAATTTTGGTCACACTACTCCTTTTTTCTTTTTCTATCAAGCTCTTTTTCAAACTCATCCTCTTCTCCATCGGAATTAGGTTCACTTAAAACTGAAAGAAGTACTGTAGATAGCACAGCATTATTTTTTATTTCTTGACTTTCTATTATATTCTTGGCATTTCTTTTATAAATTTTTTCTGCTATTATTTTTAAGCCTTGTTTTGCTCATACTATCTGGTTTTCTTCCATTAGTATTCTATATCTAGCATCAACATAAACTGCAGCTGCAGTAACATAAACTGCAGCTGCACAACATAAACTGCAGCTGCACAACATAAACTGCAGCAGCATCAACATAAACTGCAAAAATATATCATTATCAAAGGTTTTTCTACTTGTTTCTACATAGATTTTGAAATGTCTTCTGCAAATAGTCTTTGATTCTTCTTTAGGTCAGATTTCAATTTCAACCATTCCTTTAGAAACTCTCCTGGAGTAATGTCGATTCCATAAAGTTTAACTGTCACATCATGTGGCTTTTTTAAAAGATTGCTAAGATGACTAGATTTATCCCATATTTCAGGGCGTAAAAAGAATATCTGATCAACTGCAGCAAATTGCTCACACAGTGGACGCAAAAGTAATAATCTTTCAATTATCCAGAATGTAGAACGCCAGAGTGTCTCATTATCCAAAATTGGAACAATTTAAAAAAAAAAAAGTTGTAAAATTTCCACTTGCTCTTAATTATGCAAAGTTCAAAAATTTTCATCACCTGAGTATTTGTTTTAAATTGTGATTGCTCTAATCATATTGGCTGCATTGTCTACACTTGCACATACTATTTGATACCAAATCTATATAGATCTTCAGCCATTTTTTTGATAGCAACAGGGTTGTGCTGTCCTTGTGTATCTATCAGTGTCAAAGTTTTTAAACTTTTTTTTGCATAATAATATTGAATATTTACTTCCAAAGAGTTATTTTGGTGTCGAGTGGCTGCATCTATTTTCACATAAATTAATTTCTGTAACAATATTTCCTATATTTCAGCTTTCTTTTTTTCACCAAATTCATTAATCGAATTGCATACAGAATTGTGTCTAGTACTGAATCCAAGAGTTTTACCTAATTGGCCTGTAACCAACTGAAATCCTTCATCTGCAAACATTTTCAACAAAACTCCGTTATTCACTACAATTTTAATAATTCCAATTTTAAAAGTTTTAGCACTAACTTGATTTATTGTTCAACTACTAGTGATAAAAGAATATAAAGTAATCTGTTTAGTTTTTTTAGTTTTGAAATCTTGTGAATGTGATAAAATGATTTTGAAGATTTTCTTTGGGCCATAAAGCTCATTTCAGATTCAACAATTTTATATTCTGATAGATGTGATTTTTCCAAATGTCGTTTTATATTGTAAACTTTTAATTTTTTTATTTATCTTTTCTGTAATCTTACATGTAACCAGTTTTGTAGTTTTATCAATTGAAAAATACTTATCTAGAAACCTCTCAGGATCATTTGAGTTTAAAGCTATTTTTATAAAAAACTATGAAAATAAAGTAAATGACAAATTTTAAAGATAAGAGAAATAATAAAAAAGATTGTATAAACAAAAATAATATCAATAGTATCAACAAAAAAAAAAATGTTTAAAATCTTTTTATTATTTTATTTGGAACTCACATGTTTAAATCTATTTTAAAAATGTTTCAACTAACTAAAAATGTTAAAACAAATCATGTGACTTAACACATAAAGTATTTTTTTGTTAAAGATCGTCCATAAAGTACATACATAAAGTAGCTCAAATGGTGGAGAGGGTCAATTATGAAAGTAAGGAGACACTAAGTTAAAAATGTTGAGTAAAATGTTGAGTAGGTAGTTTAAAAGAATAGGTACTTTTAGGGAAGTGGAGGGTACTCAAAAAAGTGTAAAGCAAAATGCAGGGGATGGAGGGGAGGGGGTTGGAGGAAATAAAAAAAAAAGCTTACGTACTTTATAGATGACCCTTTAACCAATCATTGACATTGTTTAGAAAGTAACTTATCATACTCTACAATAAGAACAATTTATTTAAACACAATTATTACACAAAATAATTACATTACACAATTATAATTACACAATTATAATTGTGTAATTATAACATTACATTAATTAATTGTGACATTACACAAAATAATTGGATAAAAATGAAATTCTTTAAAAAAAAATTTTCTTTTTGTTTTTTTTATAAACCATATGAAAAAATGCATTATTTAAAAATTATAAATATTTTAATGAGCGTAATTGTTTAAATTCTTTAAAAAAATCTCATTATATAAAATAATAACTTTATGGAAATTGGATATTTTAAAATATCAAAAAGATGGAGCTGGCTCCGGAGCCAGCTCCCGCAGGAGAACTTTAGCTCCAGCTCTGGCTCATGTAAAATCACCAGCTCTGGCTCAGCTCTGGATAGCTCCGGCTCCAGCTCCAGAGCTGCTCCAAAGCCCTGTCTTACTTCACAAGAGGATTTAAAAAGAATTCTTGCTGCCTTTCTTACTAAACACCGCAAAAATAGTCAGAGTATAAATAGTCACTTTGAACCTCTTGATTCAAAAGCTATCGGTCTTACTCCTGCACCATAGCTGCTTATATTGAAAACATAAGCAAACACTTATTACAAATATTATTTTTGATTTTAATAATATTTTTTTCTTCGATTAACATTAAAAGATTTTTTCATGAAATAAAATACTAGTAAAAAATTATGTTAATTATGTTAATTATGTTAATTATGACTTTAACTAAGACTTTTGCTTATCAGGAAATAATGGTCAAAACACAGAACTTTAGATTTTTTCAAACTTTGAGGATTGATATCTCTTGCATGTTTTCTTGGATATTGTTGAAACGAACCAAGGCTTACATTAATTATATGTAAATAAATCATGTTCAAGCAAAAGCCTTGAAATTAAGTTTTGTAGTTAATGTGACGTGTAGATTATATATCATAATAACGACTTTAGGTCTGCCATGAAAAGAAAAAATGTTATTTAATTTCCTTTTGGATGGTTCAAATATCTGAAAACAATCTGAGAACTCATAATAAAAACTTATAAAAGTCCAAGAAATAACCATATTTTGCCATATTTTGAACTAACAAAATATTTTAGCAATAGTGTAGATATGCGTAGCAAACTTTCTTAATATTATTATTGGAATTTAAAAACTTGGTACTTGATATTTTTACCATCGAATCAAAAAAGAATATATATTCTAAAGATTACTTTCTAAGCTTTTTCAATCTAAAAAAAAAACTTAACAAAAAACAAATAAATAAATAAATTTTTGAATGCTTGGGAGTTAAATTTGACTTTTGTGTTAACAATCACTGGGTAGAATGAGTTTACTTAAGTAACATAGTATAAAGCTTTACTTAAGCAACATAGTATAAAGCTTTACTTAAGTAACATAGTATAAAGCTTTACTTAAGTAACATAGTATAAAGCTTTACTTAAGCAACATAGTATAAAGCTTTACTTAAGTAACATAGTATAAAGCTTTACTTAAGTAACATAGTATAAAGCTTTACTTAAGCAACATAGTATAAAGCTTTACTTAAGCAACATAGTATAAAGCTTTACTTAAGTAACATAGTATAAAGCTTTACTTAAGGAACATAGTATAAAGCTTTACTTAAGGAACATAGTATAAAGCTTTACTTAAGGAACATAGTATAAAGCTTTACTTAAGGAACATAGTATAAAGCTTTACTTAAGTAACATAGTATAAAGCTTTACTTAAGCAACATAGTATAAAGCTTTACTTAAGTAACATAGTATAAAGCTTTACTTAAGCAACATAGTATAAAGCTTTACTTAAGTAACATAGTATAAAGCTTTACTTAAGTAACATAGTATAAAGCTTTACTTAAGTAACATAGTATAAAGCTTTACTTAAGTAACATAGTATAAAGCTTTACTTAAGTAACATAGTATAAAGCTTTACTTAAGTAACATAGTATAAAGCTTTACTTAAGTAACATAGTATAAAGCTTTACTTAAGTAACATAGTATAAAGCTTTACTTAAGTAACATAGTATAAAGCTTTACTTAAGTAACATAGTATAAAGCTTTACTTAAGTAACATAGTATAAAGCTTTACTTAAGTAACATAGTATAAAGCTTTACTTAAGCAACATAGTATAAAGCTTTACTTAAGTAACATAGTATAAAGCTTTACTTAAGTAACATAGTATAAAGCTTTACTTAAGTAACATAGTATAAAGCTTTACTTAAGTAACATAGTATAAAGCTTTACTTAAGTAACATAGTATAAAGCTTTACTTAAGTAACATAGTATAAAGCTTTACTTAAGTAACATAGTATAAAGCTTTACTTAAGTAACATAGTATAAAGCTTTACTTAAGTAACATAGTATAAAGCTTTACTTAAGTAACATAGTATAAAGCTTTACTTAAGTAACATAGTATAAAGCTTTACTTAAGTAACATAGTATAAAGCTTTACTTAAGTAACATAGTATAAAGCTTTACTTAAGTAACATAGTATAAAGCTTTACTTAAGTAACATAGTATAAAGCTTTACTTAAGTAACATAGTATAAAGCTTCAAAGATCAAATATAAAACTACTTGTTATACTAAATTATGATTACAAACTATGAAATAAAAACTTAAAACAATCATGTCAATACAATGAGTCCCTATGAAGAAATGAATGTATTTTGATAAAAAGAACTTATTCATCTATCACAGCTTATCTATCGAAAAGTAAAAGCTTTCGAGCTACTTAATGGGAAAACTGGAGCTGAAATACTTTTGTTAAAAATTTTTCTTCTTTATCTGTGAAAATGTTCAAATAAGCCAAAAAATATTTTTCACAGTCGTGTATTGATGTAAAGCAAAGTCTTCTTTTTAAAATAACATTGAAAGGGTGCTGCATCAATTTCCAAAAAACAACAGGTTGATAGAAGTGTTTACACTCTCAAGATTTATCAACAAATTGGAATAACTAAATAATTTTGGAATAATTAAATAATTAAATAGTTTTGTCAAATTATTTAATTATAAATTTTTTAGCTGAACACATGCTCTCAGAAAATCAATCTTCTGAATTTGTGGCAAAACCATGGCAGACAAAGCAGACTTTCCTATGTCAATAAAATCAATAATTTTTAGTTCTGCAATTAAAAAAGGGCTTAAAAACTACAAAAATATCACTGGAGGACCATTATCAAAATGGAAAATGTTAAGATATTCTAAAAAGTAAAAGCATCATTAATGCAGACACTTGTGACTAGGGAAGCACATGAGAAGAAAATGATTTGTGAACAAGTTCACTAGCTGCTGAGGATTAACTCAAAGCCCAGTAAATATGTGATAAGTTGTCAAATTTGATCATTATCCGTAAGACAAGTAACTTTCATATTCACAAATATCCAAAGTACTTATGATGTAAACTGTAACCTATGCCCATCAATTTTTTATTAAAAAAATGTTTATAAAATTTTTTACCATTTTTAAATGTTGGAAGATTTTTCTCATTAACAGCTTTGGATAATTTTTATCAAATACTCGTGTACCGTTCGGTTATAAAAATGTGTGAAATTAAAAAATAGTTAATGTTGCTAGGCATAACTACACTATTAATACAATATTTTATTAGTTCAAAATATGGCTGCTTTTATGACTTCTGTAACTTCTTTATCATGTGAGCACATGACCATTTTTTAGATAATGGACAATGCATGTAAAAAAAAAATCAAACAACCTTTACTTTTTATGACTGACCAAGAGGTCACTGCCATATGGGTAATTTAACAATGTATTAACTACAAAAGTTAATATTTAAAGGTTCACTTTGCTCCAAGCTATTTTCTTGCACAGAATCATTTTTCATATAACCAATATAAGTCTTGGCCCATTTTAAAAAAATGTTTAAGCAATGACCTCAACAGACATCAATTCCTAGAGCTAGTGGAAATGTTAAATTTGGTAGTTTTGGGCCATAATTTCTAAA
The DNA here is from genome assembly GCF_038396675.1 of Hydra vulgaris. NCBI lineage: Eukaryota > Metazoa > Cnidaria > Hydrozoa > Anthoathecata > Hydridae > Hydra > Hydra vulgaris. The sequence goes on from NC_088926.1 coordinate 25,848,843, forward strand.
CAACCAAACATGTAAACATATTGACTTTTTACCAGCAGTGTAAAAACTTACCCAGAGTAGCAGAAAAATTACAAAATAAAAATAATAAAGTTCCATTTTTAATTTGCTCACCACAGTACTAATTTTATTTAATGCGAAAAAAATGTGTCAGTGAATAATGCTCATTGTTTCCTCTAAAATATCTGAAAATAAATTTGAAGACAACACTTCCAGATCATGTTGGCTATATTTCTCTTACAATGGCTCTTAAATTTTAAGTCAAAATTTCTAAAAAACTGAGAAAAACTTAATGTACCTTGGCATTAAATATTTTGTTATATTCATTAAATAATGCCATTGGGTCAATACCCATGTCCAATGCAGTCATGAATACCCATTGGTGCTGCCAAATCATTTCACAGGATTTTCTTTCCAGCATAGAAATAAGGAAATCTAATTTTAAAAAGTTTTTTAAAATTTATAAGTGACTTATTTTTAAAAAAATAAACAATATACAGCAATTAAAAATATACAACTAAATTAACTAAAAGCTAAAAAAAACCAAAAAAAAAAACCATACAAGTAGGAAAGTATTGTTCTTGCTTAACATAAGATTTTCCAACAAGAACAAGTTGTTGTGAAATGGCTTCCATTTTATCAAGAGAGGAGAGAGTGTAGGTGTTTTCAAATGCTAAAGAATAAAAATTAGATTTAAAAATAATTCAAGAAATTTAACCTATAAATAAATAATGATAATTAACTGCATTAAAGTAAATTTATTATTTATTAATATTTATTTAAATTTATTGTCATTAATATTTATTTATATTTATTAGTGTTTGTTAATATTCATTTAAATTTATTATTCCTTATTATTATTTATTTAAATTTATTATCATTTATTAACATTTGTTTAAATTTATTATTATTTATTAATATTTATTTTTCACCAAATAAACTTGCAGCTATAGCTATAAGGTTTAGAAATTGGATTTGTCTAAGCATAAATGCCTGTCAAATTTTCATACAAATATATTATGTATATGGTATATTTTCTAATCTTTAATCGTAAATTAGGTAGTGGTGTAGAGGTAGAGCGCTTATCTCATAAGCGAGAGGTTCTGAGTTCGATTCCCACCACGCCCCTGGTAGTACTGCACTTAACTTGTTTCTCCGCACAGCGGCCTTGTTCGTCAAGGTTCATGTTTTGGAGTTATAGAGTTGGGAAAAGTTTATAACCACAAGTAGCCTCCTCATCTGTAGTGACCTTCTTGGCCTTATGGAGGTGAGTTACAAAAAAAAAAAAAAAATTATTATTTCTTCTATTAGATAATAAAATAGTTTGTTTTTAAAATTGCTCAAGGATGACGCATTTACAAAGTTATCAGGAAGGGAGCTCCATTTGTTGACTAAATGTTAAAAAGATTTGATGAGAAGCCACACAACAAGGTTTTTCTAGTTTAAATGAATTTTCTCTTGTAATAGAATTTATAACTGTTTTTGGAAAGATCATTTGATAGTTGTAGCAGTTATGTAACCATTTATAGGCGTTTATTAAATTCCCATGGACTAGTCTGTAACTTATGGCTGTCATAACAATTTTTAATAGTCTTTGGTGATATGTAAGGCTTTGTAATCCATGAGCTAGTCAAACTAGTGCTGAAAATAGTTTTTTTAAATAAAATAAATTTAGATAAGAAAAGAATATTTTTATTAGAAATAGCATTCACATTTCTTTATTAACTTGTATTGAGGTATGTTTGGAGAATAGTAAGTTATTATTGATATATACACCGATATTCCGAGGTCAGTTTCTGAGTATTTGTTTCTTATTTCTTCTGCTTCTTGGGCAGTTATCCATTGTGAACGCTTTTTAGTTTTTGTTGAGGATTTTGGAACATTTTTTTTTAAGGTTTGTGTAGTATATATCTCAAAGTTGTTCTGGGTTAAAATTTTAATTTAATACTAAAGTTGACAGATCTTTATTAATATTATTATAGTTTCCTTTAAAGAATAAATGTTTATTAGTAGTATAAGTTGGTTTATCAATTGATTATTTAGTTAAAGTATAAAAGGTGGTGATGACTTTTTCCAATTGGCAAGGTGGATTATTGGTGAAATTATATTTTCCATGAATGTTACTATTACATCAATTGTGGTTGGACTTGGGTTTATTCTGAAGTGGATTGGTTTAGATATATGTTGCGTGAGAAAACAATTGTGGATTGAATCAATGAATTTTAAGGATTTTAATGAGCGGTGTATTTTTCTGATGTTTATGTATTTTTCAGAAAGATTAGTTATGTGTTGACTTATATAGTTATCATTTTCCTCATCGCTATTTCATTGCTATTTTCTATTTTCTATTGATATTGAAATTGATAATGAATTTTAAGGATTTCGATGAGCAAAATATCGGGTTTTCTTTTTGTTAGACCAAGTTATATCAAGGTAGTTAAAGTCTCCAACAATCAGCATGTATGTGTATTTTTCAGAAAGAATAGTTATGTGTTGATTTATCTTTTTATCATTTTCCTCATTGCTTATTGTACATTACTGTACATTACTTACAACTACATTGCTTAAAAATTCAGAGATCTATAGAATGTTGTTATTAGTAGCTTTGAATTTTTTGTTTGAATCTGACATTTAATTGATTCTGACACAATTGTATCGAAGCTAACCAATGACGATTTTAACGATATGTACAAATATTGCTACACCTCTTTGACATGGTTTAGTATTGTGATTTGTTAGTGTTATGTAACTTTCTATAGTAATTTCTTGTTCATCACATGTTGATCTGCAATTTTTTGGTAAAGTTTTAGTAAGACAAATGAGATGTGGTTTAAGTTTTTGAACAATGAAATTTAGTTCTTGCAGTTTGTTCAAAATTGAATCAATGTTTGTATAAATTAATTTAAGTGGTTTAATTTGTGTGAGCTTGTTACTTTTATTAGATTTGAAAGTTTAACCATTTATTTTTTTGTTTATTATTATTTAATGTGTTTGCTGATGTTGAGTTTAAAGATTTCGTTGCGCCTGATGCACCATCGAAAGGGCGAGTTGGGTTTATTTTCTAAAAGTTGATGGTTTCTAATCTCTTTTTTTTCTTTCTTAATTCAAAATCTATTAGTCTTTCTGCTGGCGTCATATCCGGGTTAAAATAAATATTTTTGTAGTTGTTGTTATTTCGTAATTCCCTTGACACAAGTAGAACTTTATTGCACTCACACTTTTCAGGAAGTACAACAATAGTTAACGGGTGATGCGGAAGTTATCGGACAAATCCTAATTTCACTATTTGAGCATAGTAATTAGTTTTTGTGGTTTTATGCGTAGGCATAAACGTTCTATAAAATATAAACTTTATTATTTGAAACACAATTATTTAAAATGAGGTTAAATGCAGGTGAACGAGAATCTTTTCGAAAGCGACTAAAAATGTTTTTTGTAAATAAACCTAATATTAAAAAAAAAAAAATCGTAAATCATTTTGAAAAGAAAGGATTTGCTCGAAGTACAATATATGATAACCTAAAAAGACTTGAAACTGTTCAATCGTTTTCTGATAGAAAGCACACTGGTCGTCCGACATCCTGAACTAGAGAAAAGAAAGCCGAATTAACGAGACTTGTCAACAATCAAAAAGGGGTCAGTCAGAGAAAAATAGGTATTAAATTCGGTGTAAATCAATCGACAATTGGTCGTCAGTTAAAAAAATGAATATTAAATATAGAAAATGTAGAAAATATAGAAAAATATAGAAAAAAGACTCCAAAATACACGATAGAACAACAAATAAAGGCAAAGAAAAGAAGCAGGAAACTAGTTAATTAACTCTATAACACAAAATCGCTTCTAGTCATCGATGACGAAAAATACTTTTGTTTTGCAGGGGACAACATGCCTGGAAATTCTGGATACTACACAAACAACAAAAAGACATGCCCAGAAAGTGTTTGTATTATAGGAAAAGAGAAATTTCCATAAAACTTATTAATGTGGATAGCCATATCTGCTCGTGGTATGTCCGAGCCATTGTTTCGCACTTCCAAGGCTGTAGCGATCAATCCATCAATCTATATTAATGAATGTTTAGAAAAACCACTTCTTCCATTTATTCACAAGTATCATGGAGACTTTAACTATTTATTTTAGCCAGATTTAGCAAGTTCTCATTATTCTAAAGATTCTCTAAATTGGATGGACCAATATGTCTATTATGTTGATAAAGAATCCAATCCCCAAATGTGCCTCAAGCACGACCAATTGAAAATTTTTGGGGACATTTGGCACAGAAGGTTTACGAGGGAGATTGGCAAGCTTCAACAGAGCAAGTTTTGATTGATCGCATTAAACTAAAACTACAAGAAATTGATTTAAACTTTTTACAGTCGCATATGAAAGGCGTCAGAGCAAAATTGAGATCAATTGCAGATGGTGGTGTTTTTCATATAAAAAATAATATATTTTTATTAAAGGATAAATGGTTTATTTAAAAAAAATGTAATAGTAGTTTGTTTTTTTATTTATAAATAAGTTATTGACATTTTTATTTTGTCCGATAACTTCCGCATCACCCGTTAGAGGAGAATTTTTTGAGTCACTTTTTTTCATTTTAGTCTTATTAATAAAATCGATTTTTTGTTGCTTTTGCTAATATAATCAAATATTTCATTGGCCATTATTTATCATCATTATTTATATCTGATTCATCGCTTTTACTCGATTCGGGAATTTCACTAACTAATTAGAATGAAACTAGCAGATTTATTTACTGTTGGTTCTTTAGCTTCCAGGAATTCTATTCTTTTTATTTATTTTTTTATAATTTCTTGCTGTTCTCGTACTATATCAGATAATTCTGAACAGCTAAGTTTACTTTGATTCAACATATTGTTGAATAGTGATAAAACTATCGATAAAACAAATAGATCACGAATCCCTGAAAATTTAAAACTTTTCATTTAGACTTTTTTATTATAATTTTGAAAGCTAACAACTTTTTTGGATTTATAATTAAAAGAGAAATAATGTTGTAGATACAATGAATAACTAAAAGAGAAATAAAGTGAATAAATAAAATGAATGAATACTTATTAATCTCAAACTCAATATACATTGACTCGTGTTTCCATTTATCAATAAGTATTTTATTTCATAAAAATTCCTACCCTGATTTTTCTGTACCATACCTGCATTTTTCCATCAATTTTTTTAAAATAATTCTTTTATAACAAGACTAAACTTCTTTTCTATTAATGAACACAGATAATCACTAGTTGAGAGTCACTTGAAAGAAAATACTTGACAAAAGATTTAAAATACTGGAAAGAATTCTGAAGTACTGAAGTTCACAGAAAAAAATTACATAAATTTTGAGCATAAATGTAAAGTTACAGTAAAAGATGATGAAAAATTTTAGTCTTTTTTCAGGGAAAGTGCTAAATGATGAGTCACACAAGATTGAGTTTTGCTTGATGGAATAAGAGATGATAGTTTGCATGAACATTGACCATGGCAGTAATTGTAGAAAAGAGAAAGGGATGCAGCCTTACAATAATCGAACAGAGTCTTAAGCTTGATTGCTAGAGAAGGACAACTTTTTAAACTTTGTCTAATGAAAAAGGAGACAAAAAAAGAACTTGTCACGACATCAGTATGACATATTAAAATAGTATCTGACACAAAGACAGACAAGAAACTTATATTGGTAAAAAATGGTGTCAGGGGTAAGAAAATGATGATCAAAATAACGAGAGACAAACTTGGCAAGTGCTAAATTTGCAAAATATTAAACATATAGTTTTCATGAAATAATTCAATAATGTGTATAGTAGAAGACTCAGTTAAAGTATTAGAAAACCACTTTTATGAATTTTTATACTTAAAGTCAGCTTTAATAAATCAAAGAACATCCTAAATGATAAACTAAGCAGCACCCTGTTAAAAATATAAACACCTTGCTAATAAATTCAGAGTTATAACAAGGAGGTGTAACAACTCTAATAAAAACTAAAATTTCATTAAATTGTGACATACCTTGTTCAACAATTTCTTGCCATATCTTATGAACAAGTTTAGTGTCAGCATGTCCAGCACAATGAATTATTGCTAATTTACAAACTGGAAGTGATGACTCTTCTGCAAACTCATAGAGCTATTTAATAAAAATATATAGTAAGAAAAAACTAAATATAAGAACTAATTAATAGAAGTAAAACACTAGTTCATTTATAAATCATGATAACAATAATAATAAAAACAACTATAATAATAATATAAATAAAAATAATAATGATAAAAACAACAATTATAACAATAAGATTATTCATATAAACAAAAGGAATATAATAAATAAAACAATAAATACAATAACTATGCTAAAAAAGTTTTATATTAAAACATAATTAGTAAACATTTATTTCAACAACAACAAAAATAGTAATAAATAAAAAGAAATAATTTTAAATATATACAGCTGATATATCAAACAGTTTAGAATTAAGCTGTAATATTGTGTCTTCAACTTTTTTTGAAGCAACTTTCTTTTGCGAAAGTTGGTCAAACAGCTGTAACTGAATACGAGCAACCTAAATAAAAAAAATAAAAAAATAAACAAAAAAGAAAACGAGACAATTGTTAAGATAAGAAAATTTTTATAATTTATTAAAACTACTTCAGCTTACAATTACAATTCAATTTACAAAATCTTTAAACTATTTTAATATTTTTATATCAATACCAGTAAATAGCGCCATTATGGCTATAACGAACAAAATAACAATTATATGGCGACTATTTGAACAGTAGTGTTTATTAAATGTTTTTGTTATTGAACGAAATTCTTGTATAAATAAAGTTGCTGTTGAAAATATATTTAAAAAAATGATATAGTCAATGTAAAAAGGTTAAAATCTTAAAAATATAAGTTTAAATACACATTTGGTATTATTTGTGATTGCCATCGGATCATAATTGATAGCAGCAGGTAGTTCTTCAACACGGAAGAATGTTAAAAAGAAAAAGTCGAAAGTCAAATAACCAAATGGAAGATCAGTTAACCATTCAAAATGAATTATTTGCATTGAACAGGAAGAAAATAATTCTAAAGTCTTTGTTTATGCGAACTAAACATCAAAATATTCAGCAACTTGGAGATGATGAACCCACTTCTAAAAACAAGTTACACGAATTGAGTAATCGATTAACAAAGACTCAAAACGAATCTCTCGAGATAATGGTTGAATTATCAAAGAAATATGAGTTTCTGGAATAAAAAAAAATTGTAGGAAAACTTAATAAAGAAATTGAAAAAATAAATGATGAATTTGCGGAAATTATGGAACATGTAAATGAATGGATATTGCCGAATGGAAGTTTAAAATCAAGTTTAAAATAACAAAGGATGGAAGAAGAACCTAAAATGGAAGCAAAAAAGCAATGTTCTCAATGGTTAAGTACTCAAAAAAGTAATGACCAGTATGAAGATAATAAAGAAGAAAATGATAGTAGCAATATGAATCAATCACAAATCAAGGCATTGCATGCGACAAATCAACGCATAGCATGCGTAAAATGGAAAATGAAATAATTGATTTGGATCAAAAGACTCCAGAAATTGGACATGATTTAAGGAAAAAATGTTTAATGGTAATTAAAAGCAATATTGGCAATAAAAAGAACTATGAAAATTGGAAAGCTTTATTCTGCGCATGTATTGATTAAGCCCCAGCAACTCAATATTTATGTGGAGATGCATTAAAAGCAATTGAAGGACTTGGGTATTCGTGAAAGGCAGACTTGAAAGAAAATATGGTGGAACAAGGAGAAAAGTCTTTATGTACTTGGATGAATTGAACAACTTTAAACCTATGAAGGAAAATAATCCAAGAGACATAGAAAAGTTTGGGGATTTGTTAGATGTGGCAGTAACAAACTTAAAAGAAGCAAATAGAACAGAAGAACTTGGCAATGGGACATTGTATCATCAACTCTAAAAAGAAGTTCCAGAGACGATGGGTGTATGAGAACAGATTAAACGAAAATGTTGAATCTCTAAAAAAGTTTATTGTTGAAAAAGCAGATTTTCAAATTGCAGCAACAGAAACTCGACATGGTTTAAAAAAACCATTGTAAATGTAACTGAAAATAAAAAAAACCATTGTAAATGAAACTTGAAAATGTAACTGAAAAATTAAAAGCAGTTAACTAAACAAAGTTGTCAAAAAGTTAGAGATATTGGACCAAAACCAAAAATTAACATTCTAATCAGTATGGATTATGCTGAGTTGCACTGTGCAATTAAGGAAGTAAAAGGAGGATTTAATGAACCAGTGGCTCGACTCTGCTGCTTGCAAAAAAAACATCTAGTACAAAGGAAATAGAAGATGCAAACAACATCATTAAAAAGTTATGAGAATTTGAAGGTGACAAAGAGATGCAATTTAGAAAAACAATAACAAGCCCAGAAGTCTCTACCGCCCTTAATATAGCAACTAACTTGCTAAAAACAGAAAACAGAAGATATGAGCTGAAGTTACCGTGGAAAGAAAATAGATAGCTAGACAATAATTATACCATGGCGATAAACAGACTACAAAACACAGAGAAATGCCTAACTAAAAACAAAAGTCTTGGAAAAGAGTACAATAATATTATTAGGCAGTATCAAGAGAAGAGATACTTAAAGAAAATGAAGAAAAGATATCTAGGAGTTGGTTGGTACTTACCACATTTTTCAATTTTCCATCCCGATAAATCAACTACAAAAGTCAGAATTGTGTTCGATAGATCTGCAAAATATAATGATAAATCAATTAATGATGTTATTTATCAAAGTCCAAAACTTCAACAAGACCTTGTGACAGTTTTGCTAAGTTTTCGAAAATATCCAGTGGCTTTAGCTTGTGATATAGCAGAAACATATTTAAAAATTGGAATACATAAAGATGACCAAAGGTAGCAATGAATTTTATGGAGAAATATTGATACAACTGCCGAGCCTGAGTTGTTTCAGTGTAATCAACTGGTATTTGGAATCAAATCAGCGCCTTTCATGGCTTACGCAAGAAAGTCTGCAAGAAAATTTTCTTTGGCTTCTGAAGTTGCTCTTAAAGCAACTTACATGGATGACACAATAACTTCTGTTAGTTGATGAAAAAGTAAGAATTCAATTATACAAGGAACTCATGAAGCTATGTGGTTCCACAGGAATGTTTGCATGAAAATGGCTTTCAAACTTGGTCAAAGTTCTTACGGTAACACCAAAAACTGATTGTGCAGAACATATAAATTTAGACTCTGGTGAATTGCCTGCAATGAAAACACTTGGAGTTGTCTGGAAAGCAAAACCTGATTTATTTAGTTTTCATTCTGTTGCAACCAAAGAAAATACGGTATATACAAAACAAATTTTATTTAAAAAAATGACAACGTTGTTTGATCCATTGGGTTTTTTGGCAACATATATTATTCCAATCAAAATAATTATACAAGCACTGTGGAAATAATGTTGATCAATCGTTTCAAGAACTAAAAGATCTCTCAAAAATAAACATTCCCATATATTTACAAAGAACTTCAACAGTTACAAATAGGTCAATCCACATTTTTACGGATGTATCTTGTAAAGCTTACGGAGATGTTGCTTACCAACAATGTTTATATGACAAAAGAGAAGTGACCTGTGTGGTCATAATATCAAAAGCCTGAGTAAGTCCATTGTAATCTATAAGTATACCAAGACTTAAGTTACTTGAAGATTTCTTTGGTTAACAACTTGCAGAGAATATTGTCAAAGCATTGAAGCTAGAAACTAAGGACTAACTAAATGGTGTGATAGTCTTAATGTTGAAGTCGAAAGTTGAAACCATTTGTTGCCAGCCATGTTGGATTCAATCAATCAAAGACTGAACTAAAACATTGGAGATACATACTAACAAAAACTCATGCAGCTGATTTACTAACAAGAGGAACAACAGTTAATGAATTAAAAAATAATAATATATGGTGGAATAGACCAAGTTTCCTGAATTCTTTAGAAGAAAAATGACCACATAATCTCATTGAAATCACACAAGAGGCTTTAATCAAAGTAAAGAAAATTCCAGTATTAATGAACTTTGCATCATCCACTGTAGTAACAAATCAACTGCTTGATATAAATAAATTCTCATGCTGGAAAAAACTTGCAAGGAAAAACGGATGGGTGCATCAGTTTATAGGAAACTGTCAATTTGAAACAGACTTTCGTAAAAAGGATGATATAACAGCTGCTGAATATTATGAGAGTGAAAGAGAAATAACTGCTAAAGCTCAACAAGTAAGCTTTAAAGAAGAATATAACAACATTAAAAGAAAACTTTAAAGAAGAATATAACAACATTAAAAGAAAACTTTAAAGAAGAATATAGCAACATTAAAACAAAGCAATAAAGAAGAATAAAATAACATTAAAAAAAAAGCTTTAAAGAAGAATATAGCAACATTAAAAGAAAACTTTAAAGAAGAATATAACAACATTAAAAAAAGCTTTAAAGAAGAATATAACAACATTAAAAAAAGCTTTAAAGAAGAATATAATAACAATAAAAAAGAAAACCAATATCGATATCAAGCGAAATCATTTCTTTAAACCTGCAAATTGACAAAGACAGATTATTGAGATCTCATGATCAATTGCAAAATGCCCATTACTTACCCTACGATGTTAAGTACCCAATCATTTTGCTGAGAGGCTCAATAGCCTCAATGCCTTTTATTTAATGGGGAATAGAAGAGGATTAAAATTGGAAGTTTGACGAAAAATGGAACAAATTTTGTTGTAGGATGTCTTGAACTAAAAGAACTTGTCAATAATTTAGATAAAGATAAAATTACTAACTCTACAGCTAATAAAGGAATCAAGTGGCACTTTAATGCTCCACAAGGACCTCATCTTGGTGGTGTATTTGAAATAATGGTCAAGGCTGTCAAACATGCAGTAACTGGGATACTTGAAAAAGCCGATATTACTGATGAAGAACTCTATACGGCATTTACAGGAGCCAAAAGTTTATTGAACCCTTGCCCATTAACATATCAGAGTCCCGATATAAAAGATGAAATTTCATTGACTCCAAATCATTTTTTGATTGGGCAAGTTGGAGGACAATTCATACCTGACTCAGTTCAATCTAAAGGCTGTCATTCAAAAAAATGCTGGCGTTTAGCGCAAGAACTACTACATCATTTTTGGAAATAGTGAATGCAAAAATGGCTTCTACCTTTATCTAAAAGATATAAATGGAATCAAGAAAAATGCAAAATTAAAACATGTGACATTGGATTAGTAATTTCTTTAGAGGACATTGGCCGCTTAGTAGAATTACAAAAGTCTTTGAAGGTAAAGATGGATGTGTAAGAGTTGTGAAAATTAAAATCGGTAAAAAAGAATTTATATGACCAGTTACAAGGTTGTGTGTTCTTGAGTATGACAATTCAGAATGTTTGATAGACTGGAGTCTATCAAAGAGGGGGAGAATGATCTGAAGAAAACCAAAATTGGTATATAAAACAACATTCCAATGCCACAATAGCTATAACCAGAAAATAGCGTCATTATGGTTATAACAAACAAAATAACAATTATATACCAACTATTTGAACAATAGTGTTTATTAAATGTTATTGAATGTTGTTATTATTGAATATTGAATGTTAAGTTTTGTTGTTGTTGTTGAAAATAAAATAAAAATAATTGATATAGTCAATGTAAAAAAAAAAAAGGTGATATAGTTAATGTAAAATGGTTAAAATCTTAAAAAAATAAATTTTAATACATATTTGATATTATTAGTGATCGCCATTGGATCATTTAGTATAGAAGAAAAAAAAAAGAAAAATTGGCTGAGCTTATAACATGGGAAAATGTTACAAATTTGAATTTGTTAAATGAACATTAATGAGCTAGTAAATATCTTGGATTGTTCTATGATAAATAAGATAACATATCACCCTGTTCACACACAAGAAGTTAAGAGGGCTGTAAAAACTTAATGTTAAATTTTTACTGGTTTTTTAAATAACTTTATATGGTATACTTATAATCTCAATGTTGTAAAGGAAATATTTAAAAAGCAATCTATATAAAGGAGAAAGAAAGAGCGGCACGAGCATCACTCTAAATGTTTTTATACGTTTAACTGTTCTATATTTACTTTGTTGAAAAAAAAATTAAAACATTGATAAAAAAATTTTTTTATTTTAGTAACTTCAGACAGAACACAAACATACCATTAGACATTATTGTTGGTCAGATATTATATTTAAAAAAAAAACTTTTCTCACAAGCTTTATTTAAAAGTTTTTAAACATTTTTTATTAATATATATGCAAGGATACTAAACCTTGTGTATTTACAGTTTTTAATCAAGGTACTTAGTTAAAATGCATTTTGAATTTGTTTAAGCTGTACTCATTTACCTATAAGTTTTTAGGCTTATTGTAAAGGTTGTTGTTGTTTTCAAAACTTAAACTTTATTCATTGAAACTCTTAGAGGAATTTTTAAACATTTTAAACACTTACTATGTTTTAAGGTTATAATGTTTTCAAATAAAAAACAAAAAAATATTGCATTTATTTTAAATTATCCTAAAGAGAATTTCTATTTGAATATTGATCAACTTAATAAATTAATTCTAGAAAGTTTTTTTATTTGCTATTTAAAAATTTGATTTAAAAAACATTTTATTAGGATGATTGACCATGACTTGACCATGACATTCTTGACCATACAGTGACGTACCCAGACCGAATTTGATATTACGGGCGCTCAAATTTTTAGCCCAAACTCTAGCTCAAATTATTTCAATACTTATATAATACTTACATAAGTTTGTTTTTTATAGAGGCTATGTCCTTAATGCGTCCGCAAAGGTATGACTGGTATGACCAAAATTTTTTTAGATACATCACTGCCATATCTTTTTCAGATTCAATGTTTTTGAGCTTATTTTATTCTTTAGACTATCAACTATAAAAATTGATAACTTTCATACAAAACTGATGAAAACTCAAGTAAAAGTAAAGTTGAAACAGGTCAATTTTTTATAAAGTTGTTTTGAGTGAGATGTGAAATGTAAAATAAGTTTTATATAGAATTTTATATGTAAATTTAAAAATCACATAAAACAAAAATTTATTATCATCAAAATAATTATGGTCATGAATAATTAATATTATAAAATTAAAAAAATAGAAAAAAAGTAAAGAAAATTACCTCAAGTTTTTCTTCAAGTTCATATAAAAATTCTCCTTCGTAAAAATTCACAATACTCTTGGCACTCATTACAGCACGCGATAAACATTCCAATCTATCATGTATAGTTAACAGAGGTCTAAAAAATAAAATTTAATTAATTTGAAAGTTGAACTAATTAACCATTAAATTAACTTCCTTTCAACAAAGCTGATACCTATAACTTAAAAGCTAAACCAATGACTTAGGGATAATGAATATGGTTGAAACTCTTCACTGCCAACACCAGGATTTTGCAATTACATTTTTAAAATAGAATTAATTGCAATTAAATTTTTAGAATAGAATATAAAATTCTAGAATTTTCAATTCTAGATTTTTATATTCATTTTGGATTTGCAGAGGCAAGATTTTGACTCGCTTTTATATTATTCTACTTAGTTAGAGGATTAACACTTTTAAACAGAACAACATAAAGTTTGCTTGCAGTTTTTTTAGGAGTGAATTTGTTAAAAAAAAAACAAATTAGTTAACATGCATTTAATAACCTCAATTAATAATTCCTAATGACAAGTCTCTTGGTTTTGGTACAGCTTTGCTTGAAGTTATTTTAAACAAAATAAATAAAATGCATAAATATCAAAATATAGAAATTAAAATAGTCTGACACTTATATATTTTTATTAATATTCAAGTTATGTAATAAAATAATATATTAAACCCTTCACGTTCAGCAAGCTTTAGAAGAACTTTTGATGCAGCTAAAAAGTTGTTATTCTTTTCATAAAACTTCCACAGTAAATCCAACGTGTCTTTATTGTTCGGGTGCTATTTCATAAACAAATTAAAGTTACTTAGAATACAATTTTTAAAATTTTGAAACTTTTGGATTGTTTTTGGACTGGAAAACAAAGATTGAAAGGGATGAGGATAGAGACTAATCCTGATGGTTTATTAGAATATTTGACAATTAGCAAAAACAATATGTGTATATTTATATATGTATATTATATATATATATATATATATATATATATATATATATATATATGTTTATACATATATATATATATATATATATATACATATATATATATATATATACATATATATATATATGTATATGTATATATATATATATACATATATATATATATACATATATATATATATATATATATATATATATATATATATATATATATATATATATATATATATATATATATATATATATATACATACTAGTGGCCATAGGCAAGGAAACCCCTGTAATTTTTACCATTTTTCTTAGAAAAGTTGACATATCATGCATTTGGTGGATTTAATTATTTATTTTTATATTTAAACCACATCATCTATTATTTGTCTACAATTAGCAAAAACAATATGTGTATATTTATATATGTATATATATATATATATATATATATATATATATATATATATATATATATATATATATATATGTTTATACATATATATATCTATATATCTATATATACATATATATCTATATATACATATATATATATATATATACATATATATATGTATATGTATATATATATATACATATATATACATATATATATATATATATATATATATATATATATATATATATATATATATATATATATATATATATATATATATATATATATATATATATATATATATATACATACTAGTGGCCATAGGCAAGGAAACCCCTGTAATTTTTACCATTTTTCTTAGAAAAGTTGACATATCATGCATTTGGTGGATTTAATTATTTATTTTTATATTTAAACCACATCATCTATTATTTGGCTTATATGAAATCGCAAATTTCAATTGTTTATATCAATTTTAAACATAATTATGGATTATTATTGTTAATTGGTGTCAAAAAATGAGTCATTGCTCTGCTAATGGGTTTCTCTAGTAAAAGGTGAATGTCTCATTATTTTTGTGCTTTTGTGAAAATTAATCTATTTATTGTGATGACTAATAGTTAATTACGTTATTAATTAACATTTTTATTATATATAAATCTTTTAAGCTATAAATACAAGATCATTGTTTTGTAGTTATTTAGTTGAGTTTCAACAATTGCTGGTGAAAAGTTGACAGTGCTCTTGAAGATTTTGTGTGTTTTTTAAAATTGTACTTTTATTTACAATGGCGAAAGGATATTGGTCACCTACAAAGTGATGCAAAGCTATTACATTACGTGGAGAAGGTTATTCGTACATGGAAATCATCAAAATGTTGGGAATTGGAGCAATAAAATCTGGAGTGAGGAAGGTGTGCGAAAGGTTTAAGGCAACCAATACCTTCAAAAATATGCTAAAAAATGGAAAAATTAAGAAGACAACTGCCAACGATGACAGGATGATAATGAGGCTTGTACTTAAGAACCGAAGAGCAACTTCAGCTGAAATTAAAAATGATTTAGAGGCCGCCGGAGTTTCGGTTAGTTCAAGAACAACTCGCCGAAGGCTTTTTGAAAATGGTTTAAAAGCAAGAAAAAACCGTATTTAAACAAAAAACAACGAAAGAATCGTTGGTTTGGGCAAAAGAACACAAGGAGTGGACAAAGGAAGACTGGGCCAGAGTTATTTGGAGTGATGAAAGCAAAATTTCCATTTTTGGAAGTGATGGAAACAATTATGTGAGAAGTCCTGGTGAAGATCTTTTACCTGAGTGCACATTGGTTACAATGAAGCATCCCATAAGTGTAATGGTGTGGGGATGCATGACCAGAGATGCTGTGGGTCGTATCCACATTGTGGATGGTATTTTTAAACGCCAAAATATACAGAGAAAACATATTAGAAGCCAAATTACTCCCATCGATTGATGATTTGTTTGAGGGCAAAACAGAAAGCTGTGTGTTCCAGCAGGACAGTGCCACACCGCAAAAACTGTCAAAAATTGGTTTAAAGCCAAAAAGATAAACGTTTTGAAGTGGCCTGGAAACAGTCCGGACCTGAATCAGATAGAAAACCTTTGGTCTCGACTGAAAAAACTTGTTAGGAAAGAAAAACCTGGGAACAAGCGACAATTAATAGGCTATAATCAAGTCCTGGTTTCACATGATCAACACTGAAGATTTGGGCAATTTAGTGGACTCAATTCCTCGTAGGATTGCTGCAGTAATAATAAATAATGGATATCCAACAAAATATTAAGTTTTTTTTTTTATACGCCATTTTTTTAATAACATGTTTTGTAAGCTGTAAAACATAAATTTACCATAATTTGCCTTTTTGTCATTAAATTGTTATATTTTTATATTAAAATTGTGAATTTTAACCAAAATTTTAGTTTTTTTAAATCTAAATACATCAAAAAATAATAATCAACCGCATTATAGAAAACCGCATAAGTATGGTTATTTTTTTTTTAAAAACACACTAAAGTGAAGTTTTCATATATTTTGAAGGGATGTGCATTCCTATGGCCACCAGTGTATATATATATATATATATATATATATATATATATATATATATATATATATATATATATATATATATATATATATATATATATATATATATATATATATATATATTAGAGTGATCCAAGCTACTGTGTTAAAATTTTTTTTATTAATACCAATTTGGGTCATAATTGCTCTTGTTTCTATACATGAGAGGAGTCCTTAAGCCAAAAATGACACAGATTCAGTAATATTTAGAGGTGGCACAAAGTTAAACTATTTTAGCGGACACTAAAAATATTATGTAATTTTTCAATTTTTTTTGGCTTATCTGAAGTCATTTCATTTTATATATTTTAACATCTAAGTGTGAGAGTAAGTACTAAGTAATGGTAATTTTAGTTCATGTGAAATATAATAAATATAATGTATAATAATTTTATAATAAACTAAATATAATAATCTGTAAAATGAGATTTTAAAAAGAAATATATTATTTGTATAGCAACCTTTTTTGCTTACTTACTTAATTTTAATTTAAGTCAACTTTTAGTTGCTTTCACTTCTTCTCATATTTGTATTTCCTGCATGAGTCTCCACTATTATTAATATGATTATTGATTAAGTCAATTATAATTTAGTAATTAATTATTATATCACACGCAGTTGTCTCTAATTTGAAATGGTAAACTCTAGACAATAATTGTTGGTTCATAGTTTAGGTAAAAATGGCAAAAGCTCCAACAATGAGAAGTTCTGATAGTGTGTGGTTAATTAGAAAATCAACTAAAGAGTTGGAATGCTCCAGACTTCCTTCGAATCAACAAGAACTGGCAAACTTCCTCTACTTTCACAAGGAAGAAAAGAAATCATTAAACTTAAGTGCTAATGTTACCATATTATCCGCCTTTTGTTACTGGGAAAAGACTAGGATACCGACTACGTCAGTTAGATATGCTGCCAAAAAATTGCTGAAGTTACATAATGTCTACAAGTCACTAAAAAAAAGTTGCACAAAAAATTTTGAGGGTTACAGAATGAAAGAGGAATTTTTCAAAAATGATTTACATGAACTTTTTGATGTTGCAAGATCAGATGCATTGCAGATTATGCACAATGAGGAAGTTTCTGGTATCCCAGCAAGAAGATCTCTCCAGTTCCAGTTTTGGAGGTATGGATAAGCATCTTGCTCAACAGGAATCTTGAAAAATTAAACGAGCAGAAAAACATTTAAATCAAAAAAAAAAGGGATGCTGAAGATGTCAGGAAAAACCAAGAAGTAGTCGCTTCAACTCTACTATCAGAACATTCTTCCAGCTCTTCTGCTTCTGAAACTGAGTTTGTATCTGATGAACTTTTCAGCGTTTACACAAGGCCACCTCACTCAGCTCCAAAAAGGGCAAGGAATAACATTCTAACTCAAGACTTGGAAGTGAAGAGTAATCTTCACTTCCAAAAAGGCAGCAAACACCCACTACTAGAGTTATAAGTTACTAGAAGAGAAAAGATGAAGTTTATAGAGTAAGATAACGATTAACAGACGACTTAAAAGATTGCAAATTATATGAATCAGGGAAACAAGATGGAAGCAAATTTCAAAGAACTGATGTTTGAAGAAAAAAAACTAAACAAATATGAACTTTTGGAGCACTTAGGAACAGCCACAGTAAAAGGATGACACTTAATTGAATGACGAGTAACACGAAGATGAATTTTAGTAAACAACACAAGAGACACAAGCCCTTTAAAGCAGTGCCCATTATAGTACTTATAGAAAAGAGGAAGAGAAGCAACATTATGACGATGTGATAATGGTTGGAGGTTGGCTGCAAGAACAGGTCCAACTATGTTTAAAATATACTTTTGCACCTTGTCTAAAAGAGAAAGGGCATCATTCAAAAATCCCCCCCCCCCCCCCCAGATATGGCAACAGTATTCTATACAAGGACGGATTTGAGACTAATAGAGATAAAGAGTAGAATCTTGAGTAAGAAAGTGGCAAGCACAATAAAGAGAAGCAACCTCAGCAGAAACTAATTTTGCAATTGATTTAATATATGGTTTCCAAGACAGATCGAAAGTAAGAGTTAATTCTAGAAGATGAAGGGTAGATGATTCATCAAGTACAATACCGTTTATAAACTGAAAAATTTGAGGGATCAGAAAATTAAAATTAGTATACAAACATTACAAGCACTGTGAGAGTTTTAGTACTTACATTAACCAAGGGTTTGGGCTTAAACAGGTGCAATTTAAATAGAAAATTTATTATGGAAAAAAAAAAATTCTATTATTATTTTTTGCTTTTTTTCTCTTTTTTCTTCTGAAAACCTGAAAAGTCTATTAAAGTCTGCATTTTAAAACTTAAAATTTCCAAAAATAAATTAGGCAGTACACTAATTACTTCTAATTGTCAATCATCTCTATCCCATAATACATTTTGCATATGATTTAAATTAACAAATATATACATATAACAATTTAAATTAATGAACAATAATGGCAACAATTTCGAAAATCAACATACCTGTTCTGCTGCAGTAGAAATTAGATACTGCTCTATGAATGGAGATTTTATCTAAAAAAGAGAGGAAAAAGTTTCTGAAAAAAACAACACAAAAAACACGAAAAATTAAACCACAATTACCTATAATTTAATCAAGGATTTAATAATAAAGTAAACTTGGATTATATTTAAAACTTGGTAAACATTTTGAAATAATACTTCTAGAAGTCGATCAGTTTGATTATTCTTGATCAACCAAGTATACAAAGCGACATGAAATAGTTCATCACCACAACTCAAACCAGCCATCAACATTTGGTTGTACTATTGAGTAAAAAAACTATTTGAATTGTAGTTAAAATAAAAAACAAAAATTGAAAATAGCTCTTAAAAACAAAATACTTTATAATGAAAAATATGAGAAAAATGGAAAATATGAGAATAAAAAAATAATAAAAAATAAATTTAAAAACTTCTTTTATTAAACTTGAGAAAAAAATTTATTTTTTTTCAATTTGTAGAGAACTTTGAGATTAATTTAAATAAAAAATTCAATAAAAATAGTTGTTTTAACAAAAAAAGGATTTAATATAATTTTATATTTAAAAGATAAGTTAATAATCTCTGACATTTGAAAAGAACAAAACACAATTAGTGAACAAATAAAAGCATTAATAAATTTAAAGCAGTTACAATTGAAAAACTAATTATTTTACAGTATGAAACAATAAAACCTACGACTAATTAAAAACTTTATTTAACATATATTACTTTATTTAGGTATTTTTACTGTATACTGTATAACCTATACTTACATTTAATTTTCAAAGTTTAATTACATTTATATAATTGTTTTGAAATGAGGGGTACTTTTTTACTATGAGTAGTCCTATAGTCTACACAATCTATGGGATAGTTCCAAAGACTATGTGGCAGTTTTATCAGGTATAAGTTAGTTAATAAGGTACTCCTAGAAGCTATGAGTAGTTAAATGAGCTTTAAGGTAGCCCCATAGACTCACCATCCATAGACTCACCATCCATAGACTCATAACCTATAGGACTTATATATATTTCTGATATATAAAATTGACATATAAAATAACTTAATAAACTTTTTTTTGGTAAAAAATCAATAAAATAATAATAGAACAACAACAATAATACTTTTTTTCTTCTAGTAAATTTATAGTACAATTGTAAAAATTAAATAATTATTTTAAATAAAAAATATTACAAATACAATGAAATTCACAAACCTTATCTAGATTTTACACTAGAATAATAATTTCAAACTTTTTGAAATTTTTAATCTAGTGACTCAGAGTTAATATGATTTTTTTTGAAATCCATAATAACTCTGGGTGACTAATGAACAAACCATAACAGCCATAAAATAATGCTGTGTATCTTAACAACCATGTCAACAATTTAATCCAACTTAACAACATATAACAATCCTGTGCTGGAACAATACACCTGTGTAACATGAAATATCACAAACCTGTGACCTAATAACCATCCAATAATTTTGAGATTTAATGACCATGTAACAACCATGCGTATCTAAGAAATCCTGTAAAAACCCAACGCAGCACAAAAGATAGAAAATCGAAGGTAGGGGTTCAATTTGACCAGCTAGTTAAAAACTAGGTGTTAGCCGGTCAAAGTTTTTAACAACTGTTTTTATTAACTGGTCAATTATAAAAAAGATTTTCAGTGTTTTAAATATTTGTTTTATAACACTTTTTTTTTTGAACTTTGTAAATAAAAAAATAATTTATGCTTTCAAATGATTGCTTTTTTTAGAATGAAAACTAAATAACTAATGCTCCAATTAAAAGTTTGGAATAATGTCTATTAGCTCACATTCATTGATTAAAAACAGAGTTTTGGTTGAAAAAGAAGGTTTGGTAACATCAAAGTAATTTTAGTTTGTATTGTTTGAAATGTTTAACACTTTTTATGTTTAACTTGTTTTTCTTTTTTTAAACATAATTAAAATTTTTATTTATAATAATAATATAAAATTTTCTTATGTTTAATTAACACTAAAACTATTAAGGAAAACTCAAAAAATTTTTTTAATTTATTACTCGCTAAAGCTTTACATCGCACAAAATGGTTCCTAATTTTTAAATTTTATTAATAAGTTCGAGTGATTGTTACTTTTAATAGAAACCAAGTGTAGCTGTAGAAAATCTGAAATTTTAGCATGCAATGGCAATACAAAGATTTATCTAGCCCAGTAGTTTAAAAAATTAAGTAATTGAAACTGAATATTTAATACTTTAGATCACCTTTTTATTAAGTGCCACAATAAAAATCATTAATGCAAATCGTTCTCTTAATAACTCAAAAGAAAAAATGCATCAAATTGTTATTATTTAAATAACTAAATGGGTTGATAATGTTCATTCATTGCAATGACTTCACCAAATGCTGGCAAAATTTTAGGTTTTTTAAAAAAAATTTAATTAAAAAAAAAATAGATTGATAAAAATTGAATAAGAAAAAAAAGCAAAAAACAACAGTTAAAAGAATAATTTTAACTAATGACAAAAAATAATAATAAAAGAACTTTAATCAAGTAAATAAATGGCAAATAGTGATTTTTATTGTGGATTAAATTTTAAGATGGGTAAAAAATGAAGATATAGCTTAAGTCATAAATAATATTCATCAACAAAGTGAATTAAAAGCGCGTTGCATTGTTCAATCTGCAAAAACTTAAACGCCAAAAACAATAAAAATATATTTCATGAAAAAATATTTTAGATGTTATGAATATTTAGTAAATTCAAAATGCATCGTCAAAATCATCATCATCGTGCATCGTAGTTTTTAGTAACTTAAACTTATATTTTTAAACTCAGGTTTTTTTAACCGGTCAATCTTGACTGGCAACAATTTATTTTGAAAGATCCAAACAGTAATTTAGGTCATTTTTGGCAGTCGTTGACTGTTTACCGCCTGTAATTTAATAACCATGAAGCAATACTGAAGCATTAATCAAACAAAAACACCAATCAAACTTGAAGCTTTTAATTAAGATTATCATTTTAGCAAACATGTAAAGTATTTTAAAAATTATCATTTATAAAAACTTGCTTACAAACTTTCTTGCTTGCTCTGCTGATAATCCATCTGGATGAACAGGAGGACCAGGCCTGGTAGGAAGATGTGGTGATGCAGGGTGTGAATTGCCTGTGTTAAGTAGATCTTCCAAAGTCTCAAGGATGCATCTGTATGATTCTTGACTAAAATCAAGACAATAAAATAATAGATGACAAATAAAGTAACCTATATCATTATTAGATCATAAGAACCATTGTTAGATCATTGAATACAATAGATTACACCATTATACAATATCATTGCATATTCTGTAAAAACTAATTACTATCTATAAAAATAACTTCATCATTGAGATGTATCAACATATAAAAAAACTTACTGCATATTAAATGCCTCAACACCCTCAATATCATCTAGTGGCTCACCAGTTTTATAAAAGTGTAGAGCAATACCCATTGGATCACAATTTAGTGCGGTTGTCAAGCATAGCTGTACAATGCCAGCATAAAAATTGTCTAAAAATTATAACATAAATGAATAAATTTCATAATATCATTACTTTGATTCAAGTTAATATAAATTTTTTGTTAAAAAACAAACTCATTTGTACCTAATTTTAATACAAATTTGTTGCATAGCTAATATACAATTAACTTATTTAATTATGTAAACTAACTTATTTCAATTAATGTTTTCACTCACAACAAAGCTGCTAACAACATTTATATTTAAAAAAAAGCAACAAAGTGAGTTAAAGATTACAAAAACAATTTTAAAACTGTATGTTGCATTGATGTGCAAACTGTATGAATTGAGAAAGCATACAGACAGAAGTGAATTCTAAAGCATTGATGTGCAAACTGCATGAATCAAGAAAACATATCTAAATTAATGTGCAAACTGTTTAAATAAGGAAGAGAATTCTAAAGCATTGAAATGCAAGAAAAATAAAATAAAAAATAAGTTTTACCTAGTTTTTTTCCTTAAGAGTTAATGCTTGCTTGAGCAGCAACCATGGTAACGGTAGTGTTTAGAGAAATGAGAAAGATATGCAATCTTACAAAAATGGGAGAGAGGCTCAAGCTTGGTAGCTAGAACAGGTCCAAATATACTTGCAATACAAATTTAAACCATGTTTAAAAGAGAAAGAGCATCATTAGAAGCACCAGGCCAAATATGACAACAACATTAATTATGAGAACAATATTTGATATATGAATGAATAAAAATTATATACCAGTAAAAAATGGTATCAGAAGTAAGAAATAGGTAAGCACAATAGAGAGAGAGACACCTTAGCAGATGCTGAATTCATAATTTAATTTTAACTTGAATGTATAACTAATTCAATTTCAATATAAATCTACAACTTACTTAATTTTAGCTGCTGAGTCACCCACTGTAAATTAACCAAATCTGGAACCTTTGAATAAATCTAGAAAAAAGAACACTAATAAACATATACAGCATTATAAAACATAAATACATTCTAGAAAATATGAATACTAACAAATTATTTTTCTCATTTAAAGCAGATTAATAGCAAATCAATGTGATATAATTTTCAGATTTTTTAAATTTAAAGCTTTTTCTAAATTTTTGAATTTAAAAATCTTATTAAGTACTTAAAAGAATGTTAAAACATTATGTACATGTATTCAAAGGAATAAAACTAAATTTATTTATTTTGTTTTTATAGTAGAACAAAAAACTATAACAAGTCTTTGTTAAACAGTGTTTTAGGATGGAAACATAAACGATATAACCAGAATCTAAGTAAAAATACGATTTGTAGTGTACTTAGTACTTATAACTTATATAGTGAATTTTTGAAGAATGCAAACTATTTAGAATTCATTTAGTGACTTTAAAAGAATATAAATTAGTTAATTAAAAAACTATTTGTTTATTAATTAACCCTTTGACTGCAGCTTAATTTATTTTATTAATTAACTATTTGACGATAGTGGCTTTTCTGTTAAAGTGTGGCGAGCCATTAAAATTATGACCTTTAATGCAAAAAATTATTGCTTTTCTAAATACCATTCATTATTTATACAATGAGGGCTTAAATTTTTTGTTTACAAATTTTGTAGATGTAATAAAATGAAAAATGGCATACAAATCACAAAATTGTTTTTTTTTCCATTTTCGGTTTTTTTAGTTGAATTTTTCTAAACATCTTTTAATTTTATCAAGCAGTCAAAGTGTTAATGTAACATTATTCTATTAAGAACTAAACCCAAGCACAGTAAATCAAAATACAACAAAGATTAGCAAAATATGAAGGCATTTTATTATTGTTATATTTAACATCAAAGTATAGGCTTTTGGAGACAGAAAATTTATTTCTGGCATCAAAATTGAATTTGGATCACTATGCACAGGACTTTGGCTACTAGACAAAATAAATGGTTTATAAAAGTCAAGTTAGATGAGCTCTGCATGATAAATAATAAATTAAATTAATGGCAATTGTATTTCCAACACAAAAATAAACTTTGACCTCTGACTAGCTGAAATATTTAGAGCTCTAACCAAACAACCAAATTCTTTTATTTTTCAATACCAATATATTTTTAGTTTCAAACTCTTTTATTTCAATACCATTAAAAAGAAATTTAAAAAAATCAGCTAAAGTTTTACTTACTTTGGAAGAATCATCTCCTTGAAGACAATTCTTAGGTGCTCCTGTTTGTTGTTTTTTCTTAAAGAGCTATTCAGAGGATCAGCACTAAATAATTTTTCATTATGTTTCATTATGAGATCTAGGTTTTGTTTCTTTCTGGATATTTTTTGAGTGAAGGACTTAATCAAGTAGTTTAATGCACTATTTACATTATGGAGATAAATTAAACTTCATAGCTGAAGCTTTTGAAATATCTTCAAATTTTAAAAGTAAAAAAATATTGGACCTTGTAAATAGATTAAATGCAAAAAATTTAAATCATCCTAAAAAATTTGAAATACTTAAAACTATTAATGAGCAACTAAATAAAGCCTTGGCAAAAAATTTCTAGATGTTTTAGCAACATCCAGAAATTCTTTGCCAAGATTAAGCAAACCTCTGAGATATAAATTATTAAATATCATTATTTGAAAGTGTACATGGAGTGATGGTCTTCAGGAAGTTTATGATTTTTTAATGGCAAATAAACCAACATGTCTAGAGTCATAAAAAAAGGCATTTTCCGCTGACTATTTTGCAGTAAAATACAGTTAAGTGATAAGAATTTATGAAGTTTGAGCTTTCTGCAAGTTTTCTAAAAATTGAATAAACCATTTTATGTGTTTATTTTACTGCAATATACTGATATCCAGGATATGGTTTTTCAAATCCCAAAACCTGGAATTGAAAAATTTTTGCCTTTTTGCAAACGATCCCTGAATCTCTGCTATTTTCAATTTACAATTTTTAAATAAGATCAAAAAAATTAAACAAATCAAAATTTTTGGAGCACTTAGGAACAGTCACATAAAAAGGATGAAACTGAATGAAACTAGCTCTTTGTATTTATAGAAAAGAGATAGAAAACATTATAAAGATATGACAGCAAAATTACAAAGATATGACAATAGTTGAAAGTTGGCAGTTGTCTAAAAGAAAGTTGTCTAAAAGAGAAAGGGTATTATTTGAAGATTGGCTCCAGATATTGCGACATTATTCCATACAAAGACGGATTTGAGATTTATAGAGATTTATAGGGACTTCATTCCAAATATTCAATAGGTTTGGATATTTATAAACATATAAATAGAACTTTAACATACATTTCCTTTTTTTTATATAAAATAAATTAATACCATTAAAGCCTCTTGAAGTATTTTTTCTTTTTCTTTCTGGTTATTTACCAAAGAAGCTGATATAACTGTTTCATTCGCCTTTATAAAAAAGTCATATAAAGAATTATAACAATTTTTTAAATCTAATAACAAATCTAGAAAGTAACAAAACTAAACGTAAAATATAATTAAAAAATTAAAACTAAAAATTATAATTAAAAATTATAAATACTTATCTAATATCAAATTATTTTATTCAAAATATTTATATTCAACTTTTTTTATACTTAACTTACTCTGGTACACATGGCATCATTAGCTGAATAAATTGTTGGACAAATTTCACGCAAACGATTGCTCAAGTTCTCAATGGCAGAGTTATCATGCAAATATTTCTCCATTAGCAGGTTTATTAAACAAGTGCTGAGCTAAGCAAAAAATGAAACTAAAAATTTAAACCCCTTTTAATTTTTTATTTATAATAAAAATTTCTTAAAGGGATCTCAAACCTCCCAGACATATTGTGTTCATATATAAGAATGATAAAAAAAATATTTTTGGGTAAATTTTTTTGATTAAAACAAAAGAATAAATGCATAGCAAGAAAAACCAACTTTTTTAATTTTAGTTAAAGAACCCCTTCTCTGTTTTATTGTAGGGCAAAAAGTCAGCATATATATAATATATGCCGCAATCTACAGACTTTTTTTACACATAATTTATACTACATAATACTACATAATTTAATTCAAGCATGTTTTATTCCTAAGAGTTTAAGTACATGACATCATTAATTTTTTTGTTTGTTTACATAATCAATCTTTCACACAAACAAAAAATCAATGACGCCATGTACTAAAACCTTTTGGAATAAAACGCACTTGAACAAAATAATAGGCTGACTTTTTGGCCTATGCCAAAACGGACAAGGCAAGCTTCAACTAAAATAAAAAAATTAGTTTTTCTTGGTATGCATTTATTCTTTTGTTTTAATCAAAAAAATTTGCCCAAACATCTTTTTTTTATCACTCTCTTTAATATGAACATAACATGTTTCGGAGGTTTGGAATCCCTTTAAAAATTAATATATATATTTTTTAATTTTAAAATCAATATTTATTTTTTAATAATAGTTCTTTAAAAATTATTATAATATTTTTTTTATTTTAAAAAAAATATTTATTACTTTTTATTAAGAAATTTGCTTATATATAATTAATTGGTTTTTTAAATTAAAAAGTTTGTTCATTCTGTTATGCGAAATAAAATCCCTCTTAATTAAAAACAACTAACTTCACTTCCAGTTGAGGAAAATAAATCTTTTAAAGGAATATGCTTTAACTTCTCCTTTATATCCTGAAAAATAAATTTTTGTATCAATAACTTATTATCATCATTAATAAAAACAATTCAATATTTTAGTGCCAAAAAAGTAACTTAAAAAAAGACCATACTATTGGTGCATCTTCAACAACAAGATGAAACTGATGATCAGCTAACACTCGCCACAACTCTAATGCTTCCAATGTAATAAGCAGCAAATTATGGAATGTCTTCAAGGCTCGTTTTTCTTCCAAAAATACATCATGAGGAACTAATTTAAATATTTTAAGTGTAATCACATAATAATACAACATAGAATATTCATTACATTTTAACTTTGAAAAAAAAAATTTTAATTTGTTTAGACTCAAACATTTAAAAATCTTAACAAAGATAAAGTTATAAAAAATGTTAAATCAATTTCTTAGGTCAATATAAATTTAAAACGTAGGTTCCTACCACTTGATTCTTCTGAAACGAGAGAAAACCGATGAATATAAGTAGGAGATTGTGATGCAGTGACATCAGAGTATGTATCCATAAATTTCCTTAATTTGTATAGCTGTTCTGTAAACCATGATAACTCTGCACTTGTTAGACGGCTTTGCAACTGCATATTAAAAATATATATATTTGTATATGTATATATATTTGTATATGTATATATATTTGTATATGTATATATATATATATATATATATATATATATATATATATATATATATATATATATATATATCAAGCCTTCCCGAGAAGCGCGTGCGGTTGCATTCCATGTATGTCCATGCTTAAAGTAATTTTTTTAGATAGCTTGACCACGCTTTTATATAATAGGCATTTTAAGAATTTGTGACATAAAGCTATAAGAAACTAGAGAATAAAACATATATAATACTCAAAGAAAAGAATCAAAGACAAATTAGAAAATATAAATAAAATAAGCTAAAATAAATTTAATAATAAAAAAAAGAAAATTGTCGTCAAAAAAATAATATACCTAAAAATTTACTCTTTTTGTTTTCTTGTATTTAGGGTGCTTGTTAATTAATGGGTGCTTGTTAATAATTAATTAATCGTTAATTTAGGGTGCTTGTTATTTTCAACTACCAAAATCGATACAAGTCAAGGAAAAAAGTCCATAAGAATATAACGAAAATAAAAAGATTTTTTGATATACAATTTTTTTGCGACAAAAGTTAAGTAAGTAAATAAAGCAAATAATTTATAAATTGCGCTAAAAACACAGACAATTTTAAAATTTGTTTTTCAAATATCTTTGCTAATTTTTACTGTTTTTATCAATGCACAGGAAGGCGAGAAAACTAACTGCTATTTATTTGTATAAAAAATAATTTATTTTAACAAGTTTTTTATGTAAAAAAATGAAACGATGCTGCAAAATTTTGTGGGCTAATGCATTGTTAATTTACTGAACTTTACTAACGAAATTTTTAGGAGACTATTTAAAATTTTTCTTAAGTTTTTAAATACATTTTTTTAAACAGAGCAATTGTTATACTCATTATCTCTAGTACTTCGTATTAACATTGGAAATTGGGCAATATAAAAAAAAACAATTTCAGACATGCATCAAATGCAGTAAATACATTTATTAAAGAAACTATGTAAATAAAGAAACTTTTATTTAACTTATTCCGTCATTCACAAAATTTATTAATCAAATAATATTTTTTACAAATATTATTTGATTAATAAATAACAATTTATTTTCTTATTTTCCTATTATATAAGTATTGAAAAAAAACTTACAAATATAACAAACACTAAATATGTAAAAATGAATAAATGAATAAACGTAATAAATGAATAAACGTAATAAACGAATAAATAAGAGAAAAAATTAACAAATTTTTTTATAGATTTAGAGTACATAGCAAATTAGTTTCTTAATTATAAGGACTGATTAAAATCGTGAATAAATTGCATATCAAAACTTTTAATTGTTGTTAAATCGTTAAAAAAGATTATGTTTTTTCAACAACGGCTCAAAAAAAAAAGAACACAAAAATTTTATAGAATTTTTATAAAAAAATTTTCTTTTTTAATTTACTTTATTTAATTATTAAATTTTCTTTAAGTTTATTTAATTAATCGTTACAATTTTGTTTCCTTTTTTTAAGATTTTTTTTTCTTAGAAGATAAGTTTAGCTTTTTGCCGCAAAGTATTGAAACGCTTTGTAAGTTAAAGATGCAAACTAGCATGGTCAGTTGGTCTAAAAAAACTACTTTAAACGTGGACAAACAAGGCATGCGACCGCACGTACTTCTCGGGAAGGCTTGATATAAATATATATAGGCCTCGCAAGGAATGGCAGGCAAACTTCCAAACCACACCTCCATACACTTATATTTTCCCAGTGTAAGTCAGTTTACACGGCCAAAATATAGCTTGTGCAAATGAATAACAATTATTTTTTTAAACAGCAAAATTTAATGTTTTTTTGGTCGTATTTTACTTACATAATCAAAAATAGTAAAAAACATCTAGTACATTTAAAATAAAATATATCGCTTTAATAAGCATTATGTAATTATGCAATAATAAAAAAAAAGCAAAAAAATATTTACTTATTGTTACATTTTTGCGAGCGTCTTTAAGGTAAAAAAGTTTAAAATTGAAGGAATTTTTAAATTGTTTTAACATAATTATTTTCAAATAAACTTGATAAGTTTAAATGACCAGTCTAAGAATTTTATTGAAAAACATTTTTAAAAATGTAAAAAAAAACACAACAACAGTAAAGAAGTAAAGAGCTTTAGTTCATTTAAATTTGAATTACAAAACACACAAAAAATTTTAAAAGCATAGAAATCATTTATTCAAGTTTTAATTACAAAATTTTTTTTATAATTACATGCTTTTTTGCTAAGAGTTTCAGTATGATTTTTTAATTCTATATCTTTTAATTTAAATAATAAATAATTTTTATATCTTTTTATTATTTTTATATCTTTTAATATTTAAATTTGATTATTTTTATATCTTTTAATTTAAAAAACTTAATTTAAATTTAAATCATATAGTTGCTTTCTCAGTTGGATATCAGTGCGATTTTTAAATTTTTCAGATTAAAAAAAAAAGTTTCACAAAGAAGAGTAACGAAGGAACTTTTTAAATATGAAAATAAGAAGAAACGAGACACAAAATAATATTTATAAAATAATTAATTGTTTCAAATAAAAAACAATCTAATTTTTTCTAAAAAATTTATAAAACTTTAATAGAATTGAAAATTTGTTCAAATGCAACATTCTTTTTTAAATGCTTGAATAAATAATCTGATGTATTTATAATCCAAAACATTACAGTGTAAAACTTAAAAAACTAAAATGTAATAAACTTTTTTTTATCCATGTGGTTTTTTATCTAAATATAAAAAAAGCCTAAGAAAATGCTTATTGATGTTCTGCCATATCAGTTTTAGGATTCAGTGCTTGTGCATTTATTAATTCCTGCCGAGGCTTTTCTCTCCATATATATAGATATACATATATATACAGTGCATATGATGAACAAAATTGCCAAGCACAATATTTAGCGCTCCTAATACTGAAACACGTTATCAACAAGCAAGATGATGCGCATAGTTGAATTTAAAAAAAAAAGAGTAAGAGTATTTCTTTTATTTATGTGAAAAATTAAAAACAATAAAGCAAAAGAATCTTACGTTTTTACAAAATCATGTAGTTTAAAACTTTTGATTTTTTAAAATTCAATCAAGCTTTATTTTATTTTAAATTTTCTATTCTCATTGGGACAAAATGTTTTGAAAATGGTAATTCTATTCTATCTGTTAGCAGTAATAACTTCATAACTTTTCATTCATTATTTTGTACGAAACAGAAAACTGCTTTCTAATCTTAACTAAATGTACCATTTAATTATTATCAAGTGAATAATATTTTATGTATTCGATTATATACTTAATAAATATATAATAGACATATTAATATCATATATATTAGTGTAAGTATATGGCCGATGACACGGGTTTTGAAATGGGGGGAGGGGGGCACTATAGTCAATTTCTAAAAAAAGTCCTTTATATCCTGAATTTTCTAAAAAAAAAAAAAAAAAAAAAATTCGATAAAAAGTGAGAAGGCACATGCCCCTGGCCTTCAACAAATACATTTTTAATATAAATTTGAATTGAAAAAGTTTCAATTCAAAGTTAAATGAAAAATGTTTTTGTGAGACATATTGTTTATTGAAAGAATTTTTTTTTTAATTTTTAGTTGCGTTTAGCTTTAACTTTTTTAATAAATAGACTTTAATATAAGCTTATATTATTAACCTGTTCAATTATATTAATAATATAAGCTTATATTACTATCCGATTCGAAGATACCAGGGAAAATATTTAGTTTATTAACTTATATTTGACAAAAAATATTAGATATTCCAACATTCTGATGTTTTTGAATTTTAAATATAATAGTCATTAATTAATAGATCAAACATGTACGAAATCGAAGCTTTAAGTGAAGTTTTAGTTTGATAAATTTTTTACACTAGATATTTATTTATAAGATATTTATAAATACTACGCTAGATATAGATATTTAATTTTTTAACATTCAAGTTTGGAATTTTTATTGAAGTGTTGCAAGTTTTGGTATTTTATTGCATGGACTTTTATGCAATTCAAAGTAAAAGTTCTAGTTAAGTGAAGTTTTTTGTCAAATGAACCCTAAAAAACTATGAGTTAGCGAATTTTAAAAAAAAACATGCTGGATTTAGCGTTTATATAGAAGAAATAAATCATTTTTAATTTGAACTTATGCCGCATAAATTAAAATTCAGGTACGTCATGCAGTATGCATGTCTGCGTTGCGTACTTTATTACGAATATAACTTCTTTATTTAACAATGTGCTAACTCTACTGTTTAAGGGCAATTCCACCGTTACTTAAAAGACATTTTGATTTTTGCAATGTCACATTTTTAGATATATATTTTTTATTTTAACAGATTAGATGTTTATATATTTATGAATCATCCAAAAATCATTTATTTGTTTTCCTGTATATCGAAATTTTGTTCAATTATTATAAGTTTAGGAATTATAGTTGATTATATGCTGTATTATTTATGGGATGCAAAAAAACATTGCATTAAATCTGCTGTTTTTTACTTAAGAAGTAGTTATTATTCTGCTTAAATATTAAAGCAAGCATTTAAAGAAACTTTTTACCATTAAAAAAGATTGTTTTAGCTATTTATTCTATAAATAAATAGCTAAAACAATCTAAAAGATTGTTTTAGCTATTTATTTATATATCAAATTAGTTATCGTTACTTACGGGGACAATTCTACGCAAAAATAATATAGATTTCAAATATAGAATTGTTATTTTTGGTTTTATTATATGAAAAATTACGTTTTTTAACAAAAAACAAAAAAAATGCATTTATTATGTATTTTTATGACAATTTTGATAAATAAGTTAACATTTTTCCAAATTAAATATTATTTTTGAAATTTTTATATAATTTTGCTTCATTTGAGTACCAGGTTGACATACTTTTAAAAAACTTTTTTTTTGAAAATATTAGGGACCCATTAAATATTCGAGAGTCTTGAGGGACCCCTTAAAATATTTTTTATTCAAAAAAATTTTAAATCTAGTGTTTTTGTATTAGATAGAACACATTAAGGGGGTCTCTGCATATATTTTTCAAAAATGTTGTTTTTTGGGACACCCTAATATATATATATATATATATATATATATATATATATATATATATATATATATATATGTATATATCTTGTCGCATTGGTTTGACAAGGTTCTAACTGATTTGTGAGTAGTTTTGAGTAAATTGATGTCAAAAATTGTACATATATATATATATATATATATATATATATATATATATATATATATATATATATATACACATACATATATATAAAAGCCCTTGGAATTAGAAAAAATGAGGTCATCAATATATATATATATATATATATATATATATATATATATATATATATATATATATATATATATATATATATATATATATATATATATATATATGTACACACACACAATATTCAAAAAAGATTTTAATGGTAAAAACAAGTTCCTTTTTAATGGTAAAAAGTTTCTTTAAATGCTTGCTTTAATATTTAAGCAACCGTTAACAATTAATTTAATGGTCACTTAAATGTTAAAACAAATAAATACTTGCGAAAATACATTACATTTTATTGCTTTAAAAAAAAACTGCAACAATTATGACTAGAAAGTTATTTTTAATTAGTGATTTTTTTGTTTTTAAATTGTTTTATACTGTTTTTAAATAATTATTATTTATTTATTTTTGTTTTATTAACAAGAGTGTACATACACTTACTGACCAAATAGGTAGTACATGCAAAAAGTGTTGCTACATCGACTGAGGGTTTTAGTATAGGCAGGCAATCTATCAATAAAAAGAAACTTTTTTCAAATTTTTAAACCTTTTCTGGTCTGGTTTATGAGCATTCAATTTAAAACAACAGTTTATGGGGGTTTATTAAGGGTAGCAATTTAGTAATATGGAAAAAATTATACATAACGTACTTGCATTTTAATCTCGAACTATCAACTTCAAGTTAAAACCCACATAAAATAAAGATAGAAATATTTTGTAGAGAGTCTAAAGATGCGCCACTAAGATAATATGAAATATCGAAAATAGACTAAGCATTTTAGACCTGACCACACTTGTCTTAGTGGAGACAACTTAATTTAGGTTTTAAAAATCTAATCAAGAAACTGTTAACTAGCCAACTGTTAACGAGAAGTTGACTGGTCAAGGAAATATTTCAATCCAATAACAATAAAACTTTTTCAATCAAGTTATTGACAGCTGGAAATTGCCTATCAGATGAGATTGTAAATGCTGACAGCCTAAACAACTTCATTAACCAGTTGGAATTGTTCCAACAAAACCACCGCAGTGCTGCAAAGGTGCTCTATGCAACACACATATATATATATATATATATATATATCTATATATATATATATATATATATACACACACACACACAATAAATATATATATATATATATATATATATATATATATATATATATATATATATATATATATATATATATAATATTTTTCCATATAACAGTTAAAAAAAGAATTGTTACATATTCAAATAAACCTGAATTTTTTTATCATCTACCAAAACTTCCGAAACCATTGACAAGTTCCATATAGGTCTAAAAACAAAAATGATTTTCTTTTGTTGCTTTTGTTATGTTATAAATCTGCATAAGCACATAAAATATAAATAAACAGGTATACCTAAGAAGTCTTGAAAAATATATCACCAAACCATTGTATTTTCCTGATTTTCTATTTTCTTGTGCATTTAGATTTTTTGATGGAGGCAAAACTGTTGAGGTGAGATTTGGCTGAGCTGGTGTAGACTGTTGATTGTGATAGCTGTAATTTAAATAAACTCCTTCATGTTTTGCATAAGCTTTATATATATAAACTCCATCATAAACAAACCTTATTGATATGCACCAGCTTAATATAAATAAACTCCATCATAAAAAAGCCATAATAATTTGCATAAGCTTTTTTTTGTTAATACTTACTTTATTAGAAACAATATTTTATAAGAAAGACAATGATAGCAAAACAAATTTTAGGTTTTTTTGGAACACTAATGTTTTTTTATAAACTTCATTTATTTTGTTAACTCCACCTTTGGATAACTAAAACATGGATTTCAAAATGACTTAACAAAAGACTACTAAATACATTTTAAATTTTCATTTAGAAATCATGTAAGATATTCTCTAGAAAATATTTTAATCTCAAAAAATTATATTTAAGTTTGTCTAAGATAAACTTGAGATTAAAGAAAGCAAACATATAACTTAATGAAAATTATTAATAAGCTAGATTGGTAATTTATTTAGCAAATATCCTTATAAATTATGCCAAATAGGTTATATTGGAATGATGTCCAAATATGTTAATACATTCTTTCTTAAAATTAAATATAATATAAATCTTCACATATAATATAAATATTTTGCTTTATTTTCTTATATCTCCTTTTCCTAAACTAATTTAAAGTCACAATCATGAATTTTAAAACATAAAATCACTAAAGTCACAATTATGAATTTTAGAACATAAACTAAAAAACTTCAACTAATCGACTAAAAAAGTCAAAAGTTGAAATTAGTTGACTTTGAAAAATCAAATAATTGATTTAATCGACAATGGATTTCCTACTAATCGACTAAAAGCCAATTTAGTCAAGTAAAAATCTTAAAATATTTTTATTTGATTTCATTTTTTTAATTTTAAACTTTAAATTGTTCATGTAATAACCATAAAATATACTATTATAACTATTCATACTTCTTTTTTTTTCTCAGTTAAAGTTTTTTCTAATTCATAGCATGGTAGCACTATCTATACCTAATTAAATTTTCAGTTATGCATTTTATAAATTTTTTTGTTTTATTTTTGTTTTTGTTTATTTTATGCTCGTGATTTGAAAAAAAATATTAGTCAATTTAGTCTACAGTTGCACTAATTAAAAGTTGTTTATTAGAACTTATCATTATAATTTAAAACACTGAGAATTATACATTATTGTTATAAAATTAACGATAACAAGATATTTAGATATTTTAAAGTCAATTAACTTTCCATAATATCAATTACGCTGGTATTACACAGTTATATCTATCTTTATAAAATAGATACACAACATTTTGCTGATATACAGCACTTTGAAAGTAGATATGAATTCATAGACAAAAAACATACTTTTTTTATTAACCTAAGTTTAATTATTAACATAATCTGATATACTGATAAATACTTTTTTAAATGTATCAATCATTATTCTGTTATAAAAAAAAAAAAATTCAACTATCTTAATACCACTGAATTCAATATACCCTATTTTGAATTTACACTATTATTTTCCTTTATAAATATACATACATTCTTATGTACTCATGAAGTAATGTTATAAAAAGACAAGATAAACTATAGAGCAACCTTATAAAATAGATCAATGTTATAAGAAAACCTCGTTATTGTTGTAAATACAAGAAATAAAGATTTTGCACAACTATTGTGAATATCTCAACTTATTTGCCATGGCACTAATTTTTTTTCATCAACATAAGTTTAATATAAAAACATTGACCTCTTCCTGTAGCTTATTGGACCTTATAAAGGTTAATATCTTTGGGGAGATGAATATCCTTAGGGAGATATTTAAAAAAAATACCGATTACATAACACAACATAAAAAAACTTTCAAATACCCAACTTACAATTGTTTAGGTTAACTTCCTTTAGACTAATAGACTTAGTTAACCTCAAATTAAAGTTCTCTGCCCCCACAATGCTTGTTTCTGCCCCCTCAATGTTGTCAATAATTTATATGCAACAGATAGATCACCTTCAAAATATAACTATATTTGACAATAATCTAATGAAAACTATTTTAAGAAAAAGTCAATAAATACAGAAGATTAGAAAAAACAAACAAATAACCTTTGTGGAATTGGCGTAGCTAGAAAACTCCCTTGACTGCTACCCCCTTGAACAGGGCTTCCCACTAAATAACTCTCCATTGGGTTAGATGTGCCAGGTAACACATTTGTAACTTTATTAAACTTTTGAGCTCCACTACCGTAACGAAAGAAAGCTTGAATAGCAAAATCAGCTATCTAAAGAGAATTCAAAAATATATTTTTTTTTTAATTCAAGTCCATAATAGTTCTGACATGAGAATTAAAACATGGTTTAATTTTTATAATTGTATTTACGATTCTATTTTAAATTAAACTGTATAATTCCCTCACATAAGCTTCTGATTCAGCACATTGGCAAACAATTGTGATACAAACTGCACAAGCTTGATCTGCCTAAAATAACCAAATAAAAATAATATATAATAATTAAATACAAAACTTTAAGAAAATAAATACAGTATTAAGTTCAATAATGATATCATAAAAAAAGTAAAACAAATTTAATATTTAGGTTTAGTAAGAAAATATTTAAATATATTAAATTTTTCTCACAAAATCTATAAAATATTAAATTTGTTCTACCTATAAAATTTGAATATATATATATATATATATATATATATATATATATATATATATATATATATATATATATATATGTATATATACATAAAAGTAAATAAATATATATACAAAAAAAATAAAACACTTACTCCATACTGTTGAAAGAAAGAAGCTACTGCATCTGTCTCAATATTTCCGCCTAATAAAAGAGAACGAAGCTTTTCCAGAGGACGCAAAGTGGTTAAAATATGACTACCCTAAATAAAGTTTACACTTTACATTCATGCTCATATAGTCACCCAGCTGCTAAGGTTCTAAGGATCACCCCCATTAATAAAATAAATAATACACTTTAAAAAAATGGAAGCTGATAAATTGGTTACTTTACTGCTTTAGTCAGCACCTAGTGGATAAGGCACAGAGATTCTAATCCATAGATCAAGGTTTAGTTACCATGTACCTTTCAAATAATCATACCTATCATACCTTTCATATTGACTACACAAATATAATACTCCCTCTGTTCCAAACTACTGTTCCCATTTGCATTCAACATAAAAAATTATTGAAAATAAATTGTTTTTAATTAAAAAACGTTTTTATTATAACATTTAGATGTTTTTCTATAATATTATGAATAATTCAAGGCAATAATATTACCTTTTACCACCACACCATTAATTTCTTTTTTGTTCCAAAATACTGTTCCAATTTGTTAAAAATGAATTATAAACTTAAAAATTTAATAACATTGTAACATTTTTAGTGGAAAAAATTATATATAGTAATAGCTTTTGAGAAATTTTTATTTTGTATTAAATTATTTAATAGTGGTTGAAACCATTTAGTTTAAAAACTTTATGCTTAATAGATGACTTTTTTGTTTTTAAATCTGTAACAAAAAAATCAGGAGTTTAATTGCTAGCGCTCTTAATGCATTTAATGCAATAATAATAAACTTAGAAACAGACAACATTTTGGTTTAAAATGATTTCAAATGAATATTTTTAAATGAATAAATATTTTCAATATTTTTTAATGAATAAAAGAGATACGTGTGAACTTACAAATGAGCATTGTAGAGTTATTTATGAAGAATTATTTTCACAAAGCGTTAATGGAAAACTAAAAAAAGGCTTACTTTAAAATACTGTTGAAAAATTCAATGTATGCATACAATCAGTAACCTTTGGCAGAAAGGACAAG
Source organism: Hydra vulgaris (assembly GCF_038396675.1). Lineage (NCBI taxonomy): Eukaryota > Metazoa > Cnidaria > Hydrozoa > Anthoathecata > Hydridae > Hydra > Hydra vulgaris. Next base: position 25,887,504 of record NC_088926.1, read on the forward strand.
AAATCTTACCAATTTCTTTTTTTGTCGAACTAAGTGTTCTAAGAAAGCCCTTTAAATTTTTACACCAATAAATAATCTAGATTTTTGATTTACTTTATTATACTATCATATATAAGCATGTGTAGACAAAGAAATATACAAAAATAAGGTGAATAGATATCCTAGATTTGGGCTATTTTGGCTTATAACTACTCAATTGTGTGTATATGCACATACCGAAGCCTTCAGCTTTGGTGTATGCATATACACACAATTGCCGAAGCACCAAAAAACAAGGGCTGAAGCACCAAAAAACCAAAAAAATAACCAAAAAACAAAAGCACTAAAAATATATATAGATAAAAGGGCCGAAGCACCAAAAAAACCTAAATTTATAAATAAAGTACCGCAAAAAACATAACTTTTAAAAAATAAAATAAAAAAAGATCTTTTTGCAAAAATCTAAAGAATGCCTAAGGTACTGCCATACTCCTGCCATCGTGGCCCTTGACAAACGTTTTCAAATACTTTTTTATTTTCTAAATAAGTCATTTCATTAAAGATATTAGATTTTTTTCTCATTAAAATTAGCAATAAAATCAAATAGAATTTTGGAACAAAAAAAACATAAAATCGAAACAGTATTTCAGAATGGAGGGAGTATATACGTGTAAATACAAATATAATGTGTTCATAAAAGGAAAGGAAATTAAAATCAGCATAATATATACTTATAAATGATAATACCAAGTTTATTTATGGTCAAAGAACTATAAATTAAATTTCTTTCTGAAGGTAAAAATCAAGTGCCATATAACATATAAATCAATAAGATACAATGGAAAAAAAGTCAAACTGCATATACTAAAGCAAAAAATACCTGAGCACTTAAAAGAACAAAACGACGAGCAGGTAGAACATGCTGTGTTATAATAGAAGGCGGATCTTGCAAATTTTCATTAAATAGATGAAATGGAGCAGAAGACAAACTTGTATAATCAGGAATTTCAGACAAACACCAAGTGCGCCCATTAATTGATATCACTGACTGAAAAGCAATTGAATAATAATATTGATTAATCTAGCCTTAGACGCAGCAGAATATATATATATATATATATATATATATATATATATATATATATATATATATATATATATATATATATATATATATATATATATATATACATAGAGATAGAGAGAGAGATGTGGCATAATGAAAAAAGGTAATGCATATAATTGTAACTTTTGATATTTGTATTACTAAAAGTTAAATTGCACCCAAGGCATACTTTAAATTACTGCCATTGCAAATTTACAAATGTTGACCAAAATGTGTTACCTGCATGCTTAGGTTATTTCATTAAAATTATTAAGCTACCTAACCACTTAGTTCTAGCTTTTCAGTAAATAGAATTTATTTTTATTGAGATAAATGTAAAATTTACTATTTTGTTTTGCATAATAAAGCCAGTTCTTTGGTCTAAGGGTCTATAGTTTTGTCCACATCTCTTTCATATACAACTGTTAAAAAATAATAAAATGAATACTAGCTTAAAAAAATTGTTTTACAAAATATTTAATTAATTTTACTTGTACATAGTTGGGCATTTTAGCTTTATATTTTCTTTGTATTTATTTTTGTGACAACATTTATTGTAGATTATTCTTTTAATTTACTGCTTGAATTAAAACAAAAAAATTGTTTTGTAAAATAACCTGTCACTAGAAATAGTAATATTCAAAAGAAAAAAAAAATTTTTTTTTACACTTTTGATGTTTTATTTCGTATTAATTGGTAAATAATAAATAATATATTTTTATGCAATATCATCATAAACAAAGCAAACACATATTTTTTAATTAATTTAGATAAAAACACATGTTTTTTTATTAATTTAGATAAATCGCAATTAATGAGAATATGTTGCTAATACTATTTAATAATATCTTCTTTAATAAAAAAAATAGTTTCTTTTAGTTAATAAGTTAGGGTGGGGTAATCTAGGACTTCTTTAGCTAAAAGATATTAAACTTGATATTGAGCAAAAAATATATATAGTAAAACATTCTTAAAATCATGATTAGACATTATTTCTACATCAAAAAATGTTTATACATAATTTGAAAAATAAAACATAATATTGTCTAAGGAGCACCGATTTAAGTTGCGTTCAATAAAACCACAATACCCATTTAGTGGGGTAATGTGGGTCTAAGTTATATTTTTATCTTTTTTCAATGAAATATACCAACTTATAGTAATTGTGGTTATATCTCTCAACTCTATAACTCCGATACACTAATCTAGACAAACAAGGCAGAGAAATAATTTGAGCGCTGTACTACCAGGGGCGTGGTGGGAATTGAACTCGGAACTTCTCGTTTATGAAACGAGCGCTCTACTACTACACCACTAGCGCTTTAAATACAAAAGAACTTTACTTAAAGCGCTAAATTAAAAATACAAAGTAAATTTTTTTTTCTATCTATGTTAGCTGATTTCCAAAGTATTTCCAAAGTATCCAGAGCTTTCTTGTGGTTCAATTTCCATAGTTTTTTTATAGAGCAAATCACACTATAATTCTCCATATTGAATAAATGATATTCAAATTTGAAAGTCAAAGTAGTTATAAAAAGTCAAAGCATAATGAAATTAATTTTAAGGAATAATTTAAAGCAAAAGCTCAATTGAAAATTATTCAAAAGATTTTGTGTTACATAATAAATGTGTTTTTGAATACATTTTTTTAAAGTTTAAACTTTTACATAAAAACCTTACTTTAAATGTATGTGCCATTTTGAACAAAAAATATAGTTAAAAATTTGCCTAATAAGCTGATAATTGAAATTTAAAGAGCTTTTAAATCACCAACAACATTTGATCACCATTATTCTAAGAGATTGTACTGAAAAATCAGATAAAAATTAAGCACCTTCCAAAAATGATACAAAAAATTTTAATTTTTCTAAACTATTCTACTTCTAGAAAGACATAAGGATGTTTCTATATTTAAAGTTCCAGCTTCAAAAGAAAGTTTCAACACTTCTTAGAAATCAAATCTGATCACTTCTAAGAGATTGTATTGTAAAATCAGATAAAAATTAGGCACACCAAAAATGATAAAAAAACTAAAACCTGAGTAATTACCAACTTAGAGCTTAACAAAAGAAAGAAGATTTTTTTATCATCATTTGTTATATCAAGAAAATCTTCATCTTTCGTAATTGCTAAAAATAATTTCCAAAAATCTTTTAAGCTCTAGCACATTTTGAAGGTTTTTAAATTGCATTCAGTAGTTAATAAAATGTGACTGGACTATTAGCATGAATGCTGCACCATAATTTAAACTATAAAACTCAAATCAAACATCCTTAACAAGAAATATATTTTAATGGCAGTTTGCTTTCACCGTGCATGTTCATTTGCAGATAATCATTTAATATATATACAATATACAAAAGGCATATGCAAAATAATATAAATATAAGTCTAATATCTTATATTTATCTTTACTTCCTTTAAAAAAAAATCTGGTAAAACTTACTTTCATTTTTGTACTAAAATTAAGTTCTTGTATTACATGTGTAAAAAATTATATTTCATTTAGCACTGAATTTCCCTTGAATAAAAGTATTTTCTTTAGTCATGTAGAATGTGTTTTGATATATAATTTTGTTCTCAATGCAAAAGTGAAATGTGCATGACTACTTTTATAGCCAAAATTCACTTAAAAAAATTAAATTGCTTATTGGTTAGTTACACAAAAACTAACTTTTGTAAAATGGTTTGAATTTTAAAACTATTTGTTGAGAAATGTCTAATTAAAACTTTAATCCATTCCCAAGTAAATAAAATTTAGATTTTAATTTAGATAAAAGATATAAAACTTTCAATTTTTATGAGAACTTGTTTTATTTTATTTAAATAAAAATAATTTAATTTGAAAAAAAAATCCAAGAAATAAAATTTATTGTCATCCTATATAATATATTTTAGCAATATTTTTTTCACAGGTAGAAACTAGTTATGCTTCTTAACCTTTGCTTACCAAGAAGATACAAAAGTTCTATTTTAATTTTGGTTGGCAGAACTTTTAAACTTTAAATGGTAATCTTCCTAGAGGTGGTACAAAAATAAAAATATTCAGTCCCGATCTACAAAATAGGTCAATTTCATGAAGACTAATCTTTCATGATACCAAATACAAAGAGCATCTAATATTTCATGATACCAAATAAAAAGAGCATCCAATCTTTCATAATACCATATATAAATAATAAAATGGCATTATGAGAAACCTAATTGAACAAAACAAGGTGGAGCTATGGACATTAAACTTTAAAAAAAAAGACTGGATTGCAGGCATGTAAAAAATGATGAAAATCATCATATATCTTAGTTGCAATCATTTTATGTTAAAATATTTATGATATCTTATAATTTATATAAAGGTAATTATGATAAATCTTCTATAGGAAACTTTCACCAAAGATTTATCAAAACAAATAATACATTTTTTTGTCAATGAAACAAAAGACTCCAAATAATATTCATTTAAATAATATTCAAGTCTTTTAAATAACCTCTGACTCCCTGATTGGAATGTTGAATGGAAACAAATCTTGACTTAAACACCATAATCTATCAACCTCCTCAGACACACCACCAATTAGTATTGAAGTACCTGCAAAGTTATCAATATTCTTAATTACAAAAAAATTATTAACAAAAACTCATGCAAATTTCATAAAATACATCTTTTATAAATTCTATATAATATTTTAAACTAATTTATTTACCTTGACGGTAAAAAGCTGCATGCACATTTGATGGCTTTTCAGGAGAAAGAGATGGTGCAAAGCCTGGCGGCATACGCACATGAACTAAACAAAGGTTACTTGGGGTTCCATAAACATCTTGAGAAGTTGCAAAATATAAACGAACACCTAAATAATATGAATGAGAATATTTAAAAAATAAAAAAGAAATAAATAAATTTCAAGATTGCACTTTTCACTTTTGTAAGGCTTTTTGACCTAACATTTATTGATGAAATTAAACATTTTAGTTAATTTTTAAGGAATCTTTTAACACAGATACAACTATGTAAACAACTATTTTAGTTTAAAATGTATTAATACAGATTTTGATAAAACCTTTTGCATTAATTCACCAACCTAACAAAATTCATCAAATCTTAAATGTAAAATTTTTGATCAATTAGAATGAAATTTTTTTGACTTTGATTCACTTGACATGGATGACCTGACCAATTTATTGAATACAAAATAATCAGAAAACAACTTTTAAATTTGGTTATAAAACTGGTAGCTGAACTGGTTAAAAAATTAAAACTTTGAAAATATACCTGTTGATGTTACAGCAACTAAATGAATTGTCCTGGAATCTGACTTCGGAACAGGTGCTATATGAACTATCTTTTCAAAATTACGATAATCAACAGTTCTAGATAAAACAAAAGAACTGTTAACTTTAAAAAAAAAATTTCTTTGTAATTATTTTAAAATAACAAACCTATTTATATTAAATATAAATATAATTGAAGAATATATTTATTGAACTACGGTAAGTTTCAAAATAAAATTCAAAATAAGTTTCAAAAATAAATGAAAATATTTGAGTGACCTAGGAGTAACAGGCTACTTGCAAAATGATTGAAAACCTATTTTTAACTAACCTGCAGCTTGCTCAAGGCAATTTATTTTTAGGGAATGCTGCAAATAAGACATTTTTATTTGCAAAGTATGTTAAATAGAGATTTGTTTTTAAAAGATTCCAGACAAAAATATGAAGTACAATTTCAAAAAAGTTTGTATCATTTGTTTAAAAGATTCAAAAAAGTTCATATCATTTGTTTAAAAGATTCAAAAAAGTTCATATCATTTGTTTAAAAGATTCAAAAAAGTTCATATCATTTGTTTAAATCTCAAAACATGATGCAAAATATGATGTAAATATAAGCACAAAATGTATTTCTGAAAATAACAATAGTCTCACAATAGTGTTGATAAGTAAACACAACTTGTATTAAAAAAAAAAAAATCTGTAAAAGCATTATTAAAACACTTGTGCTTCATATAAATATTTATAAAGATATCAACTCTTTATAAAAATATTTCATAAAAATTTTTCATAAAAATATCTTATATAACTATTATATATATATATATATATATATATATATATATATATATATATATATATATATATATATATATATATATATATATATATATATATATAATTCTAGATCGTCTTCAAGTGGCCTTTTGTCAAAAACTTTATGGAAAGTAAGCAAAAACTTAGAAATTTTCTAATAAAAATGCTTTTATTAAATAAAATCAAGTTGAAAAGTAATGTGAAATGTATGTTAAGCAAACAAGAATGTTGTATGCCGAAAAAAATTAAAATTATAAAAAAAGTCCATTTAGCGTTTTTTCATCAGTATAGGTTCCATTTGACAAAAATAATAACGTTAGATCAACTTAAAGTGGACTATTTCAGATTTACCTAATATTTTATACAATAATTGAAAGAGTTTAATTTTCGAACGTGGATTGCGTCAAAATTGAAAACATGTTTGAAACTTCACCTAAAGTGGATTTATTTAGAAACTTGTTTGAAACTTTGTCTAAAGCGGATTTATTGAAAACACGTTTAAAAACTCACCTAACTTAAATTTTTAAAACATGTATGAAAATTAGCTTAAAGTGACTTTTATTTTCAATTGTGTTTGAAACTTTACAAGTGAATTTATAAACTAGCCTAGAGTAAACTTTTTTAAAAAATGTATGAGACTTAGCATAAACTGGATGTATTTAGGAGATGTTTGAAAATTTGTTTAAAGTGGATTTATCTAAAATGTGCTTTTAAACAATAAGATACACAGTCAACGCCAATATATCCTTTCAAAATTGATTGAGGTAATTTTACTCTTAAAGATGTTGATATTATCTGCATTAGCAACATTGAAAGGCAACTGATTCCAAATGTTAACAACTTGGTAAGAGAAACTAAATTGGGGAAAATCTAGTCGAAATTGTATTTTATATTTATGTCCGCTTTTTTTTAATTAATATTCAACTTCGCCTAAAGTGGATTTATTTAAAACATGTTTGACCATAAACTTAAAGTGGATTTATTTATAACATGTTTGACCATAAACTTAAAGTGGATTTACCTAAAAAATGTTTAAAAGTTTGCCTTAAGTGGATTAATGTAAAACATGTTTAAAAATTTGCTTAAAGTAGACAAGAAAACACGTGTAGAAAATATGTGTAAGAATTTCTTTAAAATAATTTGTCTTTTTAACTCTCTAACTTTTATAAATCTTTACATAAAAATATTTTTTAAATAAAAAATTTATTCTTATAAAAAGACTTTAATTATTGATTTAGTAATAAGTATTCGACTATTGAATATGTAAAAGCTATCAAAATTAATAGATCAAGGAGATATTCCAGTTGTGTGAAGATAGGAAGTGGATTAGGATGAAGAATTGAAATTTTTTCTTTTTATAACAAATAATAGCAAATAAAGTACAAATTTCTACAATTACTTTAATGGTAAATTTTTTTATTTAATTTACTTATTAAATTAATTAATACTTATTAAATTAATTAATACTTATTAAATTAATTACTTTAAAGGTAAATTATACTTTAAATTGAATTTTCTGAAGTTAAAGAAATAGTAAATAAAAATTTTTTATGCATTTAAAACTTTAACTCATAAAAAGTTCTATTTTTTCAGAGTTTTGTTTTTCCTTTAATAATAAATAAAATACAAACTTTTATATCTAAACGGATTTTATTATCTGAACTAAATAAAATCTATTTAGATATAAAAGTTTTTACTTCCTTCGTTATTAAAGGAAAAATAAAACTCTGGTGCTAACTAAAAATGATGTTATTTTTCAGTTATTTTTAAAATGTTTGGGATTATAAACTGCATCACTGATTATCTACTATGAAATGAGTTTGATCATGTTTTCGAAGCCTGCAATCTCAAACATAAAAATGTATGCTTTGAATTCTAACTTTTTTATGTAACACATTATTATAAAAAATATTTTTATAATAAATGAGGCAAACCCTTTTGTTACATATATTATTTATACTAATGGTTTTAGTAATTCTCTAACGAAGTAAATAAAGTTTTAGTCACTTTAGTAAAAGCTGTTTTAGTTATTTAAAAAAAATTAAAGAAGGAATAGGTGGTTTTAGTAAAAAAAAATTCACCGTAGGCAGGGTCGTCCAATAAGAGATCTTAAAAGATTGATCTTAAAAAAAAGGCCTCATCGGCTAACATTTGCCGACTACATATCCAATTTTTCTGACTCCAGTGTTCAAGTTTGTTGACTAATTCATTTCCTAGGGGGATTAGACACCCCGGATGCCCCCTTTTGGAACAACCCTAACTTTAGAATTGAGTGTTTTGATACCTTGTCTGTTGAAAAGTTGAAAGTCTATCTTGATATTTTATTTGTTATACGTGTTTTTTTATACAATAAAGACAAAAAAAAATTAAACTATAGAAATTTTTAAATTTTACCAAAACATGAAATAAAAATTTTTGTGGCAAAAAAACCCAGATTGAAGATTTTTTTTTTTTAAATCCCTTAAAACCATGATTGCTTGTCCAGATTTGAATAAGATTTAAAATAAATATGTTGTTTAGGCGAAATGAACATGGTGGTTTAATAATATGATCTCTAATGATTGTTTTTTTATAAATAAGAGCTCCTTCTTAGTCGGAACTTTTAAATTTTTGGTGACAATTGACAGAAATATTGTATTTTGACGACTATAACAGATTAGAACTAGGACCTATAGTGGATTTACGCACTTTTCATAAAACTAAAATCAAGTTAACACTGTTTAGGAAAATTGATCTAAAGACTCAAACTGATGTTCTTTAAGTTCACTATTAGGGGTTGTAAAAAAGTTTTGAAAATTATATATATATAAAAAAATGTTTTTTTTATATATATATAATTTGCAAAACCTAACGCAGAAAAAATTACAACATCTAAAGCTCTTGTTTGGATATAATGCGCTGACAAAATCATGCTAATTCTAAATAAAAGAGTTAGTTTAAAAATCTCCTTAACGACATGGAGCACTTAAATGTTTTTTTTGGTTTTAAATATGATAATATTTTTCATTTTTATAGCTGTTTTTGGTTATCTAATGAATACATATAAATTTTAATTACTATTATTTAATATTACTTTGAATCCTTCTTTGTGTGCGCGCGCAAATAAAAAACCTACAAAAAAAAAAATTCATGATGAAAAATTATAACATTCAAAATTCTCTCTACACTATGATACCAATTTATAACATTAAAAATTCTTTTAATGTTATAAATTTGTATCATAGTGTAAAGCCGTGCATGAATAAATTTGCATATTTAAAGGAGCAGCACCGTGAGTCAGATGGTGAAAAAAAGTAAAACAAAAATAAATAATAGTTTGCAAATGCGTAGATGTAATTTACACTTTTAGTGTAGTTAAAACATAAAATATATTGATATTTATTCATATATAATACAAGAAAACTTAAAGTTAGCTGATCCTTGTATTTTGAATGCAGTTGTAAATGGTATCCCTATTGTAAGTTGTAAATCTTTGGAAAAGGTAGCATATATTCAAAAGCTTTAAAATTTTTGAAGAGAATAGCAAACAATGGCTAAAAAATGAACTGATACTTCCAACTGCTTCTATTGATGAAAATAACTCCTGACCCCAAGTGAATTGTGATACTTCAGTATTAAAAAGAAAAGAAGATCGGCGCCATTAGTTGCATCTTTTTTATCTTCACAACTATTGTTTGCATCAGGTTGTAGTTTGCGCTAAGATGATGAAGGAAAAGAAACTAAAACTGTTTTTTAATCAGGGCTGCAGAGAGAGGGGGGCAGGGGGTAAAAATGATAGTTTGTCCTGGGCAGCAGGATATAAAAGGGGCGCTAAATAAAAAGAAAGTAACTAAAACAATAAAAAGTTATTTATCTATAATATAGGGAAAATTTGATAAATACGAGCACCAATAAGGGTTGCTGTCCCAGGCGGTGTGACGGCTCTTGGTGGCCCTGTTTCTAATTATCAGAATATAATGAGTTTTGGTTTAAAAAATATTTTTAAACCAAAACTTTCATGTTGTCACAAAAAGGTTTAAGCTTTAGGTTCTTTTTTATATGGATTTTGTTGTAGTTTCAAGAAATATGTAAAGGAACCCTGGAACTGCATAAAAAAAACTTAAAATTAGTAACTATGTGTTTAATCATTCAAATGCATAAAATAGTTTTCAATCATTTTGCTACATTATTATTAGTCTAGTTTATAGAAAGTTTTAAGAAAGTGACTTAAACTAGTGACTAACTGTAAAATTAACAACAGCTTGGAATTTTAGGTGTCATTATCAACCAAATAAAAAATCTATATCGCCACTAAATTCATATTATGAAAAATACTCAATCTGGTAATAATGGGAGCCAAAAATTATTCTAGGAGTTATTATTTTTGTCCACTTGTTTATGTACCATAATACATGTCCAACCATACATTGTCATGTACCATAATACATGTCCAACCATGTATTATGGTTAATAAGATATGTGGTTGCTAAGCAATTTATATATTCATAGCCAAAATAATATTCATAACCCAAAATTTAAAAAAAATGTTGACATTAAAACCGCAATTCTCAAATTAGTAAACAGTACAAAAATAGTCATTAAATCTTTTTTATATAACGAGTTATTAGTTTTGTCCAGCAATAGTGAATTCCTCCACTGTGCACAGTTAATAAGCTTTTAAGAAATTTTATGAAGATTTGAATGCTCAAACTTTTAAGTGTGAGGATTCAAATCCTCTTAAAATAATTTTCTTTACAACATTATAACTAAACTTATTTGTTTATTTTTTCAAAGTTTTACAGAATAATAACAACGCATACATAAATTAACTGATACGACCGTTGTCACATTAGATGCCCGTAGTACATACATTGATTGACTTAAATACATATAGAGAAGGTGGAGTCTAAAGATATTCTTTTTTGCACTTGTATAGTTCCATATAAAGTTGTATAAATTAAACTGACTAAACAGACAAATAACCTCCAAAAAAATTTAATTTTTGATAAATATATAATTTAAATAACTTTTTTAGCAATAAGTTAGTGTCGCGATGAAGGTTATATAACCATTATAATATTTTATGCAAATGCTTATTAACTATTATTGTTGTTTAACAATTATTATATTATTTTTTTAATTTATTATCTCCCCTCCCCAGTAATCAATAGGTAAATTGTCAGTAATCGTTAATTTATACAGTAAACTTAATTTATACAGTATATAATTTCAGTAATCGTTATACAGTAACATTAATACAGTAAATATAATTTATACAGTAATTGTTAATTTATACAGTAAATTTCAGTAATCAATAGGTAAATTGTCACAAAATCGTTAACCTCACCTCAACCCCCCCCCCCCTCCTATCATGTGATATAACTTGTAGACGACTCTATATCGATTTGACTTTAAAAAGCACATGTTAAATTCGAGTAAAACTGCTGTGAAATTATCGTTTTTATAGTTTAATCCTAAATCAGGACAAACATGTATCTCTACGGGTTTTAATTCGGAAACTAAAACTAGGATAGTATTACAGTGACATGGAAAGAGGTTGTGCCCCTCATCCTCCTCTGCTGTGATCCCAACTAACTCAAAATACATTATTTTGAAATTTAGTCTAAAAAGATATTTTTTATGCATTTTTTTCGCTATTATGGATTTTTGCTTTTTTTACTTGAAATATTTTTTTGCATAATCAATGTGTAAAAGCAATATCCTTTGGACAGTTATTAAACTTTATTTTTAATTTAGTGTTGTGCCCTTTAAACTTGCAAGAAAACATTAATATTTGAGTATTTTTATACACACGTCCAAAAATTACTGTTTTTTCCAAAAATGATGGACGGACGTTGTTTTGAACAAAAATATGTCTTGCTCAATTTAAAATATCACTTTAAGGAGAAGACGGAGCAGCCAAAGTTCTATTCTATTATTTTAAATATAGATCAATAGTTCGTTTAAACCTATAATGAACGGGAGCTTTCAATTCTTATACATATGTTTATAATTGTACATTTAAAAAATAAAGTTTTAAAAAGTAAATCACAAAAAAAATTAAATAAAATACATTTTTATTTACTAAGGTCAAATTTGTCATAATCATTATTAGAGATAATCGAAAACCACATTATTGAAAATTTATTACAAATAAAACTAAATTAACGGTAAAGATACATAAAAGTTACACTTTCAAAACTTGAATAATTTGCTACAGTTGTTACGCAACTGTATCAAAAAGTTCCACAATACTGGAGTTTTACTTAAACTGTACTAAACTATATGTCAGAACGGCAGTTTTTTTTAATACTGATGTTGCAAGATTATTATGTTTTACAAAAACTGTACTGGCAGGGTGTTTATATTTGCTAAAACCAAGTCGAAACAATACCAAAAATAAAAATGGTAAAATTCAATATGAATATTTTTTTATTTATGTTTGTAACACTTCCGATCATCAGAAAAAACAGAGTTGAAAAGCTGGTATAAAACACAATTTATGCCTTTGATTCACAATAAATAAATAAAGATAAGTAAATGAAGCTTTAGAAATTTAACACCATCAAACAGGGCCAGGTGATCTTATGGGTATGAATTTAGATAACGGCCAATATATTTTTAGCAAACTTTAGAATCCAATGATGTGTTTTTTGCAACTTTAAAAACGACGCTAATGCAGCATTTTTCCTTTTAGAATTATAAATTTTTCATAAAATATTTTGACATTATTGTCTGATGATAGTACTGTTCATAAGTCATGTAATATAACAAACAAACAAAAAATTATTGATCAATCCCATATATGCTGAAAATAAATTTCAAGGTTATTTATCAAATATTTATATATACTAATATTAAGTAAACGCCTACTTCAATTTTTTAAAATTTTTGTTTTTATTTCTTTTTTTTATTTTCTCTATTTTTAGTTTTTTTTTTGCCTATAGTTTTTTTCCATTTTCTATCTTCAAAATTTTTATCTTTTTGTTATAAAAAAACGACCGCTTTTCCAGAACTCTCTTCAATAATCGTAATCATATTTTTTATATTGAATCTTCTCCATTTTAAGAAGATAAATAAATATATTTGTAATAAGATTTCAGTAATCATTAGGAGAATAATAGAGAAATATAAACTCAACTAAAGCTCAATTGTACTTTTTAATAAATAAATTTAAATCAAAATTTTAATTTCTTGAAAAAATAATAAACTATCTTTCTAACAGTAGATTCATAAAAAATGTTATTACACTTTTTTATGCTTTTAAAAAAAAAAAGTTTCTTTCGAGGTGTTTTTTGAGGATATTACGTTTAAAATAATTTTATTAGATATTTCATGATAAAAACTGTTGTTTTAATATACAGCTACAGCATTTAACGAACTGATGTATTTTTAATACAATAGATAAATCAACAATTTTTATAAAAAATATCAAATAAATTGTATTATACATAACATACTCTAGGTACCTTGAAAAAAAACCGTAAACATTAAAAATGCAAAATAAAATATTTTTTTTTACTATAAAAAAAAGAAATTTTTTTTTTTTTTTAAATAATCATGAGTTATCAAAAATTTCAAATTTGTGAATATCTGATATAAAATGTTCTGATTGTGCATGACTTTTGCAAACATAACATATTTTGATTTTGGCTGATTTTTTTTTTTTTAAACGCAAAAAATTTTAACATTTACATTATTTCTCAAACCACAGCTGTGGTTTATATATAATGGTTTATATGTGGTTTATATGTTTATATGTGGTTTATATGGTTTACTTATAATAAACTTATAATAATATAATAATATGGTTTATATGTGGTTTATATGTAAACTTATAATAAATCAATAATAAGAATATAGTCTTTCAGAATATAAAGAAAAATATTTTTAAAAAGTACGTTTCTTGCCATGAAAATCGAGAGAAAAAATACTTTTTAGACAGAAATAATTTATTTGAATATGATTTTTATTATTTTCTGTATGTTTCTGTAAATAGGGCTAAAATTCAGCCTTTCTTTGTTTAATTCGATATGGGTTGTGATGCCACCCACTAACATTTTTATCCTTTAAAATGTCTCAATTTGTAATTTTATTCCCTTTCTTTTATAAAAATGAAGTTTATTTTAATCAAGTTGCATAAATTAATCATAAAAGGATTTATTTGCTGTGGTTTACCATTTATAAATAATTATTAAAAAAATCTATTTTAAATTGATACACATCTTTGTCCTAGTCAAAAAGACCTAGAGGATCATATAAGAATTTCAAACAAAAAATTTTTTAGATTTAAACCCCATTAAATTAAAGCACATAAGTTAAAAAGAGTTTATAGTTATCAAAGTTTCTTTTTTTTGTTCCAAAATCCTTTAAGTCCTATAGGACTTTTTGGCTAGAGTGTACTTCTGTTAAGTGGTCTAAAAAAAATTCTTTTAGAATATTAAAACATTTTCCAATTGCAACAGTCTTCACATCCATTCGTGATCCAGCGTGATCACAACCATTAATACCAGGATACTGTTAAATTTGGAATTAATGCCAATATTTAATTATTGCCAACAACTTGAAAATATATACATATTTATTAATTGTTTTTATTTTGTAAACTCCTGTTGTAAAAAAATAACAAGTTAAATGTAGTTATCCCTGATGAACCCTGATGTAATTTTTTAAATTAGTTACTTCTTTTTATGGAGAAAATTTAATAATAATATTATTTATTTATACTTGTTTTATTTTGGACTATATGGATACTTAAGACAGAAATGCTATTCAGATATTCCATAGTCATAGTATTTAACTTTTAATTTTTAAGTTTATTGCTATTAATTTTTAAATACTATCATTTTGGATATTCAAACAATAATGTTAATATATTTTTAACAAAGCTGTTAAAGGAATAAACGCTGCAGTAGCATCAATTTTTAGATTGCAAAAAACGCTTCATTGGCTTCTAAAATATATTGGTTGTCTTTTAGATTTATATCAAGATTTAATTATATCAAGATTTAATTACGTTAAATTTCTAATATAAAATAGGTGGATTATGAATTTTCACAAAACAGCTACATTTTAAACATTTTATTTTGTGTATATGTACATTTAAATATGCAAATACAGTCGTCCCCCGGTTAACGAACCCCCCTGTTAGCGAACTTTCGGTTAACGAACCGAAAGTTTGCCCAAAATCCTCCCCCGGTTAACGAACCGGAACTCGGTTAACGAACCGGGACCGCCAAATGGCGTGCACACGCGCGTGAAGGTCGGGCGCGCCGTCCAGCATTTCCCCCTCAGTTTTGTGAGTGTCATGGAAGCCTGGGAGGTGAATGGTTGTGCTGGGTGTGCTTTTGTTGTTTCATTTTTTTCTTTTCTTGTTTCACTAATATTTTTCATGCATTTTTGTGCTTTTTTCTAGGTTTTTTTCCCACTTGCGATTTTTTCGATTTTGCGATTTTTCAAAATGTCGAACCCTGCGAAAAAAAGCAGAAAAGTTTTCACTCTTGAAGAGAAAAAGACAATCATTCAAAGAGTGCAAAAAGGTGAAAAGCAAAGTGACCTGGCTAAGGAGTTTGGTGTGAATAAATCAACCATTTTTTGATAAGCAATGTTCATGTTCAATTTTTAGTTTTTTCTAAAACTTTGACAAGCAATTTTCATGCACAATTTCAATTTGTTTCAATTTTTAAAAGTGCATAAATCTCAGGTTTCAATCATTTCACCTTTGCCTATTTTATTTATCAAGTTGGACAATTTTTTGAATTTTTTCCCCCATTATTTCGGCAAAATCCACCAATTAAAAATTTTTTAATGGCGGCCTATGGGAAAACGTGTTTCGGTTAACGAACTTTTCGGATAACGAACTAGTTTGTACTCCGAATTAAGTTCGTTAACCGGGGGACGACTGTAGATATGTATTAATTATTTAGCTCGTATATTATATACATTGATAAACTGATATACGAGTGTCATTATATAAATTTTCTGGAATATTACTTTTAACATGCGATTAAAATTTTCTTTATCTTGTTTAGATCATAGCATTTTATTTGTGAACCACTACTTAAAATGACTTGAAACTTTAGAACGGATTCTTTTCTATGTAAAATCTTAATTAAAATATATTTTCTTATTCAAAACATCTGAGATTCAATAAGTATCAGTATATATTTTAGACAAATTATTTTACAGTCAATGTCATTTACAGAAATTTTAAAGCTAATCTTAAATAAATATGCTTCATTACATTTTTATTATCGATATATAGATTTTTTTTTTTTGTAAAAACATTTGCGAAAACCTCATCAAAAAGATTGTTAAAGGGTCCAATAAATCCCATATATATTCTGATCATCTAAGATAACTTTTTTTGTTTGTTTCAAGAAAAAACATTCTCTCTATGTAGCAGACACAGTAAAAAGCAGTACAAAATAGAGATGCGCCAAAACCAGTTTATGCTGTTTATTTTAGCATTTACAGATTCTTATTGCGTTCCCATTTTTTTAATTTTCTTTTTTTTAAAATTAGATATGTTATAACCCAGATATGTTATAGTCAGGGCCATCTCGAGATTTTTCCAAGACGGCCCTGGTTATAAAGTTAACAGAGAGTTAAGCAAGAGATTTAAAATAGAATATTTTTATTTTTATGAACTTACCAATTTGTTATCTTCTTTTTATTATATTGTTTTTTTTACTTTGAATTTAATACTTTTTTGAATGTTTTGTTTCATCTTTAGTGTGTCCACACTGGACTAGAACAGACTACTTTATAACTGTTAACGTTCATTATTCTGTTTTAAATCTAATAACTAAATAATACAATTGCTTTGATTAGAAAAGGTTTCACTATCAATAACGATAAATGTATTAAAGTTTTTTTGATTAGAGAATGTTGGTCAGCACTTAAAAACATTCGGCACTTTTGTAGGTAAAATTGTAAAGAAAAAGAATAAAAGTAAATGTAAATGTAAATCTACAAGTAAAATTAATTATAAACTTTCTCTCTGCGCTTCCAGCACAAATATAGATACAGACATTTACAACAAAGTTTACCACTGATTGGAAATTCTATAAAATCCAGTAATTTGTTTAAAACAAAATGTACAGCTCAAGCCGAACCAATAAAATTTTAAAGGGTATTTATATAATCAGTTATAAATAGAAAACCAACTGACCTTTATTTAGATATAAATACTAGAACTAGAGCTCAGGGCCAACAGTACGGGTTTCAAAGTAGAGGGGCACAATCATCAATTTTTAAAAATACTCCTCTATATCTATTAATTTTTTTTTAAAAAAAAAAGTTTAAAAGAATACACTTGACTTTTTAGTATCCTTGTACTTTATGAAAAATATCATGTACAAGATGAACCCCATTTCCCAGACGATATTTGATAATCATACATTTTACAGATCAAATATAAATTTTTACTACTCATACTCTCTAAAAAATACATTTTCATGCCGGTCCTATTAGTTTACCACTTAAATGTTATATAACTTATGATAAACTTGTACACAGGGCAATCCCGAACATATCTGTTTTTTGCCAACAAAAGCCAAAAAAATTTTTGCTGACTAACTTATCTACAAAAAAAAAAAAAAAAAGTCCTCGTTGCCGACAGAGCGCATATTTCAACTTGCCAACTGAAAATATGCGCTTTGTTATTGATGTTAGAAAATCTGAATTAATTTACTAAAAAAAATTAAAAAAGAAAACAAAAATTAAAGTTAAATTTGGAAAGCTAATTTAAAATTCAAAAATACTGATGTTTCTAAAGCCTTATTTTAAAATTCATGAGAAAATCAATGCAATTTAAATTTTTCAATCAATTAACGTTAGCAGTGAATTCGAACGTTGTTTACTTTAATTTTACTTTAGTTCGAGTTTTTGTTTAAAAAAAAAGCAAAGAGTTTATTCAAAATTGTTATGTAAGCAGAGGGGATTCTATGAAAAATAAAGGGGGTGTGATGGGTAGCCGCAGGTGAAGTGTAAATATATTGACGCAGGTTTTGGCATAGTCTTTTAATTAAATCTTTTATCATAATATCAACATAATCTTTTAATTAAAAGTACTGCTGAACGTTTATTTTATGTATTGACACATTTTTTTTTAATGAAAATTTAATTATATTTAAATAAATGTAATTTTTTATTACTTTAGATTAAATTTTTTTCAAAATACACAACTTAAGTTATAAATGATAATTTTTTTGTTAATTTCATAAAAAATCATAACTTTATACACTTTTTAATGTGCAAATAGACTATAAGATATAGACTACCAAGCAACCATGGTTTTAGTTCTGGCTTAGAACCAAGAGATTTGTGAGGTTTGATTGTGAGATTTGTGAGGCTAATCTGTATAATAGAGAACATTCATTAAGATTTTTTACTATTTTTTATGTTTCATGACTTAGTGCCCAATCCCATTATCTGACAAAGCAACATTCTAATACTTTTATAAAATTACTTATAAAAATTTGGAATGTAAGAAAAAAAAAAATACATTGGCATCATTTTTAAGTTTGCAAAAATGCTTTAGTGGCTTTCAAAATTTGCTATATATAATATAATATAGGCTGTCATCTAAATTGAAATCCATAATATCACGAGGACCTGTTATATAACATTAATATTCTAAAGCTTCCATAACTTTTTTTTTTTTTGATTTTTTATCTTATATTGTTTTTGGTAAAATACCTTTTTAAGCCTAAAAAAACAAAGCAGTATAGTAGTCTTAAAAAGTAAAACTGTTTAAATGTTTGATAAAATTACAGATTTAATTAATAACGTACGGTAGACAGATTTATAGTTCAGATGCAATCAACCATGAATCGTTCTACTTATAACTGTTTTCATTTAAAAAAAAATGAAAATAGTTATAAATAATAATATATAGTATATATAATAATAAATAAATAGTTATAAAATTTTAACAAACTTAATTGTTTGAAGTTAAATTTTTTCAATTTAACTAAATTAAAAGTGCGTTTCTCGACGTCAATGATACCTGTACACTGCCTGTTCTTTTAGTTTGAACTCAAATATTCAAAAACATAGAAATTAAGTTAGAAAAATAGAATTGTAAATAATCTATAGGTTGTTCTTGTAGCATTAGTTATATGCCAAATAAATATTATTAACATGTATATAACATATTATTAAGTTAGAAAAATAGAATTGTAAATAATCTATAGGTTGTTCTTGTAGCATTAGTTATATGCCAAATAAATATTATTAACATGTATATAACATATTATTAAGTTAGAAAAATAGAATTGTAAATAATCTATAGGTTGTTCTTGTAGCATTAGTTATATGTCAAATAAATATTATTAACATGTATTGTTTAGTTAAGTTATTAAATATAATTTATTTTCAAAACTTTAATTAAATCAGTCTTCTGAAACAAGCTTAAGCTTCGTTTAAAGTTGTCTTATTTTGAAACATTTAATACTTCGTTTATTTACGTTTAAAATGTCACTTAAAATGAACTTACTTAAATTGTTAGAAACATCACTTAAAGTGAACTTATTTAAAACAACTTCGCTTAAACTGAACTTATTTACGTTTGAAACCTTAAAACGTTTAATACATTACTTGAAATGGACTTACTTAAATTATTTGAAACTTCACTTTATTTAAAATATTTGAAACTTGGCTTGAAATGGACTTATTTACATAAGAAACTTTTGAACATTTGAAACTTCGCTTAAAGTAGATTTATATATAACATGTTTTAAAGTTTGCTTAAAGTGGATTTATTTAAAATATGTTTGAAATTTCGCTTAAAATGGATTAATACAAAACATGTTGAAAAATTTGCTGATGGATGATGGACTTTAAAATAAGTGTAAAAAAAAACATGTAAGGATTGCTTAAAAATTAAGTTTACAAATTATTTTATTACTTTCTTACAGAAAAAAACTTTAACAATACTTTGGTAAATAATTTCTTTTGATTTAAAACTTATAATAATTTATTTTTTGAATAAAAGTCTATGCATTAGCGACCTCATTAATTGGATTTTTTATGTTATACCATTAGAAAGAAAGATTTAACATTTCATTAAAGTTTTATTAGTATCAGGTGTATGCCTTATGGAACAAAAAAACTTGATTAAACATCTAGTCTCAAAATGTAGATCCATTTTAAGTGTAATTTTGTACGGTGATTAAATATACATGGTCAAAATAACAAACACTTTAGCACAAAATTATTCTTTTAAACCAAAACTCTCTATCCGCCAACCTTTATAGAACCAATAGTCTGATTAGAAAAACTTCTAAACAGCTATAATTTAGTCTAAAAACTAATTGAAAATGTAAAGTGGATTCAAAAAAGCCCACTTGAAGTAAAAATCCAGTTTAAGCTAAGTTTTTACCTATGAAAAGGCTACTTTTATATATATATATATATATATATATTATATATATATATATATATATATATATATATATATATATATATATATATATATATATATATATATATATATACAGGAAATTTTAACTATCTAATCAAAAACATTACATATATTAAATAATATAACAATTAATACCGAAGAATGTATTGAGCATGCTTTGATGCATTGGAACTGCTAATACCACACATGAATCGCATTTCTGAGAGATCAGCACCCAGATAATAAGCCTAAAATGGTAAATTAAATATAAAATATGCAAATGAAAAACAAAAGCAAAATTAACTTCTAAGTTTAAGCTTCAAATTTTTTTTTCCCTTTAAAAACTCTTCTGTGGACATTAACCTATCTTTCGGTCATTGAGATTATAGAAATAGTGCAAATACCAAACGATTATATTTTTATTGATTATCAAAAACAAAAATGTAGTTAATATAATTTGAACAAGAAAGCTTTTAAAATATTTACCAGACTCTAATGTTTTAAAATAGAAGCAAATTTACTGTTGAGCAAATTAACTTTAAACTGTTTATTATAAATTTAAATACATTAAATCTATCAATTAAAAACTCCTTATTTAACAATTGTTATTACTTATTTCACTAACAATAGTTAAGTAAAGAGACAGAACATACTTTTACAATTTACCTTATGTAAAGAGACAAAACATACTTTTATTATTATAGTAAGTTAAGAAATAATTTTACTATTTACATTTAATTAAAATTTAATTCAATTTAAAATTTTTATGGAAAAAATATTTCATCAAAAGCTTAAATATCTTTAAAAGTTTATTTGTCTTTATTTTTTTTTTAATCTCTTCTTCCTGTTGTTATTATTGTTGTAAATGTATATAAATACTAATATAAATAAAAATAAAAAATATATACAAAAATAATAACAAAAAAAAATATAAATAACAACATCAAATTGAATTGAATGAATTTTTCAGCTATGAGGGACAAAAAAAAAATTTAAAAAACTCAAAACTTTTCATCAGATTAAAAATTTCCAATAAATAATTATAATAGTCTACTTTTTTGTATTTAAAAACACCAATGTTGCTTAAATAAAATATACAAAATTTTAATAAAATTCATGGTAAACATAATTACTGCGCCTGATAAACTTTTTTTTTTTTTAAATAACTTTCAATTAAGATATATTGCAATGACCTTTATGTTACCGTTCATTGTACGACAATAAAGAATCCCTCTTGTATTATCCATTGCAAGTTGCTCAATAGGATCTATAAAAAAATAAAAATAAAAATAAGATTACAAATATAAAAATGTAGCATAAAAACTTTTCTAAACCTGACACCAGATTAGATTAGATAGAATTCTAGTAAAACCAGCTGTTTTAGATAGTAAACTTACAAAGTTTTGAAATTAAAATAATATTTGAAATTTTAAAAAAGAATTATTTACACTACTTACCATCCTGGGAAAAAACAAAAGATAGAAATACAGGAACAAAATAAGATAGTTTGCTTGACGAATGATTTACTTTGTAACAACGTTGTCCAAACAGCCAGCCAGATTTTGCCTATATAAATTAAACAAAAAAAACTTGTATATATATTAGAATGATTTACAAAAAAAAAAAATTTTTAATTTCTGTTTCAAAATTATTAGTTGACTCTAATATGTAGCTATACTTAAAGTTTCATGAAAATTGATTATTATCTTAAACATTCTCCATTGAATTGAGATTTGTAGCCTTTGCATATAAGGAAAATGGCCCACAAAAAAAAATTACTATAAATTGATCAGAAATTTCAATATTTTTATACAACAATAAAAAAGGCAGAATTAAACATTGCACAAGTCATTGTTTAATTCTGATGTTCTTTTAAAAATAATTCAAACTGTCAGTAGTAAATATAATAACAAAAATATATGAATACATTGGGAGAAAATCTTTCTTTAATTGCTGCTTCAAATATTTGGCTCCACTTTTTAGTAAGATTTTTATGGTTGAATCAAATTGCTTTGGACCCACTACCTTCTGGCCTTTATAACCTTCTGGCCTTTATAACCTTCTAGTCTCTTTTATCTCCTTCACAGCTTCCTCCAATATTTGTATGCCAATTTTTTTTTTTTTTTTCAGTACAATAAAATATTCTGCCACTACAGCCAACAGTTGCCTATCCTTTGATCAGTTTAATATTGATTCCTAATAAAAGGAGGTTCTAGAGTGTCTTCTAATCCAACTAATCATTAGTTTTTTCATAGTTGCTTTAAAATCCAGTTCAGGCATCCAAAAATAAATTGACAGAAGCATCATCTTTGATTAGTTATAGCTTGAATTATCATTTTGACAGCACCTCTGGTGGTCTGATTTATGGAATGATATATGGGGTGAGCGAAAAGGAAAAGCTGTAGCTGAGCCAATCAGACCACAATAGTTTTGTCAATTCAATAATGATGTGTCTCAAATAACTCCACTTTCTGCTCCAACACTTGTACCCTTCACATGCTAAGATTTTAATTTTATCAATGTTTTCTTTCTCTAAGATATTGGATGAGAGCTGTAGAAACAGTTTTAGCTTTACTGCTACTTCGTGACCCCAGGACCCAGTTCTTGCCACCCTTGATCCCAGGAACTTTAGGTAGTAAAACAATAGTGATGTATTTTTTTTTTCCTTTGTTGATAAACTTTAACTTGATGTATAATACTCACTAACCCCTTTTTGCATTAAAGACATATCTTTTCAACCATCATAACTAACTCCACCTCATATTACAGTAAGTGCTGTTATTCAAATGTTACATTAACTGCTCTGAAAACATTTAATTTATGAACTATTTCTATAACATTGTACGTACAAAAGAAGCATTGACAATAGAAGCAATTGTTCTATCTGAGTTTAAATTCTACATTTTGCATCTGCTATTGGCTAAAGATCTCTTCCATGATTTATTAAAATAAATTTTGTCATGCCACCAGTATCTTATCACCACCTGGAAAAAGATGATGACAGTATACTTGCCATCATCTGGAAATCTGAACTATACACAGAAGTTTTGGGGCCTCTACTATTTTATTTTTATCACCAGTTTCAACACTTTTAGAAGGTTTAATTTCAAAATTCAATACTCATTGGTCTCTTTCTAGTGTACAGCTGTGTTTTCCGCTTTTTTACTTGATTCATTTTGGTTTTTTGCAACTATTTTTTTGTACCTTTCAACAAAAAATCTCTCTATCACACATTTTCATAACTAACAATTTCAAACAAACTTAAAATTTCATAGTGGAACTTGTTTTTAACTCAAGCGCAAAAAGTCATAAAGATTTGGATTCTAAGAATTTCTATACAGCAGATATACAGATTATACTTTAACAACTTTATAGACTTTGAGAATGCAGGCCTCTATTAATGTGTCTTTCTTATAGAATGCAGACCTTTATTATGTCTTTTCAAACAGTTGGTAAGGATGCTTTGTAAACAATTTTAACTTGACACATTTCTGACAGACTTTAAAATATTTTCATGAAATAATAAAAATTAATTTTAATCTTTGATCCCTGCATAACATAAAAATATGAAAAACATGAAAACATAGTAGGAAACATGAAAACATAGTAGGAAGCATGAAAACATAGTAGGAAACATGAAAACATAGTAGGAAACATGAAAACACATCAAAAGCTTAAAACATGTTGCTTAAATTATGAAGATATCAATGCAGATCATACCTCTTAAAAAAAAGGAGTTATTATGTAAGCATGTGCTGCACAGTGCTTGGTGTGTTGAAGTGCTTTGAATGTTCAATAATAAATTAAAAACCTGAAAAATTTGTTACAAAAAATTTGAAGAGAAAAAACTTCTATTTAATTCCATTTTTAAAATAGATAATGCAACTTAGCACTACAAAACTGAAAAAATTGAACCTTGCATTTAAACTTTAAATTTTAGAATCATTAAAGTGTAGGCTTATAAGGAGCATTAAAAAGGATTTTCACAACTTTCACAACTACAGGTATGGTTTGATTTACTTACAATACTCATCTCAACATATTTAGATCCAAGGTTTAAAGCACACACTGTAATGCATAGCTTTGTGAAAAACCATTTAAATGATTGAAATGTTAGTTGATTTTCAACTATGCAAAACTGATTCTCATAAAACTCATGTAAATTCTATAAATGATAAGAACATTGATAACTTTAATGTTTATATGATGCTGTGTTTAATTAAGAATTTGAGAGAGGTAAAAAATTTAAAAAACATTTTTCCAACAATGTTCAGTAAAAAAACTGTATGGAAGATTGCATTGTTAAGTGAATGGATACCTATTATTGCTTGCAAACTGTAAATAGCATAATTGCAAAATTAAACGATAATAGCGTAAATAGCGTAATTGCGAAAGCAACAAGTTATGTTTTTGAACAAGTTAACTCAATTGGTGGAAATGCAATAAACTATTCTTGCCATTCTAATTTAACAACATCTTAATTTGGGTGCAAAACAATAAAGGGGTCATCCATAATTACATCACACAATTTTTGACTGCTTTTGACCCCTCCCGCCCAATCACATCATAACTCTTTAGAAACAAGACCCAACGAGTTGTCACAAAGCCATTTACATCATACTCCATCCCCTCCTAAAGTGTAAAAATAAAAAAACACATCATTTTTAACTTTTTTTAAATGTTTTATTTCTTTTATACTTAAGATATTTTAGTCCAGGGAAATTGTTTTTTGAAAAAAAAAAGTTTTGTTTTTTGATTGTTTACACTAAGTTACAATATAAGATCTTATAGTAAAAAACAAAAAAAATTTTGCTCTAATAGGAACTCAAATTTTTTAAGGGGTTAATAGTTACCCCAACCCAATGTATTACAGCGTATGACATTTTAGGAAATTTTCATAAATAACCAATATATAGTAAAAACCTTTTTACTTAAATAACATTTTACTTTTGAATTTAGGAAATTTTTATAAATAACCAGTATAGTGAAAAGCATTTTTAAAGGGGCATTTTTAAGGGGCCATGTAACTTCACAAACTGAATAAACATCACAATTCCAATAAAGCTGTTACACATGAAAATGCCTTATGCATTTTTTATAGTTTTATAAAAAATATTGAACTCCTGCTCAATATTGCTCAATTTGTAATAAAGGAAACTTTTTTTTAAGGGAGGGGGGTATTTTCCTTTCATTCAAAGACTAAAGTTTCAATTTGATATCTTATTGCATATGTAGCAATTTGATATCAATGTTATGCTGAAATGAGGGCTTCAGTACATACATTTTTAACTGAATATCTAGGCAGAACATACAAAGGAGTGCAGCTACATCGAGATTTGGGATGGGATAGCAATCATTTTTTCTATTCAATCGTTTTTCTATTCTTCGTTTTAATTATTGGCTTGTGGAGCCAAGCCAGAGCTATGGAGTTGCTGTTTTTTGGTGGAGCCAGAGCTGCAACTCCAAATTAGAGCGGCTCTTGGTTCTCATGTTTTTTAAAAAAAATAGAATGTATGTTTTTTTTATTGTAGACAAACTTTATTCATTCATTTTTTAACTAACTTGTTGAATGAATTATTTATCAAATTTCTATTTTTTTGAAAATATTTTTTAACAGTTACAGTTTTGCCAAAACATAATAAAAATAAATATTTTAACAATTTTGTACTCAATAATATACTATCCGTTAATAGCATTTCATAATTATTTCTTAATGCTTTATTAAGAAAAAAAACTAGTAAATTATATATGGAAACATTCTTACAACATTACATATACTGTCTTATATTAAATTTTTATATTGACATTATGTTGTTAAATATTTGATGTGCAATTTAATGATCAAAGGTTATTCATATCTTAAAAATTATACTACTCAGTAGGTACGGTAAGTAAGAAAGACATCATTTAAATATTTTTTGAACATTTTGGACATCTTTTGAAAGTCTTTTAAACATTTTGGATGTCTTTGGAACGTTCAAAAGACATCTTTTTTAGGTATTGTCCACACTGGGTAGAATTAGAACTAAAATTAGAACTAAAAACTCTAGTTTCAGGGAAATAATATATGAAAAAATTACCCAAAAAAATTTTCTTTTCAAATGTAAGAGTAGTGTTAGTAATATATTAACCTTGTAATCATGAAAGTTAGTTAAAAATTAATTGCTGTAATTGGTTTGTATTTGGGTTGGCAAATGTAAGCAAAAAAATATTCCAACTTAAAAAAAAACATTCAGCTCCACAAGCCTGTTTATTACTGCTCTGTTCTTTAACACACTGGCCCTCAAAAAATTCAAGATTAATAAAAATGTCAACGAAAACTGTTTCCAGATCCTTTAAGAACTTCTTTTGTACATCACAAATCTGTTGAAATTAAAATCCTAACTGCTTGTCCAAGATTTTTAAATGACTTTCAAATCGACCATTTTTTCCTAAATAAGTAATTGTCCGGTTTAAATCACTCAAAGCATTTGTGTATATTTCTGGTTTTTAATTAAAAAAAATTTTGTGTTACTAAATAACTAAAACTCTATTAAACTTTACTAATAAAGCTTTGAGCTTTTATCAAGTAATTATAAATGGAAATGACAACAAATGTGAGAAGGAATAACTATTATTATTTATGTATATATTACTATTTATGTTAAATTACGGTCACTCCGAGGATTAATTACACAGGAGGAAGAAAATATATGCAATGTAAACTGCAATTTAGATATTTCTTTGAAATTTTTAAACAATAGATGTGCAGGTTTGCAAACATATGGTGATCTAAAAAAATGCTACGACAGGTAAAATTTTACAACATGTTTTAAATAATTTTCTGTTATCAATGTATTTTCACCTGTTTAATAATAAACATTTAATATATGTTTAATATATATTTTATTAGGTTTCAGCTATAAGGAGGAATAAAAAAAGAGATGCCCCAAACACTATGAGCACAGTGTATCTTCCACTTTTTAACAAACCAGATACAATGTTAGTTATAGCTAAATTCCCTTTTCCTGAACTACATTTAATACAAGGATTCGTCAATCGTGTTTTTTGGAATGGAATTTTGCCACTTTTAGGCAGAGAAAAAGCCATGCTATGGCCCTTAAAGTTAAAATTGATTTAAAAAAATTACCAGGTCAGAATTTGATAAAAAATTTAGAGACAGTTTTTATTAATTAAAATCAAAATGAGTTAATTCATATATTTTGTTTAGGGTGAGGTCTTTGAAGGCAATGCATGTCGTAAGCTACTTCAACATGCAGATAAAATTGATGAAGCTGATGTCCTTGGAAAAGTTAGCCCGTTATTGTTGTTACCTTTAGTTTCATTGCTAAAAGCAATGGACAATATTGTCAAATGTTGTTTTGGAACTGAAAAGGTTTTGCACAATTTATCTCATTACCTGCATGTTTTGAAAACAGTGTTTCAGGCAACAGATTTATCTGAAACTCTCAAATTGCACGTAATTCTTAAACACATTGAACAATGCCTTTGTGAACTAAAATCAGATTATGGACTAGGACTTGTATCTGAACAAGCCAGAGAGTCAATCCATAGAGAATTTTTAAAGTATTGGTCACGATATCAAATTAATATAATCGCTGATGTGTCGTATGGGGAGCGATTGATGAAAGCTGTTGTGGAATTTAGTTTGAGATATTTATAACACTTTTATTTTCTATTTATTTTAATTTTATTTGTTTGAACCCTGTTTTTTTTAACATTAATTATAAAAATATTGATAAAAACAATTTTTTACTTCTTTTGATTCTAACTTAGCAATTGCTCCAATTGGATTTATAGTATGCAAAAGTGTGGTTTTATTGCGTATTGCAGATTTATGATAACTTTCAAATTGCATGAATCAAATTGTATTGCAGATAGCTGAAGTAATTAATAAATAATAACAACTTTATAACTTACAGTTTTCTCTATTACCATATGCCAGATGAAAAAATATATTTTGAATTAATGACTAAAATTTCAAAAATTTCTTTTTTGCACAGGGAAATATTGGCTTATTTCTCAATTGTTTTACATACAAGTCAGGCTATAAGATAGTTGATGTAGCAACACTCCCTTGTAGCAGCAGGCTATAAGAAAGTCGATGTAGCAACACTCCGGGCATGATTTACAGTAAAAAAAATAAAAATAAAAACATTTTATTAAAAAAAATAAAAATAAAAACATTGCTTATATTATTAAAAACATTCAGAATGTTTTAAAAGCATTAAGAATATACTGGTAAACATACTGGTCAATTAAATTTGCGTTTTTGCGGTTTCTTTAAAAAGTGATTAAATTCCAATTAAATTAATGGTTTTAACTTTATGGAAATGTTGGATGAAAGTCAAAAGTAACTAAAAGTGATGTATTTGTTGTCAAAAGAATCATATTTTACCTTCTGTACTCCCAAATGAAACAATTTATAGAACTTTATATATATATATATATATATATATATATATATATATATATATATATATATATATATATATATATATATATATATATATATATATATATATATATATATATATATATATATAAACAATTTTAACAACTGATTTAAAACACACCTGGTATACAAGCTCATATAAACAACTATCTCGTCCAGCTAAAAATATCCTTCCATTGCTTGTTCCAGTTATTGAAGTCATGTAGACATTATCACTTGGAACTTGAAACAAGGGTTCAGGATGTAGTTGAATAGAGCCAAAATCATCAGGACCAAAGGTACCTGAAACAAAAAAGATAATGATTTTATGCATGTTAAAAATAATTATATTTATCGCATGTATTTGAAGTAAAGCAAAACTCATAACATGTGAGCTCTTTTACACCTAAAGATTCAACAACTACTTTGAAACAACTTGTGTGAGATATCTACTATATCTCATTTAAATTAGAAAATATAGATGGTGAATAAATTTAGGTGCAGGAAAATGAAAAGCAAATTAAAGATTTTGTTTTTACAAATTATAAGTTTTTTAATTAACGATAACAAAGAGAAAGGATTGAATAACTTTGAAAACTTCTCTTGACAAATTTTCTCTAGTTTTTGTCAAAAGTATTAATGCTACCAAAATACAAGCAAAAAGCAATCAAATTGCCAATCAGTCAAAGATTAGAGATAACCAAATTGATATGGATTGCAAAAGGTTCACAGCTGTTTCAAAGCGAGCTTCTTGTTATTTTTAAAAAATAATCACTTAAAAAGTGTTACTAATACTTTTATAACTTTTGAAATACTAGAGATAATTTTGTTATGTATAAAAGAATACAATTTTGTATCTTATGACATTTAAAGAATAGTATTAATAATGTTAATAAATTTAAAGAAGACATAGCTAGAAGAACATAAAATATTTTTATGATTTTAATATGCAAAAAAGGTTGAAATTTTAATAACTTATGTCATCCATCAAAAATATTACATTTAACATTTAAAAATAATATTTTTTATAATATAAATGCATTATGAACAGACATTTTGTAAATGAAACAAATGTATGACACAAGATTCAGAAAGATTAAACATTTATGGATAAGTGTTCCAAGTTTCAACAGACCAGCATAAAGATAAGTCAGGCCATTTTAGTTTTTCCAAGACAGGTTTTTCGTAAATATTGCAAAAAACAGAAGAGTGATCACAAATCATTGTAAATATTCTAACAATTATTTTAATTTCGTTTAATGTTTTATTATAATTATTTAACAAGGAAAGATAGATCTTTTATAGTTTTTTTATTTAAAGATGAAAACATTTATAGAAAAAAAATACTTATATTTTAAAGTTAGTGAATTTTTATAAATTTTATGCAGAAATACTATATTTTTGATCAACTTGTGAGGTCAAGCTCGTTTTTATATTTAGTGAAACAGCCTTGTGTTAATTAATCTTTAGTTTTATATAAAAAATAAAACTTATCAGACCTTTGAATCAATGAGACAGTACTTGTATAGATCTCAAATGTTTTAATGTAATAAAAAATAATACAGAAATTTTTAAATCAATGAGACATTATTTGTATAGATCTTAAGCAACTAAATAATTTCAAAATCTGTATAAACATTTTTGATACATTGATTGTTTTTAAAGATATTTAAAGATTAAATTAAGAAGTTTTTTAAAATATATTAAGTTATAAATATAGTTTATATTAATTTAAAATATTCAAACATTAATTTTATAATACACTAGAGTATGTTAAACTGTATAATATAATTTCAATTGATGTGAAAACAATGACTTATTACATAATAAAATAAAATATATAATTAATGTTTAGCAAATATACAATTAATGTATAACAAATATAAGTTTTGGATAGTTTCGAATGAATAATAATTCCTGAAAATTGTTATAAAAAACATAATGAACTGAAAGTTTAAATCACTTCTCAGTAACAAATAAGATTGAAGGAAAAAAAATTTACCTGTTTTCTCTGTAAAACTCACACCCAGCAAGTATATATTTAATGGAGTTGTAACGCATAGTAAATACTTTATGTGTTCCTGAAACATCCCTATTTTAAAAACAAACAAATTAATTAAATTTAGAAAGATTTACAAAATTATTTCAAAAAAGATAAACTATAGGGTCATTTCAGATAAAGCGAGCTAATAAAACTAAAATCAGTGTGTATTAATAACTATGTGAGATATCTTAATACTTCTTGTACTAGAAAACTCTATAACAGATACCTAAACTATGATATAATGTAAAGTGAGCCACACTAATATAAAGTGAGCCAAGTAAACTATATATGATACATAGGAAAGGCTCGCTTTATATTAACAAATTTATAAAGTGAGCCACCATTATTGGTAAAGCGAGCCAATAGCTTATATGATTATTCTAAAGTGAGCCATTTAGCTTTTATTTCAGACAAAAATTTACAAAATTGGAAGTATTATTACAAATAATATTTACTATATTAATATTAACTTTATTACCTATGATATAGTAAACTGGTATTAAAAGTTTGCAAACATTAACATCAAATGCACAAAATGCAAAAAATTTAAAGAACAAAAGCAATATAAAAATGTCAGCGACTAGTCTAATAAAAATAATACTGCTAAAGCTGCAGATAAATGATGCAGTACAAAATGCAAAATATCAAGTCTTAACTAGAGTTAATTTACTTAGTTGTTGTTTGAACACAATCACCACATAGTTGTCCACGCACGGTTATTTCGATACAGCTCTCATGTAACCAATCACGGCACGCGTCACACTCAATCCATTCATTATCAATGAGAGGATCAGTTGCTTCACCATATGCAAACCCACAATATTTGCAAATGTCCTCTTCTTTTTGTTTCTTTTCTTTTTTGGATTCTTTCTTTTTCTTTATAACCTTCTGTTTCACAGTTTTCTTCTGTTTCTTTTCTTTGCTGGTCTCTTTCTCTTTAGCTGCTTTTTTTGTTATTGGTTTGGTTCTTTCTTGAATAAATGCTACATTTTCTTCTGATGTCAATTCATAAGATGGTGGTTTCTTACGTGGCCGACTGCTTTGTGGTCGATCTCTGTGTGGCACTGGCATCAAGTTTTCATCAGTGGTAGGTAAATAAGTACTACCAGCAATATCAGTATTGACATGTTACTCATGCTGCTTATCTAGGCGAGTATTAGAATTAGATGCATTAATATTATCTTTATTAGCTGCTCGAACAATTTTTGTTTTCCTTGAGATTTTTGGCTTCTTCGGGCCGTGATCGGTTGATAACGTACCATTCTGTAAAAATATCATAAAAAATTCCAATAAATTAACAATTCATGTGGGTCAAAAAGCAAAAAAATTTATAATATTTTTTACATTTATTTATTATTGCAATTTTTAGAAAAGTGAGCCAATGGCTCGGTTTACCTGAATGCCCTTGGCTCGGTTTATCTAACAGTTATGCAAAACCGAGCCAGGTTGAAAATTCGATTTAAAAACTTTATCATCGCTCAAATACATATCAACACTGTATTTTTTGAAATAGTTTCTCATATTACTAATATTACAATCATATTTACTATAAATAGTGTCAAATATGAAATACTCACTTTTCTTAATTGAAGCTAAACAAAATATAAGGTCTTAAAGCGAAAAAACGTTTTGTTACTATTCGAATGATTATAATTATACCACCGCGAAAATAATTGCTTAGCAACTGTTTTTAAAATATTTATTAGACTTTAAAATGAATAACTAATATTAAATAAATTGTTATAAATCGAAAGCATAATTTGATTTCGTAAAATTGCAATATTTAGGCGACCGGCTCGCTTTATCCGATGGCTCGCTTTATCCGAAATGACCCTATATATTCTATAATTACATAAGGGTTTTTTTTTTGTTTTTTTTGTTTTAGGTGCCCCAAGAAGTCTTAACGGTCTTATCACAGAGCACCGCGGAAGTGCATTTAACCAGGAAGTTCACGCCTCCTTCCTTACCGTGACGCGAAAATTTATCCAGAGCTCGTTTCGAACCTGGATCTCCTGCTTTGAATGCAAGCGCTCTAACCACTGCGCCACGGCCGCACTAATCATAATTCACTGATCAAACCATAATAAGGTGATCTAACTATAATGAATTGGTCTAACCACAATGAAATGATCTAACCTTGATAAGATGATCAAACTATAATGAGACAATCACCATAATGAGATGATATAACCATGAGATGATCTACCATATTGAAACAATCTAACCATGAAATAATCTAACCATAATGAACTAACTAACCATAATAAGATGATCTAACTGTAATGAAACATTCTAACCATAATGAGATGATCTAACCATAAGATTGATCTAACCATAATGAACTGATCTATAATATTTTAAACCTTTTCTTTTTTTTTTTGCTGATAAACACTTAAGTTGATTACATTTTAAAACATTCAACTTTAAATACATTTTAAATACTAAACTAAAAATATTATATAAATTCTATATTATATAGATTCTATATTTAATATATATTATATATAATATTATTATATATATTCAATATTATCATCACACGATTACTTTATCACTGATGATTACATAATATCAATATCATAATTACAAAAAAAAAAAAGAAAAAAAAAACACCACAAACTGAAAATCAACTTACCTATTTATAGTAACCTATTTTGATATTGCAGTTTATATAAACTGTCAGGTCAGGTTATCCTGCTACTGGAAACATGTAACCCAGTACAATCTGCTTCATATCCTGCTGCCTTGTAGGATACGCCTTTTTAGGCAAAGGCTAGGAGATGTCAACTCCAACTTAAAACATCCCCTGCCTTAGGGCTCTTGGTTGAGTAAAGACTAGAGATGGTGTCTTGATAAAAACACTCATCTTGAGCAGACATTAAATGCATTCGGCTGCTGACTTGTAGAAGACCTCCTAGGCAAAGACTTAAGGGGTAAACAGATTCTATCTGTTGACCAGCCTCGCACCCCTTTTTCATCTTTTAGGCTAGCGCAGATGTATTTTTAATACATTATTTCCAGTTTAGGATGTTGAATGCTGGATCTTCTTGACTCAATGCATGGGTTTTGCTTGCGTCTCTGTTTTTATGACTAGGCAACTTATTCTATTATCCCTTAATGAGTGTACAGCTCTAAAACTCAGTTTTATGGTTCTGAGGCCGGCTGGTAGTCAGGTTTCCTAAACTCTGTGGTAGCTCTCAGAGAGGCTGATTCCATCAACAGCTGAAAAATATCAAACTATTAACAGTGCCATGTTGCGCATGGATGGTGTACCTGTTTGTACTTTTGGTGTGCATTGCCGAGGCCACATTTGGAGCCCTTTGTTACAACTTAGGATTTATTAATAGTAATGAGGCAATTGCTTGGGCTATTAGACAGTGATCTGAGTACTATCTATGCTTTGAGTCAAGTTCATCAACAAATTTAAAAATTAATAAAGTACCAAAAACTATAAAACACAAAAAACCATCATTCACTAAGTTCTCTAAACCTATCATTCACTAATATTTGTGGTCTTCCAAGTAACTTTTCTTCTGTTGAGTCTTATCTCTTGCAAAGTTCACCAGACCTACTTGCTCTTTGTGAGACTAGTTTGAGTTCAGCTGTTTCATCTTGTGATCTTAGTGTTGATGGTTATCTTCCTTTAATTCATAAAGACTTCAATAGCCACATGCTTGGCCTGGGCATTTACATTCGTAACAATTCACCCATTTGTCGTGAAACTAGGTTTGAATCCACAGACTATTCTTTCATGTGCTTTTGTTTAGCACCACTTTACTCTATCGCCTTTCTCTTTGTTCTATATTGCTCTCCTATATCTCAAGACTGCACTCTTTTTGATGATATTTCTGATCATATTGACCAAGCCCTCTCTCTTAATCCATCAGCCTATATTGTTGTTTTTGGTGACTTTAATGCTCACACTGAATGGCTTGGCTCTAGTGTCAGTGATTCTGCAGCCATTAAAGCCTACAACTTTTGCCTTTCTCAATCCCTAACTCAAATAGTCAACTTTCCAACTCGCTTTCCAGACAACCCAAATCATTTACCTTCTCTACTCAACTTTTGTCTTGTTTCTGATCCTAGTCAGTGCTCAGTTTCTCCACATTTGTCCTTAGGTGCTTCTGATCACAGTTTTATCTCTCTAAAACTAATATCTCATTCTTCTTCATCACCTGAATCCCCCTATTATCGTACCTCTCACAACTACCTTAAAACTGACTGGGACTCTTTCCGTGATTGTCTTTGTGATGGCCTTTGGGTAGAAATCTTTTGTCTTCCTGTCGACAAATAAGCTTCTTACATAACTTCATGGATTCAGGCTGGCATGGAATCTTTTGTTCCCTCTAGACGATTCCAGGTCAAGCCTCACTCTCCTCCATGGTTTTCCTCACATTGTGCTGCTGTGATTGCCAATCAAAACTTCGAATCACTTCAAAATCACTTCGAAACTTCGAAAAATCAAATTACTTCCATATCTATCAGCAAAACAATTTTCCTGAAAACAGACATTTGTTTATTACTGCTAGAAACAATTGTAAAAAGGTTTTGTCTAACGCCAAAACCCGCTATTCTCAGGTCATGAAATCTCGTATCTCCTCTCAAAAATTAGGCTCTCGTGACTTCTGGAGAATCTTTAATAATATCAATAATAAGGGCAAATCTATAATTCCACCTCTCTTGTATGGTTCAGACTTAGTCAACTCACCTAAAGACAAAGCTGAGTTGTTTGCTAAGAACTTTTCATCAATATCATCTCTTGATTCCACTAGTTGCGTTTTACCTGATATTGCCAACAAACAGGTTGATCCATTGCTTGACATTCGTATCACTTCAGCTTCTGTATCTAAAGTGATTTCCTGCTTATACAGATGACAGCTCCAGAGAACACTTCTACAAGACAATAACATACCTGTTATTGTCTTGCAGAAGTGTTCTCTGGAGCTAAAGTGTTCTCTGGAGTCGTCTATACTCTCAAAACTATTCAACAAGTGCTTATCAGAGTTATGTTTTCCAGCCTGCTAGAAAGAGGCATCTGATATCCCTATTTTCAAAAATTCTGGAGAGCGATCTGATTTGTCTAACAAACCGCCCCATTAGTCTTTTTCTTATCATAAGTAAGGTTTTTGAATCTTTAACTAACAAACACTTAATCTCTCATCTTGAATCTAATAACTTATCTTCTGACCATCAATATGGATTTTGATCTTCTCGCTCTACAGCTGATTTGCTAACAGTAATAACTGATAGGTGTTTTCGTGCATTGGATAAAGGTGGAGAGGTTAAGGCCATCGCTCCTGACATTTCAAAAGCTTTTGATAAAGTTTGGCATGCTGGTCTCCTCCATAAGCTTTCTTCTTATGGTGTATCTGGCAACAGTTTTAAGATTATTGAATCCTTCCTTTCCAATCGTAGTATAAAAGTTGTCCTCGATGGATAGCACTCTTCTTCTTATTCTGTAACTTCAGGGGTTCCTTAAGGTTCTATCCTTGACCCTATACTCTTTTTAATTTACATTAACAATCTTCCAGATATTCTCACATCTAAGGTGGCATTGTTAGCTGATGATACTACCATTGATTCATGTCGTGATAAGAAGCCAACACTCTCTGATTGCTTGGAGGGGGCATTTGAGCTTGATAAAGATCTTACTTCTGCTACAGCATGGGGCTTACAGTGGCTGGTGAACTTCAATTTAGATAAAACTCAATTTTTTTCAGCCAATCGTTATCGCAATAACTTAGATTGTCCTATATTTATGAACAGCAACGTACTCGATGTCATTTGCTCTTCATCTTTTAGGATTAACTCTTACATTCGATCTTTCATGGAAACCATATATATCAAATCAATTGCAAAATTCGCATCTGCTAAGGTTGCATCTCTTTATCGAGCTCGACACTTTCTTACTTCGGATTCTATTCTCTATCTTTATAAATCTCAAATCCGGCCTTGCACGGAATACTGTTGCCATATCTGGGGCGGATCTTCTAATGATGCTCTTTCTCTTTTAGACAAGACACTGCTCTTAAGAGCTAGCGTCTCTTGTGTCATCTACTAAAATTCATTCTTGTATTACTCGTCATTCAATTTAGTCTCATCCTTTTTATGTGACTGTTCCAAAGTGCATAAAAAACACTTCATCTTGCTTTCCTGATTCATATAATTTGCAATCCTTTAAGTCATCTGTCAATTGCTATCTTACTCTGCAATCTTCATCTTTTCTCTTCCAGTAACTTTCAATTTTAATTAGCGGTTGCTTGCAGCCTTGTTGGAAGCAAAGATGTTTAAATAAAAATAAAAAAAAACATAGATTCTATATAATCACCATTTTAGTACTTTTTTTGAAATTCACACTACAAGATGAACAGACTTAATCTTATATCACAATGATTCGTAACATACTTTTTCAATTTTATAAACTAACTACTTTATTCAAAAGTTTTTAACAAAATAGTTATTACAAGTAAATAAACAGTTTTGTGAAGAAGTTAATGTGTGTAGTTGGTAAATGACAATATATGTTAAACCTTTATAATTTAATAGTATGATAAATAATATAGTATGATAAATAATATAATCGAGAAGTAATATTTCTGAAGGTTGATTAAGGATGCTATAATTTTCTAATCTTACAATCTTCCAACCTTAGAAACAAAGTAAAAAACAGGGTGTTCCAAAAGTCCTTGTTTAATTTGATTAGACATTTTCAAGGTTTAATGTAAAGATGTTATAAAACATTTTTATGTTAGTAGTAAAAATAATTACCCAATAAAAAGTGAATAACAATCTTTTAGGCTGGTGTAGATGTAAACCCGTATTCATCTATTAGGCTGGCGTAAATGTAAACCTGTGTTAAATTGTTTCCTGCCTAGGATGATGAATGCAGGATCTTCTTGACTTTTCTCATAGGTTTTTGCTTGTGTCTCCTTGATAGTGGCAATGCAACTCTTCCTGTTATCTCCAAATGAGGGTACAGCTCTAAAACTCAGTTTAATGGTTCTGAGGTCGGTCGGTAGTAAGATTTCCCAAACTCTGCGGTAGCTCTCAGAGTGCTGATTTCATCAACAGCTGCAAAATATCAGAGTATTAACAGTGCCATATTGTGCATGGATGGTGTCCCTGTTAATGCTTTTGGTGTGCATTGTTGAGGTCACATAAGGAGCCCTATGTTACAACTTAGGGTTAATTAACAGGGCTGAGAAAATTGCATAGCTCATTGCTTGGGAGGCCATGCTCTATCTATGAATGAGTCAAGTTTCTCTTTAAACTTAAATATGCCAAAAGTAAATCAAAACATTAAACATAAAAAACCATCCCTATCACCTAACCGTTTTAATATATCCTTTACTAATATTTGTGGTCTGCGAAGCAACCTTACATCAGTTGAATCTTACCTCTCTCAAAATTCACCAGACTGCTTGCTCTTAGTGAGACTAATTTAAATTGACGGGTATCAATGTTAATGGGTGCTATCCTTTGATTTGCAAAGACTCCAATAGTCACATGCTTGGCTTAGGGGTATACATACGCATCAATTCACCTATTTGTAGTGAAACCAGGTTTGAATCCTTTGACAATTTTTTTATGCGCTTCCGCTTAGCACCTCTTCACTCTATCACTTTTCTCTTTGAACTTTATCGTTCTCCTTCTTCCCAAGACTGCACTCTTTTAGATATAATTTCTAATCAAATTGACCATGCTCTCTCTCTACCTGTCTGCCAATATTGTTGTGATTTTAATGCTCATCAAACTGAATAGCTTGGTTCTAACACCACTGACTCTGCTGGCACTAAACCCTATAAATTCTGCATTTCTTAATCTCTTACTCAGATAGATACTTTGTGACTCGTTTTTCTGGTAACCCTAATCATTTACCTTCACTTCTTGATTTATGTCTGGTCTCTGATCCTAGCTTGTGTTCAGTTTCTTCTTCTCCTTTAGGTGGTTCTGACCATACAATGATCTCTTTAAATCTTTCATCTCGTACTTCATTTTTGGACTCACCCTATCATCGCACTTCTTACTACTACCTTAAAGCTGACTGGGGCTCTTTTGCTGATTTATTTCGTGACAGTCATTTGACTGATATCTTTTCCCTCTTAACTGAAAAATGCACCTCCTAAGTAACCTCCTGGATTCAGGCAGGAATGGATGCTTTTACTTCTTCTCGCCGGTTCCAAGTCAAGCCTCATTCTACTCCATGGTTTTCACCCTCTTGTGCAGCATTTAATAAATGCTTGATTAAGTCTTGTTTTCCTGGCTGCTGAAAAATGGCATCTGTTGTTCCAATTTTCAAAAACTCTGGTGAACATTCTTACCCCTGCAATTATTGTCCAACCAGCCTTCTTTCTGATATTAGCAAGGTCTTTGAGTTTTTGATAAACAAACTTCTCACACCATATCTTGAGTCAAATAACTTGCTGTTAGACAATCAATATGGTTTTTGATCCTCTCGCTCTACAGCTGATTTGCTAACTGCTGTGACTGAAAGATTTAATTGTGCATTAGAGGGGGCGGAGAGGCTAGGGCTTTTGCTCTTGGCATATCTAAGGCTTTCCACAAAGTTTGGCATGTTGGTCTTCTCCATAAGCTTGTTTTATATGGTGTATCTTGGAAAGATTTTGAGATTATCAAATCGTTTCTTTCTAACCACTTTAATTAAGTCATCCTCAAAGGCCAACACTCTTTGGTCCTATTTTGTTTCTTATTACATTAATGATCTTCCCGACAGCCTTACATCTAAAGTAGCTTTTTTGGCTGATGACTCAACTTTATACTCCTGTCTTGATCTCACTTCTGTAACAGGTTGGGGCTCACAGCGACTTGTAAATTTTAACTCCAACAAAACTCAGTTATTTACTCCAAACAACTATCGCAGTACTGTCGACATTCCTATATTAATGAATGGCAACCCTCTCACTGAGTCCTCTTCTTTACGTCTTCTTGGATTTTCATTTACTACTGACCTTTTATGAAAACCATGTATACAATTGATAGCTAAATTAGCATCTGCTAAGGTTGTTTCTCTTTATCGTGCTCGCCATTTTCTCTCTCCTGATTCTATTCTATACCTATGCAAAATTTTTATTTGTCCCTGTATGAAATACTGTTGTCATATTTGGGCTGGTTCTTCTAATGATGCTCTTTCTCTTCTAGAAAAAAAGTGCATTGTAAACGTCGTTGGACCTGGTCTATCTGCTAAGCTTGAGCTTCTTTCCCATTTTTGTAAGGTTGGATCTCTTTCTCTTTTCTACAAATACTATCATGGTTGCTGTTTAAAGGAGCTTTCATCTCTAGTTCTATCAACTAAAGTTCATTCTCGCTTGACTCGTCATTCATCAAAGTCTCATTCTTATACTGTATCTGTCCCTGCATGCTCTAAAAACTTTAATTTGTCTGGCTTTTTTCCCCACTTCAACCCTTTGGAACTCTCTCCCATCTTCATGTTTTCCTGACTCATACAACCTTTAACTCTTTAAGTCTTCTGTCAACTGTTTCCTTGCTCTATAACTCTATCCTTTTTTTATGAGACTGGTGTACAAAAAAGCCATACCAGATATAAAAGTGCTGAGATATCTCTTTTTGATTTTAAATAAAAGATATCAAAGATATCTTTTATTTAAAAGGAGTTATCCATATATTATGTCACACAACTTTCAATCATTTTTGATCCTCCCCCCCCCCCTTTACAATATTACACTTTGTAACAATATTACACTTAGCAACAATATACATTTTGTTAACAAGTCCTACATGAGTCGTCACAAAACCACTAAACCCCTCCCCTCCCTAGAGCATGACATATGAACGACCCGAAAGCTAATAATTGCATATGAGTAAACTCAAATCTAAACTGCTGAAGCTGTTGGAAGATAATGCTAAACTCCTATTGCTTAGCTATCTACAAACAATTTTAATAAAGTGCAGATTAAGAATTGTATAAACTAGTTGCTTAAAACAAAAAATTTTAAACTTATTTATTTGACTATCCATGGAATAAAAAATAGATAAGTAAAGAATAAATCGACTTACGCAGCTCGCATTTTGCTTGCGAAAATGCAATTCGCCTATGCGTTCAGCAGTTTTGCTTTACGCAAAAACTTTTATTTTTGAGAATATTTAAATTATCTTTTGAGATCGTTTATGTGATGTTTATTCAGAAGAAATAAAGTCGTAAGTAAAAGCATTTAACTGCGACTATAAAATAATAGATTTTTTGTTAAAGAAACAGTTTGTTTAATAATTTTTTTGTTGTTGTTAAAAATCAGTTAAAGAAAATAAAGTTTATCTTAAGGAATTAAATATATAAAATCAAGCGGTACTTGAAAATACGCTAGTGACGCAATATAACTTCTAACAATACAAAATATATTTGCTAAGTTGAGTTACTTAGAAATGCATTATGCGTTTTCGTTACGCAGCAAAATCTCGTAACAAGGCCTGTAGTATAACTATCAAAACTATTACTAAAACCTAATCAATTATCAAAATAATTTATCTAAATATCAATAAAACCCAGAAAAATGATTTATAAATGAGTTTATTTTTATTTAACTTTTTTTTAAATTTTCTAAAAAAATATATATATTCATATCAAAAAAATTTATTTGTATTTTTTTTAAAGAAACAACCTGAAATAATTACTTCTGATAACAACAAACCTGCTTTTGGATTGATAAGATTAACTGCTAGAATTACTTCTTTGATTCCATCGAAATAAGCAACATCACTCCTAAATATTTTTTAAAAAACAAACATTCAAATAAATTATTTATTAAATAAATATTTAAAAATAAAATTACAAAGGGTTAAATTTTTAAAAGGTTAAAATATTACTAAAGGACATTAAAATGTTTTTAAAATAACAACATAAAGATACAAATCACATATAATATTTAAACCATTTACTTTAAAAGTAACATATACAACAAGAATTAATAGCAATAGAAATACCCATCTTCGTATACCCAAAAGTATATGTCACTATCAATAGCCAGCCAAGCACGACTAATCTCAGGAAAAATACCCATTACACAATTACATTGCATGTCTACAATTATTAAGGAAACAAATTCAAATTTATTTTAAATTAGAAGACTATGATATGAAAAAAGATAGATATGGGGCTTTCCACGTCAAGTGGAACCACTTTTTGGTCCAATTCAACATCACCGACTCGGATTTTGATGAAAATTGGCTCACATGTTGGGCATATGGACAGAAGAAAAACATGTAAATTTTTTTGACTTAGGTCAATTATTTTCTGAGATATGACCTTTCAAAGTTTTGACCTTTTCACTTGACCTTGGTTATTTAAAACGCCATAACTTTTATGCTATTATACTTAGGAAGTTGATTTTGGTGGCAAACAGAAGCTCTTGCATAGACAAATAACTTTGTGTCTATACAAAAAGTGATAAGTTCAATAAAAAAAAAGTAATTGGTCATTTGGTCATTTGACCTTTGACCCTGGTCGATGGCAAAGGTCAAAAGTCATAATTTTTTTTTTACAGATTGCTTTTTTTATTGTGGATGTCCCATGAAAAAATCTTTTTGGGATTCCCATAAACAGCTTTGGGAATAATATTAAAGTATAAGTAGGTTCTAAAAATTTAATATTTATCGGCCTTACAAATGCGATATTTTGAGGTCATTTTCTGTAAATAGCCTATTGTAAATATATATTACTAACTATTTCCTTTTTTTTCTTTTATTTTCTAGGTTGTAATTTAATTACTAGTACTATAAATACATACTAAGTCAGTATTAAATTATATGAGGCTTAAAGCTATATATATTTATATTAAAATAATCAATTCATTTCCATTGAATTAGTCATCAAAAGACAACTTAAGAATTAGTTTTTAGCAACTTTCAAATTAAATTTAGATTAAAAATGGCATTTCAAACACAAGTAAAAGAGTTAAAGAAGAGACAACACTATTGTTATGATCCTTTCCAACACCATAAGAAAAAACAATATAAAACCTTGAGGGTAGCTACTAGTCGGCAAGTAGCTATGTATCCCTCAAAACTTATGGCTGGAGCAAAATTATGTGATACTTGCCGAAAGAATATCACTGGCTTACCTTCCGAAATAGGATTATGTGATGATAAAAATTCTACAAATTGTAAAACAGAGTCAGATTCTCAAGGCAGTTCCAGATCTCAAGATATTTGTAGTGACAAGGGAGATGAAAATTATCAGTGCCAGGAAGTAGAAATTTCTATTTATAATAAATCCTTGTCGTTATTGGGTGAGCCACCCTTGGATAAACACA
Source organism: Hydra vulgaris (assembly GCF_038396675.1). Classification (NCBI taxonomy): domain Eukaryota; kingdom Metazoa; phylum Cnidaria; class Hydrozoa; order Anthoathecata; family Hydridae; genus Hydra; species Hydra vulgaris. The sequence goes on from NC_088926.1 coordinate 25,930,818, forward strand.
AGTTACAAACTGTTAAAAGTTATATTCCGGAGAAAAAGAAAAAGCTTAAAAAACTTGTAAAAAAGAAGTTAGACCTTTTATCTACTAATTCAGATGCTATTGATTCTTTAGAGGATGATGAATACGAAGCAACTAAAAAAAAAGTTTCCAACACATGTGCTGATGACATTGTTAAAGTGCTTCAGGATAAGTATAAATCAACACAAAGTAAGAGTGAAAAGATCATGATTTTGACAATATTTGTTGCTCAATGGAGTAATCGAAAAGTGATGAGAGAATTCAATTGTTGTATCTCAAGCAAAAGAAGTTTTAATAACCAAAGGTGTTTTATCAACCCCTAACCCAAAAAAAGGGAAATCACTACCTGTACATGTGAAAGATATGGTAAAAGAGTTTTATTACTCTGACACTGTTAGCCGTGTAATGCCTGGAAAAAAAGATTTTCTATCTGTTATAGAAAATGGGGGAAAAAAACATATTCAAAAAAGATTAGTTTTAAGTAATTTGAAGGAACTTTATCAATTATTTTCAGAAAAGTATCCAAATATCAGAATTGGGTTTTCGAAGTTTGCAGAGCTACGTCCAAAAGAATGTGTCTTTGCAGGAGCAAGTGGTACTCACTGTGTGTGTATGTACCATTCATCAAAATGTTAAACTCATGATAGTCGGATCACATATGGATGATTTACAACTAGAAGATAAACTAGTAACCCCTATTAAGAACTACAAACATGCTTTGGCAAAAATCCAATGCAATCCTTATTGCCAGCATGTCCGTTAGGCAAGTGTAAAAATTGCCCTGGAGTTGCTATGCTAAAGGAACGGCTGTTGCAATGCTTTGAAATTAAAGGAGTTGAAGAAATTGAGTATAAACAGTGGACTACAACAAATAGGTCCCAGCTTCAAACCTTTATACAGTCCACTGATGAATTTATTGAAAGATTTTTAGGGAGTTTGAAAACACTTACTAGGCATGATTTTATTGCTCAAGAGCAGGCAAAATATTTAGACTGGAAGAAAAACAATTTATCAGATGGAGAATTTCTGGTTATCGATGATTTTTCAGAAAATTATGCATTTATTATACAAGATGCAGCACAGGGATATCATTGGACAAATAATCAAGCAACTTTACATCCTTTTGTTTTTTATTATAAATTTAAAGGAAATTTATGTCATGGAAGTTATGTGCTGCTTTTGGAATGTAATACTCATGACACAATTGCAGTTTATCTTTTTCAGCGTAAACTAATTAATTTTTTAAAAGTGAAATTTGAGGTATTAAAAATAGCATATTATAGTGATGGCTGTGCAGCACAATACAAAAACTGCAAGAATTTCATAAATCTGTGTTATCACAAAGAGGATTTTGGTATTCCAGCCAAATGGCATTTCTTTGCCACAAGTCATGGTAAGGGCCCTTGTGATGGAGTTGGAGGAACTGTTAAACGTAAAGCGGTAAAAGCAAGCTTACAACGTCCATACCATGACCAAATAATGACCACTTATCAATTATATACTTTTGCTAAAGAAATATCCATGGCATTTCTTTTGAATACCTCACTGCAAATGATTGGCAAATTGAATCCACAATATTAAAGGAAAGATTTCCGAATGCTAAAACGATTCCTGTTACCCAAAAACTTCATTGCTTCAAACTATTATCCACGAATGAACTTCAAGTACAAGATTATAGTTCCAGTTCTGTGTCTAGAATTGAAAAAATTACGTCACAGAATGTTAGCCAGCTCAACTTCAGTTCAATTACTGGTTACATGGTTGTAGAGTATGATGAACATTGGTGGATAGGTTGTGTGTTGGAAAGCAATCCAGAAAAAAGAGAAGTAACCATTAACTTTCTTCACCCTCATGGTTCAAGTCAACTTTTCTCCTTCAGAGATCCTCCAAATATTTTTACCATTGATTTGAATGATCTTTTGCTAGCAGTCGAACCCAAAACTACAACTGGTTGGTCATACTTCATTACTTCTAAAGAGTCTGAAGGAGCAACCAAAGCACTTAACTTGCATCATCGTTAACTATTAAAGCTTTTTTAATTTATTATTAGCAAATATGTATTGCAATGGTAATGGTTTAAATATTATACTGCATTCCGTACTGTACTGCCATGTAAAACTGCTAAATAAAGCCTTTTTGTTACTTTTCAACTATATATATATATATATATATATATATATATATATATATATATATATATATATATATATATATATATATATATGGGCCAAGTATCACCAAATCATAGTATATTGGTATATGGTAGCTATTATATAACCTAGGGCCTACACTCAATAAATTACATTAAAATACTGTATAATTTTAAGGTATTTAAATATTAAATTTTTAGAACCTACTTATACTTTAATATTATTCCCAAAGCTGTTTATGGGAATCCCAAAAAATTTTTTTCATGAAACATCCACAATAAAAAAGCAATCTGTAAAAAAAAAAATTATGACTTTTGACCTTTGCCATCGACCAGGGTCAAAGGTCAAATGACCAAATGACCAATAACTTTTTTTTTATTGAACTTATCACTTTTTGTATAGACACAAAGTTATTTGTCTATGCAAGAGCTTCTGTTTGCCACCAAAATCAACTTCCTAAGTATAATAGCAAAAAAGTTATGACGCTTTAAATAACCAAGGTCAAGTGAAAAGGTCAAAACTTTGAAAGGTCATATCTCAGAAAATAATTGACCTAAGTCAAAAAAATTTACATGTTTTTCTTCTGTCCATATGCCCTACATGTGAGCCAATTTTCATCAAAATCCGAGTCAGTGATGTCAGATGGGTGGTTCCACTTGACGTGGAATGCCCCATATGAAACATTTTTAACTTGAAATTTTTACTAACTTAAAATTTAAGTTTTTACTCATTTGAAATTATGAAAAATATATATATACATATTAATTAGTATACTTTCTTCTTATTACTTAAATTAAAAAAGAGCTGCCTTTTTCTTGTTGTATGAAAGAGAGCTTTCTCTGGGTGCACGAAATCTAAGACTTTATAAGAATCAGATTTTGTTTTTTTAACTTCTGAGGTTCGAGCTGATTGGAAAACTTTTTAATTTTTCAACAAAAATTTGAAAAATAATATTTTGAATAATAATTATTTTGATAACTCTTTTTTCAAGAAATTTATAAATAATTTTATTTTAAACAATTTTATCAGCACCTTGGCAATAAAATAACTATTATCATATTCCAAAAAGGACTTCATGTCTAAAAAAACTCTGAGATTTGGAATCAAATACTATTATAACCTGGATTCTAGAGTCTTAAAGCTCCAAAAAATTTTAACAACCTCAGAACACTCAATCCAGAAAAATAAGTACAAGACTATGATCATTTGTGACCTAAGAATCTTTATGCATTTTAGCTAGGGAATCTATCCCTGGATTACAATAAAATTCAAATTAAAATTACATCCCAAAGTTCAGGTTGAAAAAAAATAAACTTAATATTAACTCTTAATATAAACTGCTAAGCCTAAATGTCTTTCTTCTCTATGAAATGAAAACTTCCTAAAATTTTATAAAGCTCCAGAATTCAAGAGCACAGAATCTTAAAATACAGAATCATAGACACTAAATACTAAAATTCTTCATAAACTACCTTAATTTTTTTTTTTTTTTTTTTTTGTCACCATAAGTTTAAAATATGTTACCTGCTTCTGAATACCCTTACTAAACTATTAGAAAAGAATTGGATGTGATTTATAAAAAAATTAAAAAATAAATATCTTAAAGAACTACTAGAAAAATTCAAACTCCAAGTTTTCCTCAAGAAACTTTGTTTTTTGCTCTTAAAGCCTAATATAGGATAAACAAAAGAATAAAATAAAAAAACAATAACAAAAAAGAAACGTGTCTATGCTGTGTGTTTTTGTTGTTGTTTTTTTTCAAAAATTTATTCAAAAACTGTATTTCATACTAGAGGTTTTTATTGTTATTTACTCTTGTTATAAATTTTTTTTTTTGTTTTAAAACATAAAGTAAGTTATTAAATATTTATTTTTAAATCTTTTTTTTCTTGTTTCCAAAATCAAATATAAAGAATTTCAAATTGATTTATACAATCATGCCAGTTAGGACATTTTGGAAATCAGGTTGCTAGCAATCTGGTGTTATGAATGTGGACTAGAAAGCCTAGAGCCTACAGAATTTCAAACTGTTATCAGAGTTCACATTTAGAGTTTGTGTCATTTGGCTTAAAATTAAGGCAATGTTTACATGAATATAAAAAATGTGTCAACAAATTTATATTTATTTTGTTTTAAACAGAGTAAATGCTACATGCCCCAAAATCCAACTTAAACTTCGATAATAATTTGGCAAGATTATTCTGCATAAAGTTTAAAAAATCTGTTAAATATCTTTTACTGTTCTTGCAATCTAAATGTTAAACACTTCTGTTGTTTTTAAAAAGTAGAATATTTATTGAGAAAAGTTTTCAAACTTTGAAGCTTTTATTTATATCAAAAACCTTGATTTTTGTTCAGATAATAGATTTTATATACGTTTATGTTTTTAAATGGCTTACTTGCCAACTTAGACAAACAAAAAAACATTACTTATGATGCTTGATACCAGTAGAAATTTTAATGTACTTTAAAATGGGATTTAAAATTTATCATAGTCACAGTACTTGAAAGTGATATTTATCTTAGAAAAGACATATGACAGAGATATAGTCAAAGTACTTGACAGAGATACTTATCTTAGAAAAGACATATATGACAGAGATATAATCACAGTACTTGATAGAAATATAGTCACAGTACTTGACATCTTAAAAAAGATGGCGCTTTCATAGTAACTTTGTTAAGAGATTTTAAATTTTTATTTAACTTATAATAAAGAAGTAAAACAAGTATAATCTAGATATTATTATATAAATGGTATAACAGTGGTGTAATATAAATATTTATATAAATGGTATAACAGTGGTGTAATATTAAAAAAAATGAGTTAAATACAACATATGAAGGGCTTTTTGATAAACAAATTAGTCTTGTATTTTTTTTGTTGATTTCAAAGTATTATTTATCAGCGCGCTGCAAGACACATTAAACAAAAAATTGTGACACCTAAACTTTTTAATTATCGGTTGGGCTCAGTACTTTCTGGCCAGATACATAGCAATAACTATTCGAGAAAGATAAATAATTGAGAAATACTTAATGAAGTTCAAATTTTTTTTATAATGATAATAATAAAAAAATATAATATATAATACAAAATATGATGAAACTAAATTATTGTATCATTAAGTTTTTAATATGTTTGAACAAATTTCAGAGGACATTTAAAAAGTAACCAAATTTTTTTGAGAGTAGGTGCCGTCATGGCCTGGATCTTGCTTTCAGTGACCTTTTTCAATGCTGCTATTTAATTTTGCTTAAACTTTTTATCATCTTCTGCTGATTTGTTGCTATTAAACAAGATTTCTTTTGCAATTGTCCACTCTGGATAACTCAAAACTTGTTTGGGTCGGACAGTGTCAGATCAAATTAAAATATAATTTTTACTGCTTTACGGAACCTATTTATCCAATCGAAATCTTTGTCCTTTTATACAGTTTATTTAACGTTAGTGTAGTGAAGTTGTAGTTTCTTTCCTTATTATTTAGAATATTTCATCACAGATTTTTGTGTTTTAATAAAATAGTTTCAATTTAATATTGTATGTTTTTTTAGATAAACTTAAATTTTCACGCTGTAACTGACAACGCTTATTTTTTTTCTTTACATTTTGACAACGGTTGTTTGATGTTTTAACAATTTAAAAGCAATAAAATAAATTGTTACGTTAAAAACAACTTTTGATCATTGATCTTTTTTAAAGCTTTTATTTTACAAGAAGGCTTTTTAAAGCCTTCTCGTAAAATAATGACTAATTACTAACTAATGACTTTGCCTAAAAGACTTTGCCTAATGACTATTTAACTTTTTAAAAAAAATCTAAATATAACATTTAACCTACACATAATGTGTTTATTTTAAACAATCATTTTAATTTTTTATTTTATTTAAAAATAAAATCTTACACATTATGCGTTTATTTTAAACAATCATTATAATTAATTTTTGTCTTATTTTTAAATAAAATCAAAAATTAATTATAATGATCGTTCAAAATAAACACATCATGTATAAGTTAAATGTTATATTTTAATTTTCTTTTAGTAGGGGATTATCCATAAATTACACAATGCAAAATATATTTTAAAAACAGAAGTAGGAGATATTAAGCTCACACAGCGATTTTTATTAAACTTAATGGGCTATTTTGGTTTTTTATTTTAATAAAGTCTCCGCGAGGGAAAACTTTGATCTTTTTTGTTTTGTTTTTTGTGAAAGTTTACGTTACGTAATTTATGGACGATCCCTAGGTATGTATTTTTTATGATAAATTTAAATGTTTGAAACTATTTTTCCACATCATTCTAAAAACCTTTTAAAAGATAATTTTTTAAGTTACTTTAAATTATGAATAAGCTAAATCTTCCCACAATTTAACTGCTTTATTTTTATTTATTTTTTTATTTTTACAAAGAAGTGTTTAAATTTTTTTTTTTATACTTGACTTTCTAAATAAATTATGAAATAAATAAAAATTACGATTTTAAAAAGACTACATTATTTTTTTAAACAATTTTTTTTGTGCAACTTTTTGAAAAAAATGTTTATACAACTTAAAAATATTATAATTTTTTCTTTCCTATGATTTAATTTCACTTTTCAATAATTTAAATAAAATTTGTTGATTTATAAAACAATCAATAGAAGTAATTTGTAAAGGCGTTTTGCATAACTTAAATTAAACGTTTTAAAAGATAAGTGTACAAAAAGTAATCTTAAATTCAAGTTTTTTTAATATTATTTTAAAGCAAATTTATTTTCTTTTTCGTAAGGAATTGTTTTGCTTATTCTTTAGTTTTATTAATTTTTAAATAACCGTTAAATTGAGCCCTGGTTGCACCACTCCATTGTCTTTTAAGAGTAGTTAATTTTTTTCTTGTTGTAAGCCTTTAAAACCTTGCTCTTTTGTGTCTCTTTGACAAGAAAACAATTGCATTTAAACTTTTTGGCAAAATCTCTTTGGAATTGGCATGTATTTCTTGTAATTGACCGGATTCACTTTGTTTTCATCAACAAAACTTTTTATCTTTTCACTGCCTCTTCTTCTTTCAATAGTTCGAGTCTTCTTGCTTCAATATGTCGCCTCCTGAAGATTTAGGAACTTTTGACAATTTTGCAATTTTTGAATGTGAGTAGGTTGGATTTTGAAGAAAAATTTCAAAAACTTTTTTTCAATTATCTAATTGTTTCCTCAATTTGGATTGATAAACTGATAGTATTAGTAAAAAATGAAGTAAGTGGTGTAGTGGTAGAGCGCTCACCTCTTAAGGGGTTGTCCATAAATTACATCACGCTCTATGGGGGGGGGGGGTGAGTGGTTTTGTGACAACTCATACAAAACTTGCTACTAAAGTGTTACAACTTTGTGACACGGAGGGGGATGGAGGTCAAAAACTGTCAACAATTGCATGACGTAATTTATGAACGACCCCTAAGCAAGAAGTTTCGAGTTCAACCCTCATCACATCTCTAATAGTACCGCGCAAAACTTGTTTCTCCGCGCAGCGGCCTTGTTCATCATGGTTTGTGTTTTGGAGTTATAGAGTTGAGAGAGGGTTGTAACCGTATATTAAGAAGCATCCTTGACTGTAGTGGCCTTCATTGCCTTGGGAAGGTGAATTAACAAAAACGGAAAAAAAAAACACCCATACAATTAAATATATGAATACAAAATGTCTTCATAAAAAAATTTGGAATCAATTTGTTAAGTATTTCTGGTAGTATTTATACTATCAAGTATTTATAATTTGTTAAGTATCTCTGATCAGAAAGTACTGAGTCCAACCAATATTGTTACCATCTGAATGTTTTTTTTACCACAAGTTCTTGCCATATTTTGAAAAAAAAACTTTAATTCTTTTCATCATTATTGATATGAACTGTTAACTTATTATTGTTACACTGTTAACTTAAGTAACCGTTAACAGTTTTAGTATTTCAATTTTTAAATCTTGTGATTTTATTATAACATTTTAATGTTAAAAATTATTTTTACAAAACCATTTTAATATTTTTGTAAAATTAAAAAAATGCGCTACCAAATTTTAAAAATTTTAAACTGCAAAGCAAGGTTTTTATTTTTATAGCGTTAAAAAGCTTTAGTTGCAGGTCATGGGTTTTTCTAAAAACTGTTTTTTACTCTTTATCACTTTTTCACTCATTTATTTATACTTTTCCGTTTTTGTTTTTTTTTTGTCTAAGTAAACTTAAAAATTTATCATTATTTACAAGATAAAGTTATAAGAACCGAGAGTTATAAGTTAAAAGTTATAAGAACTTTGTTTAGAGAAAAGATACTAGTAAATTGACTAATAAGTTCTTCTGGAAGCGGAGTTCTTTTAACGGATATAAGTTTTTGTTTTACGCATTCTGGATAATCATAGTCATTCATCCCACTGAATGAAGGAGAAGCTAAAATCAACAATGTTTTAAAATCAATAAATTTCAAAACATTGTTTCATACAGTGATTTAAATAAAATAATATACAAAATGCAACAGCAACAAATCTTAACAAAATCTAAATTGAAACTAAAAATAAATAACATGGAACTAAATAAAAATAATTTTTAACAAAATATCTTTTTTTTAAATGTCATTTTTACAGCATGTTGTTGATTTAAATTTTATGTCTGCTGTTAAAAATCTATCAAATATTCAAGGTCGAGACATTTTAAAAAATTCTTGTTTTAAACTACTCAAAAATTAACTTATTGATAAATTTTTCAAAACTTGTAAAATTTGTAAATTTATTAAAATTCATAATTAAATTGTAATTACATTTTTGATCTGTTTTTAGAATTTAAAGAACACAATTTTAATAAAACAAAGACTTATAATTTAAAGGAAAGTCATAGTTGACCAATATAATAAAAAAATTATCTTAACTTAAGACATCACTGTGGAAAAAGAAAACATAGCCTCATAATGGAAAAAAATTAAACTCATAAAAGAATACTGCAATTCATGTTGAGATATAAAAAAAGTATAAAAAACTTTAAGTTATTTAGACAAAAAATCGAAAAAACTTTTTTTCATATATAAAAAGCAAACTAAAAATATCCACTACAATACAAGCTCTTGAATCTGACAGCGGTGAACTAAAAAACAACAAAAAGGACACAGTCGATATATCGAGCAACCAATTTGAGTCCATCTTCAGAAAAAAAATTAACGTACAAAGCCACATAGTCGGTCGAAGAACATATAAAATGATTGATAACGTAAACATCACAGAGGACAAAGTAGCAAACATACTAACTAAAATTGATAGGAACAAATTGCAAGGAGCAGATAGCATTCTTGCTCAAATTTGCCATCGAACTCTCCAAGCCACTATCAATCATACTCAATATCTCATTGTGCTCAGGAGTCGTACCAACATCATAACTAGATGCAAATGTGACACCAATATTTAAAAAAGGAAGCCCAACAAATCCTGAAAACTATAAACCAATCATCTTGATGTCGGTCCCATGCAAAATTATGGAAAATAGTAAGAAACTATCATCTACTTTACAAAAAACAACCATTTTTGTAGTGAATAACCAGTGACGTATTCAAATATTTTTGGGCATACCAATCATACCTCCGAGGACACATTAAGGACCTTATTTATTTTTTAGTAAACAATCATTAGTGTATTCATATTTCTGGATCTCATGTAGCAATCGGCACGAAAAACATTAAAAGACTACCGAAAACAGTCAAATGCGGCCTCCACACTCTATAAAAAACAAACTTATGTAAGTATTATATAAATATTGAAATACTTTGAGCTGGAGTTTGGGCTAAAAATTTATGCGCCCACACCGGTATATCAGCATCAAAACCAGCCTAGATATGTCACTGACAACATCGCTTCATTCCAAATTAAATTGTGTTTGACAAACCTTTTGGAAACTATAAAATACCACTAGATTTGGTATTCCTTGACCTTTCACATACATTTGATTTGGTAAAGAATACAAGCCTTATTGAAAAACTGAGCAAATATGGCATAAGTTAACTACTTGCATAGATTGGCTCATTTTTAACATCTTAAGCCACAAAAACCAGTAAATAAAGCTGTGTCAACAGTTTACTGAAAAATATTATATCGCAATAGCCAACACTCTGGAAGAAGCCCTATACAATATATGTCAAATCAGGTTTGGAATACGCAGCATGCATTTGGTCACCAGCAACAAAAAAGGACCAAAAAAAACTTGAAAAAGTTCAGCAATGAGCTACCAAGAGTCAACATGCAATAAGACAACAAAGCTATAAAGAAAGGCTAATCAAACTCAACCTAACTAGTCTAACTATACGCTAACAAAGAGGCAACTTAATTCAAGAATTCAAAATCATAAAATAATTCAACAAAATAAAATGGTGTTTACCAACTATCACAGGAGAGCCAAGAGCTGGTTGTATTGGACAACTCAGCAAAGATTTAGTCCAAAACAATGCACTGCAAAGCATTTTTTTCACTAACAGAACATGAACTGTTGGAACTTGTCATCTAACCATACTGTTTAAATGATTGTTTTTGAAGAAAATAATGACTTTTATAATGTTGATGAAGAACGATAACAATATAAAGTTATGTCAATCTTTAAATAGTCAAAAGATTGTTATAAAATCCTGCATAGAAACATTTATGAATACAACTACAACAAAGTTTCCGTGCAAGTATATTGATACTCTAGGAGGTTATGGAAAAACATATATGTGTTATTGCCTTTAAGTGTATCTTAGAAGCATAAAAAAGAAATCAAAATTTACAACATTCACTGGAATGGTATCTACATTACTTCAAACTGACTCTAGTGGTAATGCTATGAATGCCATGAATAAATTAATGAAAGAACTTATGACAGCTTTTAATCCTAATTTCTGTACTCTGCTCTTCAGTGGAAAAAGTTGAGTTATTGGCAATGGTATAATAACCAAAATCACGGAAAGTAATTTGAAATATTTGCAAACATGAAAAATCTTTGAGACTTATCAGAAAAAATGTGAACAAATGTTGGAGAATCTGGGTTCATGGACTAGGTATTAAAAATTGGAAATATATATTATATATATATATATATTATATATATATATATATATATATATATATATATTATATATATATATATATATATATATATATATATATATATATATATATATATATATATATATATAAATATATATACACACACAAACATATATATATAACCAGTAATATATTTCTACTTCATTTTAATAATTAATAATTTTTATTTTAATAATTACACTATATTCCTCCAGTTCTTCTATTTCTAATAGTGGTTGTTTGCAGCCTTATTGGATGTGAAGATGTTTAAAAAAAAAAATGTTATTAAGAAATTAAAAGAACTATCATTAGAAACTATCGAATTATAAAAAATCAAAAAAATTTAGTAATACATTATGCAAACTATGTCGCATTTAATATAAAATGTCTTTTTTGGTTAGAGGGGAATAGGATGGTTATTACTAATAGTAAATAGTACGATTCTAAAATTTG
>NC_088926.1:26247500-26465000 GCF_038396675.1 Hydra vulgaris
TAAAGGTGAGGATGCAATATTCTTTGTATCTAAAAATCCCAGCATAATATGTTTTTAAATAGCTTGTAAATAGAATTTGATAATTAACGATATCAAATAGTTTAAACAAAAGTTTATTCTAAAGCAACATTATTGTAAAGTCTTTTTGCAATTTATCTATTTAGCCTGCAGACAGAACAGATATTTAAAGACAAAATGTGGCTGTTTCAGATACTGATTAGTATTTTTCCATCTGGTGAAATAACTTTCTAAACTTTGTGGGAGCAGCACAAAGAAATACGTAACAAATGTATTAAACAGGTATATTTTAATATACCTGTCAACTACTATAACAAATCAGTTATATTCATGCCTGATATTTCAGATCTAAACTAAGATATCCATTCAGTCATGTCTTAACAGGTTAATAGTAAATAAACTTCAAACAAAGTTTAATTTGACCGGATCTAATGCAAAGCAAACAAAAGAGATTGGATTTGAAACTTTTTTATCATTTGCAGAAGTGTTATTGGTATGTATGTTACATTTCTGTGCGCTGCTCCCACCAATATATATATATATATATATATATATATTATATATATATATATATATATATATATATATATATATATATATATATATATATATATATATATATATATATATATATATATATATATATATATATATATATATATATATATATATATATATATGTTGATATATTTATATATATATATATGTTGATATATATATATATATATATTTATATATATATATATATATATATATATATATATATATATATATATATATATATATATATATATATATATATATATAAGTTGATGTACTTTTGGCTGACTTGAAACTATTTGCTTATTTCGCTAAATTATCAGAAGAATTTGTTCAATTAGCGTTTGTCGTTGGATTGCCCAAGGATTTATCATCAATATTTCGAGCCGTTATGGATCCAATTGATGTTATGTTATACAAAGTAAGAGCTGCTTTGAACTATGTGCGTCTAGATAATGCTGTTGATGCTGTGTTTCGAAATCAATCTAAAAAAGTTCCGCTGGTGTGTTACAACTGCAAAGGGTTGAATCATATTACGAGAAACTGTTCTCTTGCAAAGAACCTGACTCCAATAAATAATTTGTGATTTTAAATGTAAGGATGAAGGACACGTGGCTGCAAAATGCTTAAAAACGCAGAAAAATACGTCTTTAAGCAAAAAGCGAAATGAAGAAGAATGGGAAACAAACCAACAATTTTTGGTTTGTGGCTTATCTCCTGTTAAAAACTCAGGAATCTCTTTGGCAATTGACACGACTTGGTTTTGAATTAAATGTTGCGCCATTATGAAATCTGTTGTAAGTAATAATGGCTATTGATCAAGACGAATTGGTGAAGAGGGGGGAGCATCCGCTTACGTGGACAAAATTTTTGTCAATCAGGAAGTAGCAAGTCTTGACAATGTCAGAAGACATTTCGAAAAATATGGTTTGAAGTGTAAGGAAGGTGAACAGATTGGATGTAATGGGGTTTGTATATTGGGATTACGTGTGTAAAAGGTTGTTGGGAAGTTGATGTGGTCCATAGAGTATTGATTCCGAAAAAATTAAACAGAAGAGTAGTGTTTTAGGTTTGTGGGCAATTAGTAGGTTACTTTCCAGTCTAAGATTGGTTACGTGCAGTTTGCAGCCTTTTGAAAAAATGTATTATTAGTTTGACAAGGGTTAGAACGATAAAATTTACATTGGAAAATTAAAGTGTGTACTTCAAGAAGTCTATGATGAGGTGGGAAAGCGCGATCCAGTTTATGGTGATTGGGCTGTACGAGGTGACAAGGGTGATGTGTGGATTGACGCTAGTTCTTTTGCAATTGGTACTTTTATTCAAATTGGTAAAACTACTGTAAATCATGGCTACGAAAAAAAGTGTCTGATATCATATAATTATGGCGGAGCTGGATGCTGTATTGCAAGAAATGAATATGGCTTGGACGTGGAAACTGAAAAAGGTGACTGCGGAATGGTATTTGGAAAAGTATTGAAAAAGTATTTTCACAGATTCCGTGACAGTATTCCACTGGGTCTCTGACGCTCTTACTGGTAAATCAAGATTGAAATCAAAAGCAATGGGTGAAATGTTGATTTGAAAAAGACTAAACCTTCTACAAAAAATTATCGAAGAATATGGTCCTAATGTTAATGTAAAGCTTGTTCCTTCAAAAGATAATTTAGTTGACGCATTTACAAGAGTTCGAAGTAGATGGTTAAATAAATTGAATGTATTTTAATGATTCTGTCGGAGTAGTAGTTGCAGAGGCTGAATCTATTTTTAGCATACTCAGAAGAACCGGACAGTTTGGAGTAAATCGAACGTTAAACTTTGTTTGTAAAGCAATTCCAACCGCTATCAAAAATGACGTTCGAACTGTAATTAAAAATTGCAAACCATATTAGTCAATAGATCCAGCACCTGTAGAATGGGTAAAGGGAAAATTGAGCACTAAAGAAAATTGGAAAGAGTGGCTATGGATATTACGCATTTTACCACAGAAAAATTTATTACTCTGATTTATTGCGGGCCTTTAAGATACGGATTGTGGTAACAATTTTTGAGCTCATACGGAAATACTGCCATTACTAGAATACTCCGATTGATCTTTTGTTAGCGAGGAGCGCCATCATCAATTTTGATAGACATCAAATAGGAAAACAGAAACAGGAAAACAGAAGTTTTCTTGATGGTTGGGAAGTGTGCATTAGGTTTCAAGCTGCTTATTACCCTAAAGGAAATGGAGTTGTGGAAAGAAACCATCGTATAATTAAGAGAATTGCAGAAAGATCAAAAATGTCAATACCAGAAGCAGTATATAGGTTCAATGTCTCAGCGAACAAAAACAATGCAAACCCGATGGAGAAAATATACATTATGGTCGAAACCACCAAATGCAAAGTGCAATACCTAGTTGCAGCCAGCAAAGCTAACTGGAAACATTTCGAAACAATTTGTAGAAGTTAATGGCGATACGCATTACATAAAACATATCAACACATGTTGGAGACAAGTCAAGAAGATGTACATAAACAAACGGTAAAGCTGAAAATGCATTCAAAGAAACAGAAGTGCCTTTGCCACTAAGTACTCGATAAAGGTGCACGCCCCAAAAAAACGACGATTATTATTTGTGTGCTCCTTAAGGACTAAGGAGGAGTGTAAATTTAGTTCAAGTTCAAGATTATGTTATGGTAATTATATGGTTTCTTTTTATTAAGAGTTCTTAAATATTGTAATTATGTATTAGGCAGGTTTTGCAATGTCGATTTTTGTGGGTAGTTATTTTATATAAATTGATGTAAAACTTTTGTAAAGATGAGTGGAACTGAGGTTAAAAAATATATTTTTGAAAAGAAAAGAAGTTTTATTAGGAGTGAGAAAGTTACAAATTTAAAATCAACTAATTCAAGTTCAAGCAGGTACTACAGTAAATAATAATAATAATAAATGAAATCTGTAACAACTGAGAACCATGTTAAAAGTAAAAACGTCTATCATGTATAAAAAAAAGATTTTTACAACCATTAAAATGAAAGTATTCTAAGATAAGTGAAGCAAAAAATAATAGAAAATACGGAGAGTAATAACATATTGTATTATGACAGCCATTATAAATTTATAAAGAATGATTATTACTTTATAATATTCAACTTACAACAACACTATATTGTACAAAAATAAATGCTTTGCGGGTTTAAAGAGTCACGGCACAAAAAGCGGCATTTTTAAGGTTCATACCTTCGTACAAAAGTTTGTTGAATCGACGCTAAATCAACGTTAATCAAACGTTGATTGTTGGTTTGTTTTTAACGTTGATCTAACGTTTTATTTCAACGTAGATTTTATTTTAATGAAGATGTTACTAATTTAGTTGTAGCTTTGGTTTTACTGTAGTACCTGCTTGAACTTGTTTATTTAATCACAATATAATGCTTGAATATTTTTCTGAAAGGCAATAAAAATATATATTAGTGCTATTGTAATTTAATATTACTTTAAAATGACTGTCATCTGGCGAATGCAGATTTATAAATAATTCTTAGCGTTGCTCAATCAGGCAGCTTATATAGTGTAAATCTTTCTAATTACCATAAACTTCTAGAAGTCTCCAGAAAAATTTAGAAAGTTTTAGAGGTCTAGAAATCCAGAACAGTTCAGAAACTTCTAGAAAGATCCACAAGATTCAAGAAAATTCTAGGCAAAATACCATTTTAAAATTTTTGTGTTGTGAGTAACCTTTTTTTGTATTATTTGTAAAGTAGTTAACTTCCTGTGTCATATATATATACTATATAAACTATATATATATACTATATAACATATATATATATATATATATATATATATATATATATATATATATATATATATATATATATATATATATATATATATATATATATATATATATATTAGTTATAAATGTTTAAAAAAAAAAAAACTAACAACATCATTTATTTTTAATAATTCTTTACGTTGAATGCAAATTGGAAAAGTATTCTAGAACAATTTATTAATGCAGCTCTGTTATTTTATTACGAAAGTAATGCTACATTTGACGTCACAGAACGAAACAGTTAATAAAATATTTTAGAATTTTAAAAAGTTTTACAAATTGTGCAAGTTGCGTTTTAAAAGGTGTATACTTGCAGATTACCTTTTTTATTTGTTCCATTTACCAAAACACTAAACTTCTTTTCGATGCTCTTAAACTTAATATAGAGCCATTAAAACCCACTCATAATCATACTATATTTGGGTCCTCATTTTTTTAAAACCAAAAAGGAGTATTGCTTATTTTTTAAACAACTTTTAAAAATTTTACTTACTTTTAGCATTTATGCTGAATGGACCAGAGACATTGTTTTAACTGATTTTACTGTCATTCTTTAAAGTATTTCAATAAATTTGTTACTTCACTCGTTTCCGTATATTGATTGCTGTGAATTACCATTTAGTTAAAATTTAAAAAAGAATCATTTTAATAGAATATACAAAAGGAATATTCTTTTAAAATAGTTAAATCATAATGGCATGTTTGTTTTACAGATGTTTGCTGTTGAAGTCGACAATTCAATCCAAAATCTAAAATTCATAATCAGGATGGGATTTAATTTTTTACTTTCAAGAATCTTTAATATTAAACTGCATTATTTTTGTTTCCTGTTTAATGAATAATCCAAGGAAACTGCCATGGCGTTGACTTAATTCTTAAACATTTTAGGAAAAGGTTTATTTCACGCCAAACAGTCCAATTTCAAATTATCACTCGATTATCACAGACTTAAATAAAATAATTTGAGTATGTTGTTAAACATCTGTAATTAAAATTGCCAAATTTTTAAATCACAATCTAGATATGAAATTTGCATTTTAGAAGACATCTTGAAAGGCATGCCTAAACTCTAATTTTGGAATGTTACGCTAAAATCTCAAAAAAGTGTTTTCTGATTATACCGAGAGTGAAGATTACAAAATCTTTTTAAAAGTTTCATATCATACCTTTATTTCAGAGGTCACCTATGTTAGTTTTTCATTTTTATTCTTTTTTCTTTTATTGTTTTTAACTTTTGTTTTATCGACTAATTTATTTCGGGATTAACACAGCGAAATAGGTAGATTAAATGCAGGGAAAGTATTGACTTATAGGTAAAACATGCAAAGAGTGCCGCTATATCGAATGAGGGTTTTTGGTTTGAGCTGGCAATCTATCAATTTAAAAATAAAATTCTTTGAAGTTTTTTAAACTGAATCTCAATTATTTTGTATTTTGAATAAAGATGATGAACAACTTTTTCATTCATTGTAATATAGTTAGATTTGTATCTTTTTCAATAAAGAATCCAAATTTTGAAAAAACTCAATTTTGAATAAACAGACTTATATATATAATAATAAAACACTTGCCATCTATTAAATGAAGTTTTAATTAATACGAGTAATTAATTAACAATAAAATAGTAATTATTACACAAAGTTAATAATTGTAACAGATAAAAATATACGCAATTCAAATTAAAACATCAAATTTGAAAAATTAAAAAAATCCTTTGTCGAGATCCGAATCTTGTCATTGCAATGACATTGTTGCAAACATTGCATTGTTTGCAACGTCTTTGACTTTTATAATGCTAATATTTAATCTATGATGGAGAGAAATGTTTTACGTAATGAATTAGTTAGCAGATGGTAAAAAAATATTATTTAATAAATATAGTGAAAAAAGGCAATTCGTCATTTCTTAAGTAAAATACGGGTTCTTGGAAAAATCCCCCCGGAAAAAATCCCCTTGAGAAAAAATCCCCCGCAAAAAAAAAAATTTAATATTGCTTTGAAATGGATAGATTGCCTGCCTAAACCAAAACCCTCAGTAAATTAGCACACGCGTGTTCTACCTATTTGTCAGTCGATGTTTGTAAACTCGTTGCATGTTCTATTTATTTGTCAGCCAATATTTGTAAACTCGTTGCATGTTCTATTTATTTGTCAGCCAATATTTGTAAACTCGTTGCATGTTCTATTTATTTGTCATTCGATTTATGAAAAATGAAGGGTTAAGGTTCTGTTTGTATTATAATACGTATGTATAAAATATTTATATTATAAACAACTATTATATTGACATATCGTTTATTTTATGCGCTGTAAAAAAATATTTAGAGAGATTTTTTCCGGGTATATTTTTTCTAAGGGGAATTTTTTCCGGTGGGTATTTTTCAGAGGGATATTTTCCGGGGCGATATTTTCCCGAGGGATTTTTTCCTGTAACCAAAATGTGAGTTGCAAATTAGATCAAAATTGATTGAGGTTAACGTGTGCGGATAAGTTACTATTGATTCGGTAGGTTGGCGTAGTTGAGTTAGAACTGGTAAAACCTGTAAACATATGTAATAAAGGTGTAAACAGATTGAGCAGATTTTACGTGTTGAAATATTTCTGCAATTTAGATTTGTCAACTTTGTTTTTGTCTAGCGAAAAAAAGCCCGCGTTTTGAAATCCTGCCATTATTTGAAGACGCGTGAATCATTTTCCGGAATGAATTGCTGCATAGAGAGATAATGTAATGTTCGCCTAATATTTGGCGCCAAACCGTCTTAACTCTGTGCAGAATACTTTACATAATAACAAGCAAGATTTTATTTTTGAAATTGCAGCATCAAGTTGTTCCTCAGATAAATTTCTTGTGTTTTTGTTTGGTATTGTATGAATCTATCTTTATTGAAGAAAAGTTAACAATAGAGAAGAACATAATGTGACGAAAGGTTGATTAGTGTGACCAAATGTTTTTTTTAAAGTTATTTCATTATTTTTTAGGTATATTTATTATTAGTTTACGTAATTTATTCATATTTATATATGAAGTAATAAATTTTTAATTAATAAACAAGATTAAAATAAAAACGAAAAATTAATTAATAATTATATAATTAATAAAACAATTAATAAATATATGTACAAATATATAACTACATAAAATAAATTGTCTGTTCTATGAAACAGAAAATTCCTTTATTTTAGTGTTTTCTTGATAACATTTTACTGAAACTTTCAGTAAAATGTTATCAAGAAAATGTTAATTGTTTTTTTCTTTCAGTGAAAGTAAAATATTTTTTTTATTTTAAAACTACTCTCATAAGTTATATTAATAATGTTGTTATAATTATAAATTATCATGTTGTTTTTTTTTATCAATGTAAATGAAAAACAAAAAAACTAAAAAGTTTTTATTTTATTTTTTTAAATTTGATTTAATTACCACCATTTTAAAAAAAAGCGGGTTTGTTTTAATATTAACGAGCGCAGATTCACTTCAAGGAGTGTTAAATGAAAAGGTCTATTGAAACTGTTTAAAACCAAGTCTTATATTATTATTGCGAATATAAAATAGTTTAAATCAAGACGCTAAATCAAAAAAATTTTACGAAAAAATTTAACTTTTAAATTTTGAAAGTTTTTTTTATTTATATATATATATTTTTAAATATTCTTGTGTAAAAAAAAAAAGAAAATGCTCAAAATATTATGTATTATGTACTTTTAGTAAAGGTAGTTGAAGAGACTCAAAGAAATGGTGTCAGTGTTTTACTATCCATACCTAGAGTCCTTTCTGTTTAAATGATTATTTAAAACGAGAAGCTTTGGTTTTAATGTTTTACCTTTACCGTAAGAAGTTTTTTTTGTAAAACTCGGTATTATGACGAGAAACAAAATTTCAATAAAATAATTCCAAAAAGAAATGCTTTGACCTACCAGCTGCAGCTGAAAAATATGAAAAATGAAAACGAACTTAAACTAAAAAACTATGAGAATATATATATATATATATATATATATATGTATATATATATATATATATATATATATATATATATATATATATATATATATATATGTATATATATATATATATATATATATATATATATATATATATATATATATATATATGTATATATATATATATATATATATATATATATATATATATATATATATATATATATATATATATGTATACATATATATATATACATATATATATATATATATACATATATATATATATGTATATATATATATATATATATGTATATATATATATATATATATATATATATATATATATATATATATATATATATATATATATATATATATATATATATATATGTTACATTATGAATTATAGTAAAAAAAATGTTTAATATAGAAAATTTTACAAAACTTTAACTAACCCAAAAAATTTCTAAGGATAACGCCAACGAAAAGAAAGGCGATCATTTATTGCTCATTGTTTTATTATACTAGTTTAAACAAGTATGTGTAGCCATTATTTTTCTAATTTTATATCTAAGGTTAAAAAAAAAAATAACTGTTGTTTTATTTTAATGAAGAAAGTAGACTAATCAATAAGATTTCAATTTCAAATACACATAATATCCATAGTATATTTCTTTACAATAACAAAAGAATAATACTATATAATAAACCTAATTTTTCTTCATGTCGCATTATCATTAAAAAAACAATATTCGAAGAAAATACGTTTCTAATTATATTATCTTATAAATATAATTAAATATCTCTTCAATATTTGTAATAAAACTTAACTCATAAAGGTTTCTTCATTGTTGCCGTTGATAATAAGGAAGCAAACCACAAACCATTTATTTGAATTACAAAGTGGTTGAAGACTGTTAAAATGCCGCAAATTAGCGTTGCACAAAAAATAAAAAAATAAAAAGCAATTAAAAGTACTTTTTTCAATTTTTTCAGCATTCTTTTTTGGTTGCTAAGCATCCTTAGATTCCACGGCAACGGTATGCAATTAGTTAACTTAATTTAAGACATGTTGTCGATCTGTGTTTCACCTATCTCAATTTTTTAATAAACAAGTAGTATTTTAACTTCTTTTTTTTCTTTTTTTTTTGAATATAATTGAATTCTATTATTTTTTCAATAAATAGCTTATTAGGGGTTCATTAGAAAAGTTTAATAATAAAAAATTCTATTTAAAGTATTAAATCTTTTAAATTCTTTAAATTTTTTATTCTTTTTATATAAAAAGTTGTATAACTATTGAAAAATAAAATATTCAACTCCAATCAATTTTAAAATTTTCGTATTTAAAGGTGGAAACCTCCTATGACTTTTTTTGGGGAGCAGTTTTTGATTTTACTTTCTGATGAATTCACAATATTTTTGTTAGCAAAATATTACAGCCAGCGCCTTATTGTGGGTCAAACAACTTTGGTGTAATGCTTAGAATTCTGGCAAAAAAAATGGAGGTCTGTTGATCAAAACTGGCAAGGGGTATACATGCATCGTTGGTAATGATGGAAGCGGTAATTTCTAAAAAAGAACACAGTTTATCTTATTGTATAATCAATTTATATATGTTTAAACAAATAAATTCAAATTTTTGTTCAATACTTTGTCTTCTAAACACAAATGACCCTTAAAAACTAAACAAACCAATGTTTTGAAATATATGTAATATATTTTAAAACATTGGCAACGTCAATAATTTAATTATTTGTGTTTTACATTTTTAGGTACATCTGTTATTAATTGTAACACATAATGTTCAATTTTGTTATGAATTTAATAACTTACATATCTCACACACAAGGAAAATATTTTGAATGATTAAGCTGAAAGAGTTATTTAGTAACTCTTTCTGCTTAATCATTCAAAATATTTTCCTTGTGTGTGAGATATGTAAGTTATTAAATTCAAAACAAAATGAAATAATAATAATTTAAAAAATTAGTTAATAATAATTTCATTTAAATTATTTTAGTATTTTTAAAATGTATATAAATAATACGAATTAAATTTTATGCTAGTTTAATATAAAAGTTGCTTTAGTTTCTTAAATGTAATTTTTGAAATTAACAATAATGTCATAAATGTCATTTTAGAGGTAATCGAGGCTTAAAAAACTTTAAAAATTATAGAGTATTCGAATAATTATAATATTATTATGAAGCTCAAATCGTTGAAAATTATGTTTACTTTTTGCTGACATGTCTAGAAAGTTTTTCAAAAATTCTTTTATAACAACAAATCTTCTCCTATAAGTTTCGTTTAGTTTAAATGAAAAAGCTGTGAAACTTAAATAAAATTTCTCATATCAAATCCTACAGCAAATGAAAATATACATGCTAAATAAAAGTTTGGTACAGTTATAAGATCGTTTATAAAAATGTAGGAAGAAAAAAAGTATGCAAAGTATGCAAGTCAGTCACTTTAAAGAAACTTTTCAAATCTGAAGTATAAAGATTTACCTTGGTACTTTAAAATAACTTGAAAAAAGCACTAAAATTTGAATTATCAATAATTTTATTTATTTATTTGCTTACTTGCTAAGGTTATATTAACAGTGTTTTGAAAACAGTGAAACTTTAGAAATAAAATATTAAATTTAGTTTCAGTTTGAACACAAACTAACTGATCATCAGAGCAAAGACGTGTTTTAGACATTAAAAATTAATTTAAAAATGGTTTAAAACGTATCACAAACATATCATAAAATAGAGAATTAAATTCTACATAAACTTATTCAAAAATAAAAAGCTTTGTTCGTTGGAAAGGAAACGCCATGAAGTATCATTATATATTTCGTAACGAACGTTTAATTTGTTTATTTTTTTTTACGTACATTATTACCTGAAACACAATTATTTCTTTCCAATAAAATGATATCTGTAGTCTGTGTCAAAACATCATTATGTATCTATTAAAAGATGTTGACAATTTAAATAAAACTTTTTTTTGCGTATTTGTGGTTATTAAGATGTTCCCAGAAGTCCCCAAGATCCATCACTGAGCACTGTGGAAAAGTATCAAACTAGAAAGTTTACTCAGCTTTTCTTACCGATATCGCTTATTGGGCTAGAGCCGGCGTCGAACCTTAGGCCCTTAATTCAGAGCTAAAAGTCTAACCAATGCTGTACTATTTTTTGCGTATTTATGTTTGTAGGGCTGGTTTGTTATAAAAGCGGAACAGATATTTTTAATGAATTTTTAATAGACCATATAAATTTTAAAACATTAGACTAAAATTGGGCAAAAATACTGTTTGAAATTTGCGACTTCGTTGATTCGTGCTTAATTTTATAAGTCTATCACGATTAGATCACAAAGATAACAAAAAACGCACTTATTCTGAAAATACTTTAAAATTTATTACTTGAGAAAAACAGTCTTTAAAAATTTTAACATAAAAAATTTCAAAATAATTATGATAAAATAAGAATTAAATCATAATATACATAACATACATGTTAAATAGAAGGTTTCCCTCTTTTTCAAGGGCTTTGTCTCATTGAATCTGTCTACTACAAACTACTTGTCTAAATTTTTAGTGCGTTCTGTATTTTTGTATTTGGTTATGTATAATTTTTTTCAGTTAATTTATTTTCATCTTTCCAAAAAATATTTTCAGAGTTGCAAATTTATTTTTTCTAAAAATAAAACAATTGCTTATCTGCCAATGTTAAAATGGGAAACTGCATTAAAAAAGCCTGATTGAAACTGATTAAACCAACACCCACAATCACGCCCGTGAAAATGTAAAACTTTTTGTTTTGTTTCATTTTGCAATAGATTTTAATCTTTTTTTTATGTGATAAGATTGCGATAATTAGTTTGTGAAGTCAGTGTCAAGTGCCATCATGATACAGCAATACCGGTTTCATTATTTTTTTTTTTTTTTTTTTTTTATACATGTTTTATACATATCTTAAATATTAGAACTACAATTGTTTTTTGGTGCATGATGCATCCAAGTAGTACAGATTTGCAATTGTATGTATATGCATGTAAACAAAATAAAAGTAAAACAACAACAACTTATACACATATTTATATCAAGTAATTCCAAATAGCAGCTTGATTTTCATTGCAGATTTTCAACTTTTTTTGTTTTACACGACTGTCATCAGCTGAATGATTTTGTCTTAGCCATGATTTTACAGATGATTGGGGATCCCAGTCTTCTAGTGGTAGACCCAGCAAATTTATAGCCATTAAATAGTTCAAATTTTTAACAAGTAACCTACTTCTTTTATCTGAGTAGATTATATTCTTTTTTGAAAAGCCTCTTTCAGCTTCTGCTAAACTGACAGCTATGGTATTCACAATACTTTAGGCCTTTCTAATACTTGGTGGTATGGTGTGGTTTTCATCATTCTGCATTGCACTTTCAGCAAAGTCTCTAAAATCATTAACATTAATTTTGTAGAAGAAAATTTCCTGAAACATGCAAAGTTTTTTTTTTGCCTCCATCCATGGTATGGTGACCTCTTCAATGTTCCATGATTAAGGTTCTAACAAACTTATGAGATCATGCACTAGATGTGAACCTTTATCATTGTCTCTACTTGAGAAATGGTTGGAATCCATTAACCTCTTCTGTATGTTCTGGATTATAGAACCCAACAGCTTCTCTCTTGGCAAATTAACAAATTTAGAATTGTCAGTAAAACCTATTTTCTTGAAGTTTTCAGATTCCAGTTTTACATCAACTCCTTTTTCATGTTGTCCTCTACCTTTCTTGAGCATTTCAAATGCTTTTACTGTACTTTTAATTAACTTCTCAACCACTGGCAGTGATGGCTTGCAATGCATTTGAAAGAAAAGAAATTTCATGAAGTATATATAACACGAGTGCTAAGTAATTTAAGAAATATTTGTTAGACATCCGTGCTGAGAAATACAGTACAGCTGCATTTGATTTTTGTTTGACTGGTGAAAGATTAAGTATATCTTATCCATAAAGATTTTGAAGTGATTAACTTGTTTTATTTCCTTTATGGCATCATCCAAAATAAGTTGCAGCCAATTGTTTAAGAAATGCCAAAGTATAATGTTGGGAAAATCTTTCTTCAGTCCAACACCCTCACCTGACGATCGTCCAAGTATCACATTGGCCCAATCTGAGCAAAAAGCAATGAGATTCTTTTTCAAAAAATCCATACCAAACCAACACTATTCAACATTTCTACTAAACACCTGTGTATGTTTTCTCCTCCTTGTCCTTCAAGTTCCACAAGTCCCAGGAAAATTAGTGGAGACAGCTCATTATCTTCCACTTTCACATAGATTGTAAGAACAGGCTTACTTGATATTGTAGAAGCTTCATCGACACATGTTTTACGACCTTCTTCCATAATGAAAATATATGACCTCTAATGTCCTTTGCAATGTGAAATACTATTTTTACTTCAGTTTTGCGGAAATGAAATCAGAAATCTATGTCAATTCCATTTTTAGTTTGGATTTAAATTTTGTCTTCCAAATCACTAAATAGCCTGCTCCTTTTTGCTAAGCTATACACTGTGTTGAAATCTTTGCATGTTGAACTGATGTACTTCTCATTAGCTTTATCAATGCTTTTGGTAATGGTATCATGTTTCAATTTGATTTACACAAACTTCACAAGCCTTGGATGTAAAATGCTCATTCATTTTCTTTCTGAGGGTAGCTTGCTGAATTGTTTTGTTCTTCCCTGAAGCTAATACTTGACACTTTTTCCATTCTATTGAAATATGTACGCCTTTCATATTCAGAGAACCAAATTTTCCGCTATGCAAGCAACCAATTTTTTGTCCTGCATAATTAATCCATCATATTTTTGTTTAAATGAATCATACTGCTTCATACTCCAGCAGTCTGGAAGTTGTTATTCTTGCTTAAAAGCGTTGGGAGTTGAGGTGGTACTCGTTTCTTCCTGCAGCATAGTATCCTAAGATGAATCAGCATTTTTCTCTTGTAGCACTGCATTAGGAACTAATATGGTGTCTGTTTCTTCTTCTACCATAACGTCATGCAGGGATGCAGTATCAGTAGCTGAAGGCAAAGCAGTCTCATCCAGAGCATCTGCAGTTCTTCTTACTATCTGCACAAACATGCTCTGCTGTTTCTTTGATTTCAGGATTTATTCTTAGAAATAACCAAAAGTACAACATGTACTAATTTAAGAATCTTTCACATTGTGGCAATCATAATGTCTATCAAACGTTATCTGACATTGTTAGTTTTGGATCTCATATCAATTTAAGCTATTATTTATAACATTGTAACTTACTTTATTAAAGTTGTGTTCGATATTTTGATGTAATACGGTGTAATATCCAATATTTTTAATTTTACGAGATCGTTTGTATTTTGTTTTCGTCAGGGAAGCCATTTTTGTTGTGAGACAACTCCAAGTAATTAAGTATTGCGAGAGCGCTATATTTTGTTACGTTTTTCGAAGACTTAGTAACCGCTTCGCAGAGTATGAACTGTCCAGCCAATATGCATCGGATTTGCAAACCGGTGCATATTGGCTGGATTCTACCACTGATGCTAATGAGTAAACATGATTTGTGTAGTGATTAAATAATAAATATCTACTCAGAGTCGCGTCTATTATTCTGGCCTTTCAATAAGATTTATCCCGTTAAACAAATGTCATTGCTACTTATACTTTACCCCGCGACTTACTGCTATACAGCAGTAAAAAAGGACTTACTATAAAAGCCAACACCCAACCATCCCCAAATTTGTAAAGCACCAATACTTTTTTGATAAGATGATAATAAAAGTGTTGATCTACTATACAACATAAATAAAAATAACCGAAACCGAAAGAAAACATGAAAACACAATAAATTAAAATTCTAGTAGAAAAATGAATGTGCTAACAAATTTTTTTTTAAGGCATAATAAAACAAATAGGAACTTTTAGCATAAATAAACCTAAGACAATGAGAAAGCAGTATACCTTATTAAAATTTTTTTAAAAATCAACAAAACAATAATAGTCTTCAATAAACTCTAACGCTGTCACAGATACCTTATTCGAAATATGTTAATCAATCAAAAGTGTAAGAAAATGAGCAACCCGCGTAACCCAAAATCATTACAATAATTAAGTAATCTATAACAGCGAAAAAAAATCGTCGCATAAAAACCATTAAAAATATCACCCGCATAAATGTAAACATGTTGTGGAGGATATAGGAAATTCTCTGAATAATAATAAAAGACGAAAGTTGCGCATGTGAAAATTAAAAAAATAGTGAGTAATAAATGTAAGATAATATAACATAAAAATTACTTGATAATAGTAATATTATGAAAATCAGCGGTCAATAATATATTAATAAATATTGTAATAAGACTAACTAAATACTGTAATAAGAAAAGAAAAATTTTACCTAAATAAGTGGATAAAAATTTTTTTTGGGTGATATAACAATGGTACAAGTCGTGATATAAAAACAATGTACGAAGCAGGAAAAAATATTTTCTCGAACTAAAGTTTTCTCTACGGTCTGAATTAAAAGTGACTTTGAGACCATATCTAAATCAAAATTTTTAAAAAGTAAATTTTCTCTACAGTCCGAATTAAACGTAATTTTGAGACCATAGTTTTCATGTTTTCTTTCAGTAATACTGAAAGAAAACATGAAAACAATGGTCTTCAGTAATAACTGTGTGGCTTTTTGCATTGAACTGTTTTGTCTAAGATACCTGCAGTTATTGAGGGGTAAAAAATTTTAATGTCAAATTGAATAAATGAACAGTTATTTTTATTTTCGATTATGGAGAACCTTAGGTAAATTAACTAAAAAATCTGGTCCACAGCTCAATAAAATTAGAAAAGATATAAAAATTTTTAAAAATATTGCCTTTCAAATCGAAATAAACATAAATTTAAAAATTGTGAATTTTCTTGATGTCACATTTAACCTCTCTGAAAATTCATATAAGCATTTCAAAAAACCAAACGATGAATTATTGTATATTAATATTAACTCAAATCATCCACCCCAAATTCTAAAACAAATCCCGATTCCAATAAATAACGGATTAAACAAAAACTCCTCTAATGAAAATGTATTCCATTCCTCTAAACGAATATTTGAAGATGCCCTAAAAAAAAGTGGTTTTGAAAATTTTGAAGTAAAATTTGACCCTGAAAAAAATAATACAAAAAACGAAATAGAACTAGAAATGTAATTTGGTTCAACCCCCAATATAGCAAAAATGTTTCCACTAACATAGGAAAAGTGTTTTTAAAATTGGTCGATAAGCATTTCCCGCCCTCCAATAAATTACATAAATTTTTTAATCGAAATACAATTAAAGTTAGCTACAGTTGCACAAAAAATATGGAAAGAATTATAAAAGGTCACAATAATGCTTTGTTAAGCAAAAAAGAAATCCTAAATGAAAAAACTACAGAAAATTGTAATTCAAAACAATTAAAGCAACAAAAATAGCATTTAAGCCATTCTTTGTCCATCCATACCCAAATAGATTCGATTGGATTCAAATCTGGTAATCAACCAGGCCAGGGCATTAAATTTTTTCTTTATTTTTTTTTATCTATGGTTTGACTGTACCAGCTGTGTGGGCAGACGCCAAATCTTGTTGAAATTGCCACTATTTGTTTCGATCAATTAGCATATCCACTGATGGAACCATGCATTTCTCTAGAGTCTCTATACATGTATGTTAGTTGATTCAACCTGCATAAATGTTACACACTCCTATTTCGTTAAAATTATAGCAGCCCCATATACCAACACTGCCGTTGCCACTTTGCAACCTCGGTACAACAAAGCGATTACTATACTTTTCTGATTT
The DNA here is from genome assembly GCF_038396675.1 of Hydra vulgaris. NCBI lineage: Eukaryota > Metazoa > Cnidaria > Hydrozoa > Anthoathecata > Hydridae > Hydra > Hydra vulgaris. The sequence goes on from NC_088926.1 coordinate 26,264,694, forward strand.
TAATCTTTTAACAAGAACTTTTCATTTTCTATTTATTACTTCAAAGTTACTTTATTCACTAATAATATCTCCACAGACCACCCAATTCTAATCGGTAGGATTAGAAACACGGCTTTTTGCTTCAGTAACTTTGTGAGTTAACCATTCGACCACGCAGACATGTTGTCTAATAAAAATTTTGAAAGTATATAAGAAATAAAAGACCTAATAAATCAAAAATAAAGCCTACAGATCAACTTTCAGTAGATGTTGCCGCAGTTCTTAAGTGAAAGTGAAACTGTAAACTTGATCTACTTAAAACATGTTTCAATATGTTTTAATATTACATAATTTCAAGCTTACGTAAGTTAGATATTTGCATACACTTTCGTTTACCTTTCTTATAAAAAATATAGCGTGTCACAAGGATCGACTACTATCTGCGTCCGACAATTATGACAGAACAAATTATACACCAACCTTAATAGAACCGACTTTTTTCAGGATAGATTAATTAAAATATTAGTTACAATCGACTAATAAAATAACCATTTAGAACTGACTAGTGAAAAATTCAGTTACAATCGCCAAAGTCATTATATCCCTAACTTGAATTGTTTAAAAATGTCTTATTGTCCAATGGACAATAAATGGTTAATAAGTTGCAAATAAGTATTGATTAAGTTTTTAATTTAGGTGTGTAACTGATTTGTCCGCTGTAAATGAAGTCTTTTAAAGTTGTTGGTTGTGCAGGAGTCGGCCCTATCCTTTGTCTTAATTAACAGTCGATTATGCAGAAGTCGGGTCTAAATTATTAATACACAAAGTAGTCGGTCAAAACAGGAACTCTAATGAATCGTTTCTATATAAAAACCAAAAATCGGCGCTAGAATTGGCCACCAAAAAGTAGTGCTGCAACTCTTTCTCGCTGTTACCTGTGTTACTCGCTGTGGTTGCAATGGCTGCTAAGATTTCCGTGTCAAACACGCTCAAATGAGCACTTCTATTAAGTTCCTTAATATACAATATGACATACATATATATATATATATATATATATATATATATATATATATATATATATATATACATATATATATATATATATATATATATATATATATATATATATATATATATATATATACATATTTATATATATGATATACATATATATATATATATATATGATATACATATATATATATGTGATATACATATATATATATATATATATATATATATATATATATATATATATATATATATATATATATATATATGTGTGTGTGTATATATATATATATATTTATATATATATATATATATATATATATATATATATATATATATATATATATATATATGATATACATATATATATGATATGATATATATATATATATATATATATATATATATATATATATATATATATATATATATATATATATATATATATATATATATATATATAAATTATGTTAGTCTGTTTTACAAATAGAGTGCTAATTTTCTTCAACAAGTTCCTGATGTACCTACTGATGGCAAAGCAAGTTGTTAAAGAAAATTAGATAAGTATTTTTGCAAATGCATATATATATATATATATATATATATATATATATAAAATGTGTAAGTTTATGCCTTTATTATGCGTATAATATTAATGTATACGCGTTTTCGAAGATTGTCTAAAAGAGAAAGGACATCATTCGATCCGCTTCATATATGGCAACAGTATTTCATACAAGGACAGATTTGAAATTTATAGAGATAAAGAATAGAATCCGGAGAGAAAAACTAGCAACCATATTAAAGAGATGCTACCTTAGCAAATGAAAATTTTGCAATGGATTCGATAAATGGTTTCCAACAAAGATCTGAAGTATAAGTTAATCCTACAAGGCGAAGGATAGATGACTCATCAAATACATTACTGTTCATGAATATAGGAAAGTTATTGATAAAAAATGTTGCAATAACAATTAGCTGAAAAAAAATTGAATTTTTTTAATATTAAAGTTCACTTTCCTAAAGATAAAGATCGCTTTCCGAAATTTTCTAAAATTGGGATATCAGATGCAGCTTGCCAGCTGGCTGGAAAACAAGACTCTGATAAACATTCGTTTAATAGTTTTAAAAGTACAGACAAGCTTTGGAGAACACTTTTGCTAGACTATAACAGGTGTGTTATCTAGAAAATAAGCTGTAGAAAGAGTCTAAGCAGGAAATCACTTTAGATACAAAAGCTGGAGTAATACGAGTTTCAAGCAATGGATAAGCCTTTTTGTCAACTAAATTAGGTAGGACGCGATTAGTGGAATCAAGAGATGATATTGATGATATTGATGAAGTTCTCAGCAAACAATTTAGCTTTGTCTTTATGTGAGGTAAAAAAATCTCGACCATGCAAGGAGGATTAACAGACTTGAATATTATAGACTTATTAAAGATTCTCCAGAAGTCTCTGGAGCCTAGTTTTTGAGATACAATACGATATTATGTTTCCTGAGAAGACGGGCTTTGGCATTAGATAAAACCTTTTTACAATGATTTCAATGGTAAAATAGTAAATGATGTCTGTTTTTTAGAGAATTGTTTTGGCGATTGATATGGAAGTAATGATTACAATTGGAAATTCCAGCAGTACGATGAAAGGAAAACCATGGAAAAAAGTGAGGTACAAATTGGAATTATTGAGGAATAAAGGTTTCTATGTAAGCCTGAATCCCAAGAAGTTACATAAGAAGCGCATTTGTCAGCAGGAAGACAAAAGATTTCAACCGAAGAGCCATCATGAAGATAATCACAGAAAGAATTCCAGTCAGCTTCAAGGTAGTTTCAAAAGGTGCAATGATAAAGGATAGGGGATAATAGGAGGATTCTGGTAATGCAGAAGAATAAGATCAAAGTAGAGAGATCAAACCAATAATAGATGCACCTAAAGGTGAATGTAAAGAAACTGAGCACTGACTTGAATGATAAACAAGACATAAGTTGAGTAGAGAAGATAAATGGTTTGGATTGTCAAGGATACAAGTTAAAAAGTTGACTATTTGTGTTAAAAATTCTGAAAGGCAAAAGTTGTAGGCCTTAACACCTGCAGAGTCACTAACACTCGAGCCAAGCCATTCAGTATGATAAGCGCTAAAGTCACTAACAACAACGATATTAATCAGAAATAACATCAAAAAAAGAGCAGTCTTGAGATGAAAGAGACCAATAAAGAACAAAAAGGAAGGTGATAGAGTGAAGCGGTGCTTAACGAAAGCGCATAGAAAAATAGTCAGTGGATTCAAACCTAGTTTTCTTTTTTTTTTCAAAAAGTTTAAAGTTAATTGAAAGGCTACAAGAAATAAGAAATAGCTACAACTATTTGTGGTATATATCTTACCTAAAATATCACTCCCCTACCCCTTTAGGGCTGACGCGAGTAGGTGTCACGTGAAGGAGTGCCATAGCATTTTTTGGTAAAACAGCTAAAATACTTACTTATAATATTACATCCTCCCTTTGCAGGCTTCTAGAGTATTCCATCCCTCTAGTTGATTTTAAAAGTATTTGTACTTGGTCTCTATAATATCACATCTCCCTGTGTCTCTATATAAATTGCAAAAAGAAGCTAAAATTGTTACTTAGAATATCACATTCCTTGTATGCAGGCTTCTAAAACAGTACATCCCCTTATTAATTTATAAAGAATTGCAAACTATTAGTATTTGGCATCTAGATTATTCCACCCCTCATGCATAATCTCTTTATATAACGCAATTAGAAGCAGAAATTTTTACTTAAAGTGTCACATCCCTCTTATTCAGGCTTCTTGAACTCCCCCCCCCCCCCAGTAAATTTTCAAAGTATTGCTAACTATTTGTATTTGGTTTCTAAATTATCACATCCCATTAGGGTAATCACTATATATATCACAAATAGTTTCCTAGTTGACCCCACATGTAAATTTTTAAATACATACCGTGGTAAATTTTCACGGACAAAATAATATAATAATAATAATTTACGATTAAGACACACTTTTTAAAAAACATAACGGTAAACATAACGTTAAATTTTTCATTTACCGTTACGTAACCGTTATGTTGGCGTTAGATTTTTTTACAGTGTAGACTAAGTTTGCTTACTTAAAACTAGCTTTTTCTTTTTTCAGAGTATTGTCAAAAAGTATCCTAGATAAAAATTTTATTTTTTCTAATTTAGCATCAAAAAGACATTGGAATATAATCCTGATGTTGGTTTCCTTTTTGCAGACTCAGGATACGAGTTACCAGTCATGGTTACACTATTTTATCAGCCAACTATACCAGAAAAAATATATTTAATAAAGTTCACCTTCAAGTAGATAGTAATGTGGAGCATACCTTTGGTCTTTTTAAAAACCATAGTATTTGAAAGGTATGCTCTACATTAAAAATTTTAAAAAAACCAACATCTTCTTTTTATGGATTAATTTCTATTTGTTAAAAATATATTTATTTTTACGATATTTCGAGGGAATATTGATAACCTCGTTATCAAGTATATTAAAACCGTTATAACAGTTTTTGATATACTTGATAACGAGGGTATCAATATTCCCTCGAAATATCGTAAAAATAAATATATTTTTAACAAATAGAAATTAATCCATAAAAAGAAGTTTTTTTTTTTTGAATATATACATATATATATATATATATATATATATATATATATATATATATATATATATATATATATATAAAATATAAATTATGTTAGTGTATTTTACAAATAGAGTGCTCAATGTTTTTAAAGAACAGAGCAATAATAAATTAGTAAAAACACTTATCTAATTTTCTTCAACAATTTGTTTCGCCATCAGTAAGCTTATCAGGAAGAATCCATATCCAGAAAAAGAATATAGATATATACGTATATATATATATATATATATATATATATATATATATATATATATATATATATATATATATATATATATAATAAATTTAATAAATTTATCAAGAATGTTCATTTTCATAATACCTGTATATCAACTACTAAAATAATATAAATATGTCAAGACAAAAATGATACACATATGTCAAAACAAAAATTTGATAGTTATAAGGTAAACTTATTTTTATTAGTATTATTTTGTAAAAAAAATGAGTTGTTAAAACATATTATTAAAATACAATTTTTGGAGGGTACGCAAAAATAAAAATAATGCTAATTCCAATAAGCAACGTAAACCCATTTAATAGGAGTTTATCAACTACGTAAGCTATATCTTCCCAATCACTACGATTACTATCTCTCAAACTAAAATCATTTAAATATTCTTTAATATGCTTTAGATAAGTTATCTCATTTTTGTCACAACTTTTTGTGATATTATAAATTTTTTTCAAATCCAAAAGATTTCGATTGTGTTGAATGCTGCGAAACTTAGGACTTCGGCTTGTAATAACATGACTGTTAGTAGACGTTCTTCTTTGTTTTTTATAACCACTTTTTACTGAGTTCTGCTTATTTCGACAATATTTTGCTGCAATAATACGATATAAGTTTATGAAATGATTCTGTAAAAAAATGACTTTGAGCCATTTTGGAACAGGTACAGTTTTTACACACATATAATAAATTAGACAGCTCGTCGTTAATGCAAGTCCGATTACTAACAATAATATTTCATAGAATCTAAAGAAAAAAATTAATTTTAATCTTTATATTTATATTTAAAATTATTAAATATTTTAGGTAGATAACTAAAAAGGGATAATTATTTCTACTAACTGCAAGTAATGAAAGTTCTAGTACATAAATATTATTACTTACTGCAAGTACTGAAGGTTCATAAATATTACTACTTACATTACAAGAAGCGGCAACGAATCAGAACTAGCAGGTACGGAGTCAGAAATAATAAGCACATAAACTATTAATGAAATAAAATTTCCCATAACCAAGCTAGCTCGCTCTCCAGAAACTGGAGGAATTACAAAAGAAAAGCAAGACAGTAAAGCAATATAAATTCCAGGAAGTATAATTTTAAACAAATAGTATTTCGCTCTTCGTTGAATGATTATTTCGTACGTTAAAGTAACAAACGGATTGGGACAACAAGTAAAGTTTTCTAACCGCCGAGTAACATTAAATCCTAAAATAAAGTAAATTTATGATAAAAGTTGCAAATATATATATATATATATATATATATATATATATATATATATATATATATATATATATATATATATATATATATATATATATATATATATATATATATATATATATATATATATATATATATATATATATATATATATATATATATATATATGTATATGACAGTATAGAAAGCTGATTGGTTTATTACTAAGGCAGCGTAGGCAGCAGTTTTTTTTTATGTAAGATATTTTTCACATCACTGTCTGTTTTTTTGCAATTAACACACAGTTTCATTTAAACAATTTTGAGGTATAACAAAATGAGTTATAACCTAACAACTTGATTATGTTAAAAATTAAGTTTTGAAAACACTGGACTCTCAGTCCACTTACTTTTCGTATGGCCGCAATAATAAAAGGAGTCTAATTATGCTACTCATAATTATGCTAATTATTCTAAGTATAATAATTACTTAAGCACGATAAACTTAATACATAAAGTGCATCAAAACTGTTTATTAACAGTATTATTGTAGTATATTTTACTCCCAGTATTTTTTTTAATCCTAAATAAAAGTTTTATAGTGAATATTTAAGTAAAAATTTATATTAAAATAAGTATTAAAAAATTTTCATATACTATTAAAAATTATTAATGCATATAATATTAAAAATCTTTAATAAAAATTCAGAATTATATCATAACTCAACCTACCTTTAAATACCCAAATAAAATTTTTACTTTTTATTAACGCTGTTACTAGGTGTAAATTAAAATAGGTACAACAAGGCCCTAGTATATTTAATAAATTTAAAGTTAAATTAGTCATTATATGTACACGAAGTACATAGTACATTTAACAAATTTAAAATAAATAAGTAAAAATTTAAAACATAAATAAAAATTTGAGTTGAAATTTAATATGAAATTTTACTAAGAAATTTTACTGAGAAATTTAATAAAATCACAACAAGCAAAAAAAAATAACAAAAACAAAAATATAATCCGCAGTAACTGCAGATTTACCATGTATATTTATTTACCTTGAAAGTGTGTTGAACAAAAATATTAAAAAAATCTATGCGGTGTTACACTAATACAAATTTTTTGGTTTGTTATTTACATTATCAGCATCGATACTAAGAATAAAATGAGGGAGGAGGGCGAATCCCTTAAAATTGCCAACTGCTTTCTTAAAAAAAAAGTACTTAAAACCAAAAATCTGCCAATTAGCCAATATATTCCTTAAAATACTGACTATAAGTTAAAAATAACCTTCTTTGGGGAGGAAGGGTTCGAGAAAGAAAAAAAGACTTTTGTTAATATTTTTAGCTGCCATCATAAGAATGTTAGAGTCAACATCAATTTGAAATGTGTTATTTGACCAAAAATTAAAATATTTTTTTCATTACTTCATTCTTTCCAAATCCATCTTTTACAAAACTCTTGCTTTTCAGTATATTTTACATTTTGATAAAAATTAATTAAAAAAAAACAAAAAACATTTATAAAAAAACTTAAATTAAAACTCTTGACCACATTTTAAAGCTTTTTTTTACTATTTGGACACTTTTTACTACAAAATATTGATTAAATACGAACAACATTAATGTCGTTGGATGCCAACTGTTTACTGTTTACAATCATTAAAATTATGTTACAATTTAGTCAAATAACGCCGCAGCAGATCCATTATAAAAGCTTTAAATTTAAAACCAAAAATAGCATAATGTTTACTTTTTTTATTTTTATTTATATACAAAAATTTACACATTTTGTTAACTAAAAATGATGAACTTACCACTAATAATAAACTGTCCGTTTTCATTAAGCTTTGATAAATCGCCTCTGGAGTTTTTGGGGTAGATATCAATAGCTCTGTAATCATTTGCCCAAGATCCAAAAATAAGTAGACATTTTTGTTCATCAAAAGGAAAATACTTTGTATCAATTTTGCAACTACTCCTAAATTAAAGTATACATTTATTATAAGAGTGTACATGTTTATTACAATTAAGTATGTATATGTTTTACACATATTTTACTATATAAAGTTCACATGTATTATAACATAAACTACACATGCAATTTAGATACTAAATTAAATTATACACTATACCTTCATTCATTTAACGATTTAAGTGGTTATGAGAGATAAAATGTTGCTGTTTACAGCATACATCAAGGCCGTAGACAACTCTTTTTGATGTTTGAGCTAAGCAACTTTGAAACATGAAGAAAACTCCATATTTAAGTATGTTCATATATATGAGGAATGAGGATACTCTGCAAAAAATTGCGGTGATTGGAGACTGGGAACAATAAAAACCCCGAAACGTTAGCCCCCCCCCCAGCCCAAAATAGGAGGGCAACAAGTCAAATTTGAATTTTTTTTCAATCTGAAACGTAATTCATATTCATCAACAAATTTCAAATTTGATTCAATAACCTCTTGTTGATCGGTTTTTATGACATTATAAAGTTTATAGCCCCCTCAATTTAAGGGGGGTGTAAACTTTATAAGGTCATAAAAGTTATGAATTGTAATTTACGTGTCAACTCGTTTCCTTCTTGATCTAATACAATGATTAATTTTTTCTTTAAATATAGACTCATTATTTTCTTATAAATACAATTTTCCATACTGGTTTATGGCGTTTTACAAGAACCTGATCTTTTACCTTAGTATGGGAACACGGGGCAAGATAACGAATGTTTCGAAAAACGCCTGTATCTTAGTCAATATCTGTCCCAAAAATTAAAACTTGATTTAAAAGTGATAAAAAATCATTCCGCGTTTTTTGATACATCTCTGATGTATCAAAAAACCACTCTAAAAGTAGAAAATAACTGATGAAAAACTCATTAAACAATGTTTAATGAGTTTTTCATCAGTTATTATCATCATCATCTTAATAATCGTCATCTTGCCCCGTATGCGGGGCAAGATGACGATTTGAGTCAGCAAAGTTTAAGACTTAAAGAAAAGAAAACTCTATGAAGCTATAAACGCCTCAAAAACCATCATCACAAATTCTTTTTTATAAAAAAGTAATACAAACAAAGGCGTAATTTTTAAAACTAATAAATTATACATTTATTTCGGACAATGCATAAAAAACAGTAACAACCTAGTAATCAGTTTGTAGCAAACTCTAATGCAACAAAATAAAACTATTGTCAAACAAATATTGTATTTGGCTTCCAGTTTAATCAAACTAAATGGAAATTTCTCGCTTACCTTTAGCTGGTGATGTAGCGATGTAATAAATCAAGTCAAACGAGGATAAAAAGTTTTTTTCTCAATGTCGGAAAAACTTTTTTAATACTTAACTTTCGTCACAGAAATAATATTTAAAAAGAAACCATTGATAAATCTAGTAAAATTAATCTACTTCCCTTTCAGCTAAAGTCAACTGTTATATTTAGTTTTGCTTAAGAGATAACTGTAGGTCGTCATCTTGCCCCATTCGTCAACTTACCCCATGTTCCCCTATCATCTCTCTTTTTTCCATGATTTTTTATATCAAAATGATCTTTTACTTTTGTATACATTTGATCTTGGTGTTTTTTCTCTTCTTTATTACACGGTTACTTTTTAACTATTAATGATTAAGATTTTTGAGAAGCAAGGAAGAATTGAAATTGGTCGGTAATTTTCAGGATTAGAAATGTCTCCTGATTTAAAAATAGGTATGACCCTCGCAATTTTAAGTTTCTCCGGATAAATACCTACTTTTAAAGATAGATTAAAAATATGTAAAAGAGGGATAGTTAAGTATTTTATCAATTTTTTAATTACGTTAATACTAATATTATCATACCCCACACTTTTGTTTAGTTTTAAAAGATATACGGCATCTAACAGTTCCTTTTCAGTAATTTCATAATTATCCATCTCAGAGGTTTTATTAGGAGTAAAATATGACTCAAAGTTTACTTCAGAAGTTTCTATTCTCGACGCTAAAGTGGAACCTAAACTGACAAAATATTGATTAAGTGTTTCAGCAATTAAAGATTTATTTGTAATAGTTTTATTTTCAATGTTTAGATTTATAGGAAGGCTATTTCCGCCAGTTTGTTTCGTGTCAATTACTTCCTTAATTATGTTCCAAGTATTTTTTGGATCATTTTTATGTTTTATTAAATGCTCGATATAGTAATATTTCTTTGACTTTTTGATAACTCAAAAACACGTTTATAATTTTTGTAATAAGTTTCATTCTTGAAAGTTTATTTTTGAGAAACTTTTTATATAATCGTTGCTTTTTTTTTGACGACTTTATAATTCCAGGTGTTATCCATGGATTTAATGTTGTTTTTTTTCACACATTTTGTAACTACAGGAAAAAACGTATTGTAAAGTTGTTGTAATTTATCAATAAACTTATCGTATGCCTTATCTGTGTGTTCAATATCAAGGAGGTCATCCCGATTTAAATCTGATAAAAGAGTATTAAAATTTTTCATGGATTTTTCACTTATATTTCGCGTATTTTTTTTACTTTTTGTCCATAGATGTTATCACATTTTTGTGAGATAAGAAAACAGGGAAGTGATCTGATATGTCGCATTGAAATATTCCTGTTTTGATTTTTGATTTGAATTCATTGGTGATTATTTGATCTATAATTGTTGCGTTTTCTCTAGTTATTCTTATGGGTTTATTAATTAGTGAAATATAGCCTTTCTGATATATGATGTTAAAGAAATTATTTATATTTGTATTTAAATGACTCATGTTCAGGTCAAGGTTAAAATCACCTACAAGATAAATGCTTTTATTTTTATTTTTATTATTTTTTTTTATTTTTTTTATTTTATTACAAAATGATAAATATTACAAATTTTTCTTTATAATTACATTATCTCAGGTATTATTAAGTATTGGTAAATAAATACATTTTTCAATTTATATTTATTTTATTATATATTTGATGTATTTTTTGTTTTTTATTTTTTTGTGTTTTTTGATTTTATATTTTTTTGTGTTTTTTGGTTTAATACTTTTTTGTATTTTTTGTTTTTTATTTTTTTGCCGTTGTGCGGAGAGACATCGAGAGTTTTGATTAGGTTTAAAAAAAGAAGAAATTGTAAAATAGGTTAAAGAAAGATTCATAAGGAAAAAAAGATTTATATCAAAACAAATTAAGAGGAACTACAGGACTTTTACACAGAACATTACGTTACGAACACTATAGATAAACACTTATGTATTTTAATAATATTTCATAAAATAAGGGCTGGCAGTGATTAATCTAATCATATATAATCATAATTGTGTTGTATAACATAGAAAAAAGATGCAGAGGGAAGGAAATCTTTACTAAACATACAACGAGCCGTTGTTTTGTTTTAGCTCATATGTTTAGTTACGGATTTCCATTCTCTACTTAACAGAAAACATTTTTAATACAAAAATACTCACAGAAAATGTCCGCGGTGTTTCTAAGGACATAATAATTATATTTTAAGGTAATAATATTCCTGATGTTTCTGATTATTACCCTGATCACTGCCATTGGGTCAATTTTTTTGTTACTATACATGTGGTGGCATCTACTGTTCCATATTGCACTCATGATGGTTTGAGTGAGTGTCAGCAGGCGCGAAGTGGGGTTTTTCTCCGATAAATTCGCTGTTTTAATCGAGAAAATGGAATTTATCGGAGAAAAATTGTTTCGGGATGTCAAGGAGTTATATACATGTTTAAAATACTCTCAAATTTCAACAGAAGGAGAACAGTAGGCAAAGATATGGATGTTGTCCTCGATTTTACCACAAGTTTTGCATTTGTTGTTTTTGATGATCTGTTGCCTTGTGCTTTTGGCTAGCAAGGCCACAGAAGGTAAACTGTTGTGTAAAAAACGAAAGAGGATGTTTTGAGTCGGTCCGCATGCGTGGGAGGTGAAGTTTTTTTCCAAATTTGGGTCCACGGCAAGAAAAGTTCTGCTGGCACGACTGTCTTTTTGTTTTTTGCCACTTCTAAGTAAAAAATTTTTTTTGTTTTTTGGGGGATGTTAAAAAGGGACTCGTTTTTGCCTAATATTTCTATTGTTGTTTTGTAGTACTGAGATGTTTTGTTGTCCCAGTGTTTTGGAAAATTGTTCTGCTTTAAAAAGTTCCAGCTTTGGTTTTGGTTCGTAAATTTTATAAGTGAACTCGCCAACCAATACTTTGAAAAGTAGTAATAATTGTGAGCTTTGTCCTCTTCACATTCTTTCAGTTGAAAGAGCGTTTTGAGGCTAAGTGCAAGACTTTGCTCCTTCGGTGATAAAATTCCGAGACCCCCGCTTTTGACGGGTAAAAAAGTGTCTCTCTCTTGACTGGATTGAAATTGGTCTTTTGCCACAGATTTTCGAAAATGGCTCTGTGCAGACGTTCTATTGCCCATTCGGGAACGGGCAGCACATTTTCCAGAAACCACACTTTTGACATTGCCAACGTGTTTATCAACATAGTCTTTCCCCTAAGTGACAAAGTACGTAGTCCCAAAACTTAAGTTTTTTCTCTATTTTGTTTAGAGTTACTAACCAGTTGAAATTGGTAGTATTGCTCAGTCTGGTGTAAAAAGTAACACCTTTGTTCCAAAAATGTACCCGGAATTGGATGACATAGAGTGGAACATGTTGTTGTTCCACTCTATGTCGTCCAATTCCGGGTACATTTTAAGATCAAAACCCCCAAGGGTGAGATCCTTGGTTTTTGAGGCATTGATCACTGAACCACTTGCTTTTTCAAACAGTTTTATTTTTTCAAAAAAAAAGCGGACTGATTTTACGTCCCTGGCAAAAAAGTTCGAGGGGTTTAGGTGTGCCTGGTAACGAGAAACCCTCTATTCTGCTGTCCGCTCTGATCACCAAAGCGAGAGCTTCGGCGACAATTTTGTTTTTGCTTAATTTATTTTTAATTATGTTTTTAATACGATTTTCAAATTGTTTTATTGAGCCGGAAGGTGGTCTGTATAAAATGTGGATGATAATGTTTTTTGTGATTTTATTTATTATTTCCACACATAGTGATTAACAATCATTAGTGGTTGAGCATAAATCTTTTTTTAGCTTGTATGATAAAGAATTACTTATAAATGCACACAAACCCCCTCCTTTCTTCCCAGATTCTCTAAATTGATGAATCAGTTTATAATTTCGTAGCTGAAAATTTGTATTTGATATATTCTTATGTAAATAAAAAAAATGTACTCTTATATAAATAAAAAGGTTTAAATATTCTGCGGTTGTAATGTAGACCCAGACCTAAGATTTAAATGCAGAGCAGAGTTAAGCCGGCATATGGTATAGAATCAGTAAAATGGCAATGATTTAACTAAATGCTTGAGTAAATTTGACCTTATGATGCTAATCAAACCACAACCTCTTTAATTAGTTTTTTTTTTCTCTATTATTAAGCATTATTAATGTTTGCGTTGTTCTTTAGAAAACCTTATAGCAAAAGAATCAAGGCACCAAAGATTATATCTTAATTATTAGCAATTTATTTTATATATAAGTTATTTTTAAAAGTTAACATCTTAGATAAGCTTTATAAAATTTAATTAAAATGAAACATCTGGTATAGTATGTAAACTTATCCTCTTTCTTATAATAATTTACAATATTTCTAGGGGTTATATATACCCTCGTTATTCAAGTAATATAAAAAACAGTTAAAAAAACAAACAAATAATAAAACTTCAATGTAATGTGTTCTTGCGTCTTAAAAAAGAAAAATAAGGTTTCCAAAACGACGATGTGACGTAATCACCGTGGTCTTCATTCAAACCGCCTTCACCCGGAGAACACTGGTGAAACTGTATTTCCAAGGACTCTCTCACTTTTCTCTTAAAATAGTCTTCCTCTACTTTAACAGTGTTGTTATTATTCCAGCCAAAGGCACCATGGCAATTTCTGGAATGCCCCGCTACAACCGAATTTTTCCATTTTCCCTCAAAAGTGTGTTTTTGATGTTGGCAAATGCGAGTTGAAACCTTGAGTTTTGTTTCACCTACATAGAGCTTTCCAAACGAACACTCCAGTTTGTAGACTCCTGGGTAAGAGTTGTTGGGAAGTCGAGGCTTGTTTTTTTGAGTTATTAATTGTTGAAGGTTTTTTGGTGATTTAAAAACTGGAGTATAGCCTACACTTTTAAATATCTGTTTTAATTGATTACTTAATTTTGGTACCCATGGTAAAGAAATATAATTTGGCTCTAGTTTATCTATGTTATTGTTGTTGTTTTATAGTGTGAATCACTTTCTTTTTCAATTGTATATTTGATATTTGTGTGTTGATTATTTAACAAGTCGAGAAAACGTTCTGATTCTGCCTCATTTATAAAACGGGAATGGATATCATCTACATACCTTTTAAATGATTTTACACATATTGGTGGTGTAAGATATTGTGCCTGTAGTAACGCTTTTTCTTCATAATGTTGTAGAAAACTCTCTGCCATTACTACCATTAATGATAAAACTATAGGACCAGCATCTTCCAATGTGTGTATGTTGTTTTCATGTAAAAAATAACAATTTGACAAACACAAATCTAAAAGTATTTTTATTTCTGAAAAAGATAATTTTGATTTAAAGGCAGGACTGTTATGGAGTTGTTCTAATAAAATATCGATTGATTCTTTAACTTGTATTGAAGGGTAAAGATTAACAATATCGAAGGAAACTTGAAATTCACCAGGATTGATATACCATGATTGAGCACATTCAACAAACTGTTTTGAATTTCGAAGTTTTGTTTTGTTAAGATTGGAGGTAGGTTGGATGAGATTTACTAAATAATTTGATAATTTATATGTAGGTGATCCTATTGTGCTTACTATAATTCGCATTGGGTAGTTATAAGTTGGTTTGTGTGCTTTGATGACACCATATAATCATGGAATAGTGGCGTCACTTGGATAAATTGATCTATATTCATTTTTTGTAAACTTTGTTTTCAGATTTCGTAAAGTATTCTGAACTTTGCGAAAGAGTTTTTGAGTTGGATCATAGTTTATGATTTTAGATTTTCCGAGTTGTTCTTCAATTTTTTTAAGAGCATCGGTTTTATTAATTCGAACAAAGCCTGATCCTTTATCGAACGGATAAATACTAATTGTGTTGCTAGACTTAAGTTCTTTGAGAGCTTTAAACTGATCCTTATCTAAATTTGTACAAACCGGTTTATGAATTTTCAAAACTCGAAGTACATCTTGTCTAAGTTTATTTGCATCAGTATTTTTGTTTGAATATTTTAACTTTAAAGCTGCCGTTTTAGTTATACTTATTATATCCATATATGGAACTTTACTCGGAATTGGAACAAAGTTAGGTCCTAAATCTAGTAATTTTTTGTGATGTGTTGGGATATTATCAGCACATAAATTAAGTGTTACCTCTTTTATACAAGTACAAGTTTATAAAAGATGTAAATCACCAAAAAACCTTCAACAATTAATAACTCAAAAAAACAAGCCTCGACTTCCCAACACTGGAGTGTTCGTGTGGAAAGCTCTATGTAGGTGAAACAAAACTCAAGGTTTCAACTCGCATTTGCCAACATCAAAAACACACTTTTGAGAGAAAATCGAAAAATTCGGCCGTAGCGGGGCATTCCAGAAATTGCCATGGTGCCTTTGGCTGGAATAATAACAACACTGTTAAAGTAGAGGAAGACTATTTTAAGAGAAAAGTGAGAGAGTCCTTGAAAATACAGTTTCACCAGTGTTCTCCGGGTGAAAGCGGTTTGAATGAAGACCACGGTGATTACGTCATATCGTCGTTTTGGAAACCTTATTTTTCTTTTTTAAGACGCAAGAACACATTACATTGAAGTTTTATTATTTGTTTGTTTTTTTAACTGTTTTTTATATTACTTGAATAACAAGGGTATATATAACCCCTAGAAATATTGTAAATTATTATAAGAAAGAGGATAAGTTTACATACTATACCAGATGTTTCATTTTAATTAAAATATATAAGTTATATAATTTACAATAATAAACAATATAATTTATATCTTAATTATCAGCAATGTAAAAAGTAATGAATAGAAGCAGCAGTTAAATTTAATAAATAAAATAAAAATAAGTAAGCTAAACTTAATGAAGTCTTACCTCAAGATAATTGGTAATAACCAAACAACACTGCCATCACTATTGATTGTAGGTTTTGTTTTTCCATAAACATCTAAACCTTGAAATTCTTTATCTGCACTAAAAAAATTTTCACAAAGAAGTTCGCGCTTTTAAATTTAAGTTTATTAAAACAATGTGAATAAATGTTTTTAATACAATCTAGTAGACAAATAAACTAATTAGTACACCAACATTTTTGTAAAAAATTTTGGCATAAAGGAAAACAGGGCATACGAGGCCAGATAGTTTTATGAATAACAACTCAACAATAAAATTTAAGAAAAGGTGGAAGCAAAACTGTGATTATATTTTGTATTTTAGTCATCTTGTCCCGTTCACGTGACCAGATGACAAATTTAAGAATATTTAATTTAATTTTTATTATAAAATTTTCTACTTGCAAACTAAAAATTCATGCATGAATTATTATGATAAAGCAAATATACTGGCGTAATGACATAAAGTATTATTGCTTTGTAACTAATAGTTTTGCAATAACTTGGGCTTTCAAAACGTTTGCCACTATGCCTCGTGTTCCACCAGAACCATTTTTAATTAATTTAGGTGTAAAATTATTTAAGGTGGTACTAGCCCATAAAAACTAAAACAGTCAATTTATTTAATTTTGATGCAATTTCTTTTTTAAACTATGTGCATTAAAAAATTATTTAGAGTAAATATATAAAAAAGTATTAGTATACTCGAAAACATCTTGAGTCAGCAAAAAATATACAATTTTAACTACATTTTTAAACAAGGATTTCTCAAGAAATAGTCAGTGTGTGAAGCTAAAATTTTGCAAAAAGGTTAACAACATGTTGATTGAGGGATTTGACCAGAATCACCATCAGAACTTTTACAGAATCAAAATGGCTGCATTTAAAAAAATAATTTTTATGTAAAATTTGTGCTGCTAATGTCAATATCTCGACAACAGCTAACTATAAACGTCTCTTTTTGGTCAAATCCCTTCACAGTAACCTGATGAACAATCTGTGAAAATTTTAGCCATAATCTCCAAGTAGTTCAAAAGATATTCTTGTTCAAAGTTTAAAAATCTGTTAACAGAGAAAACGCAAGAAAACAAAATAAAACAACTTTAACAATATATATTTTTAAAAATTTCCAGACACATAGGAGTCATCCTTGCTAAATCCTTTTTTTATACCTCTCAATTTTTTCCTTCTTGATTTTGTCACTTCTTTTTCCTTCCTTTCCATATGAATGACGCGATTTTTGTCTTTTTTAATTGCACCGAGAAGGAAATATTTTCCACAATGAAATCCAAGTTGTTTAAATGTTTCTTTATGGGAAACGTAACCTCCATTAAAAGATATAACTGCAGAGAAAACAGCTAACTCTATAACATTTTTTGAAACAAAATGTGTTTTGCGGCATTTTTCCCAGATTATTTGATTAAAAGACTCATTAGGATTTTGGGTTTAGCTGTGTAAACATTTTGACAAAAGATTGTCCGAACTAAGTTCCATAAATATTGGGTGTAATAGGTCTTTTATAGCAACTGGTAAGTTTAACTTGTTTTTATAAGTGCATTGTCCTGTAATCTTATCCCTTTGCCATTTTCACCAACTAGTATTGGTTCTGGGACAAAATTGATGACACGTAGCTGCATCACCTTCGCAGCAGTGCCATAAAACTGCAAGTACAGCTTTTTTCATAGGGTAGAGTTTATCATTCTGACGAATAGCCATACCAAAGTAATTCTGCATTAAGTTAATACTTGCATCAGTTAGTCTTCCTTTACCTGAGAGAGTTTTACTGCCATTCAACTTTTCTTTTTTTTTTATTGCACGTAAATTCCGAAGTCTTGTTCCAAGTCTCTTTTGAACATGACCGAGACACTCTAGTTTTTCTGGTATCAACGTTTCTCCATAAGGTCTTGCTACCCTTACTTTGTTGTATGCTTTAGTGTCCCCATCTCCTATGTAATGACTGTACCTTAAGTTAAACTTACTTAATGAAGAACAAAAAATTGAAATAGCACCAGCGGACTCCATAGCACCAGATGATTCGTGATGATTAATTGCACACTTATGTCTTGTTTTCCATAGTTCATAACCAGCTGATCCTTTTTATTTTGACTAAATCTCACAAGATTTACAAAATTTTGACATAGTGTAATAGTCTAAGACCTTTTTATTATCCTTTGAAATTGCAGATACCACGCCATTCAGGGATGAATAACCCTTTTTTTGCCATGTTCCATTAATAGAAATACGACAGTCAACAATATCATTGCTACACGCATTGATGTTAATCATTTGACGCACTTTATGAGCAGCTTTTTGGGTACTTTTTTCAGCAGATTTTTCATATGCACAATAAAGAGTCTTATTAATTTTTTTATAAGTAGTAAATGCAATAGAAAATGGCATATTCATCATTGTTGTAAATGTTTCAATTCCAGCATGACCTTTGCCTATCTCGCGAAAAGCCATAACTGTGCAATAGTTAATTTCATGTGCTTTTTTTACAGTTTTAATTTTTTGTAAAGGTATATATTGAGGAGAAGTATAAGAAAATCTGCATGCTGAACAAACACTACATTTTATACATAATTTAAATGAAAACCCTTTGTGTTCATTTTTATTATGTGTAAGCTTAACAGGTGAGCTACACTCAGAACAGCGTTAGAACTCCTCAAATAAATCTTTCATAATGCCAAAATGTATAAATATAAAAAAATTAAGGTCGTTAGATGTCTGTTTATTTTTAGATGAACTGCCAATACAATTAACTGCTTTGTTCAACTTCTTAGCACTTGTACTATTAGTACTACTAAACATATTTGAATAAGAAGCACTTTCAGGTGAAATGTTTTGTTGATCAGACATTTTATGTTGATTTCCATGAAAATAATTTCTTTTTATTCTTTTGCTATTTTTTTTATTTCCCATCTAAGAATAAAGCAGTAAAATGTGGAAAATAAATGCAATAAATTCAATAAAATAATCATAACAAGCTGTTATTGATACACTGTTATAAATTGTTAAAAATGAGTCACCTACTCTTCATCTTCTTGGATTAACTCTTACTTCCAATCTTTCTTGGAAACCATATATCAAATCAGTTGCAAAATTAGCATCTGCTAAGGTTGCATCTCTTTATCGAGCTCGCCACTTTCTTACTCTGGATTCTATTCTCTACCTCTATAAATCTCAAATCCGGCCTTGTATGGAATACTGTTGCCATATCTGGGGCGGATCTTCTAATGATGCCCTTTCTCTTTTAGACAAGGTGCAAAAACGCATTGTAAACATAGTTGGACCTGCTCTTGCAGCCAACCTTCAACCATTATCACATCGTCGTAATGTTGCTTCTCTTTCTCTTTTCTACAAATACTATAATGGGCACTGCTCGAAAGAGCTAGCGTCTCTTGTGCCATCTACTAAAATTCATTCTCGTGTTACTCGTCATTCAATTAAGTGTCATCTTTTTTCTGTGACTGTTCCTAAGTGCTCCAAAAACGCTTATTCGTCTAGTTTTTTTCCTCGAACATCAGCTCTTTGGAATTCGCTTCCTTCATCTTGCTTTCCTGATTCATATAATTTGCAATCTTTTAAATCGTCCGTCAATCGTTATCTTGCTCTACAATCTTCATCTTTTCTCTTACAGTAACTTCCAACTTTAATTACTGGCTGCTTGCAGCCTTGTTGGAAGCGATGATGTTTAAAAAAAAAAAAAAAAAAAAAAAAAAAAATTCACTTTCTTCTCACTATACAATTCAATTTAATATAATTAATAGAATTAACGTATTTGCAAAATTGATATAAAGCAAAAAAGATATATATGAAATGTAGAATAATAATAGAAATTAATTGTTTGATGAAATTTATGGAAAGTTAGCCCAAAAGTAAGCATTGTTGCTATGTGGTTGCTAAGGGCTTCTTTTTGAGATCATATTACCAAATTAACATTATCTGTCACTAAATTACTTAAAAACATAGTAAAACTATGCATTTTTGAAATCTACAATGATTCTCTTTTTCAAATTTAGAAAGAAAAAATCTGAATATTTTGAAATTTGTCGGGCTAGTACCACCTTAAAAAAACATTTTAAAAACAATTTAGATTTAAAAACATTTTTGAAAACAAATTAGCATTTGCATGAATTGGCACGCTAAAAATACAATGTAAATAAACACTTTTAAAATATATTATCTTTTTTAATTCTTAATTCATCCGTAAACATTTTTTTAATAACTTACTTGTTGAAAAGAGTTATATCTGGTTTCCATATTTTATTTGAACTGACTGTCACACTGCTGATACCTCCCCAGTCACTAGCATTCCATTGAAAATATTTCTCATGCCAGTACTTAATTTAAAAAAATGTGAACCATTTATAATTTCATAGAAAAAACGGTACACATTTTAAATTTAGAAGATAAATTAGCAAAAAAAAATTTTTGTACATACTTGTCTTATCCATACATATAAATAAAGCACTTCATTTTTTTCGTTCTGTATGTAAAAGAAAAAATATGTATATATATATATATATATATATATATATATATATATATATATATATATATATATATATATATATATATATATATATATACAGTGCTTCCAGAAAGTATTAGCACAATCATAATTTTTTTATTATAGACAACTTCAAATCAGTATAAATTGCAAAGTAATTTTAATTTTTAACTAGTTTTTTTTTTAAATGAAAGGTAAAACCAACTAAATTTAATTATAATGTCAAATATTGTCAACCTGCTTGTTTTTTTTATGAGTTAATTAGAAGTTTAATGATTACTCAGAAAAATGTCTGAAATTAAGCGTGCAAAAGTATTAGCGCACTCATTTAAAATGTATTAGCACACTCGTTTAATTCCTTTGAGAAAAACTTTCTTGGTTAATTTTTGTTAAAAACTCCCTGCTGATTAATAATAGTCAATATAAAATGTAAGAAGAATAAATTGAAGTGGCGGAAATATCATATGAAATACAGTTAGTTAATACTTTAAAATTGCAACAATAAAAATATGGGTTTAAGGAGCATAAAAATTGAAACTAAGTAGCAAGTTGTTGGCCTGAACAAAAGTGGTCTTAGCAATCAAGAAATCAGACGTCAACTTGAAATCAGTGAATGCAGCGTTAGAACAACGCTCAAAAACTATAATGAGTTTGGAACAGTCAAAGACAAAAGTCGCTCTGGTCGTCCCAAAAAAATGTCAGAAAGGGACGAAAATAAAGCAATTATGCTTGCTAGACGTAACCCAAACATAAACATAGCCGAAATTGCCTCAGACCTGAATACAGCGTTGAGTGCACATCAAGTAAGCCGATCAACAATTAGCAAGCTTATGAAGAAAAAACATCTCAATTCATACCTTGCAACAAAGAAGCCACTATTAAGTATCAAAGACCGTCTCAAGCAAAGAAAATGGTGCAAAGAGAGAGCTGCATGGACTGTAGAGCAATGGAGAAAGGTAATTTTCTCGGATAAGTCAAATTTTAAACTTATTAATCGCAAGAAAAGGGTTGTCGTGAGGAGATACAAAAACGAAATATAATCCTCGTTTTATCATGTCAAGAGTTCAAAGAGGAGGATGTTCAATTAGCATTTGGGGCTGCATTGCTGGATCTAGCAATGGACTGGCGCATCTTTACACTGGTCGCCTTAATCAACATCGATATAGAGAGATATTAGAAGGTTATTTAAAGCCATCAATGGACGTTTTCAAGGCAAACTCCACCTGGCAATTTCAACAAGATAACGCCACACAGCACGCTTAATAAAGCAATACATAGAAAAAAAATGGTTTAATCTATATATATATATATATATATATATATATATATATATATATATATATATATATATATATATATATATATATATATATATATATATATATATATATATATATATATATATATATATATATATATATATATATATATATATATATATATATATATATATATATATATATATATATATATAGATATATATATATATATATATATATATATATATATATATATATATATATATATATATATATATATATATATATATATATATATATGTATATATATATATATATATATATATGTATATATATATATATATATATGATATATATATATATATATATATATATATATATATATATATATATATATATATATATATATATATATTAGGTACGCGGAAATCGCGATTTACGGAACCGATTTTTATGCTAAAATTTTGGTTCTCATTTTTTTAACACTTTTTTTAGGCAGCGTTGGACAGACGTGTTTTTGTAGAATTTTTTTTTAAAAACATATATACACATAGATACTTTTTTGAAAGAAGAAGAGCTAATCTTGATTTTTCAAGACTTTTATGTATGGTTACTGAACTTTTTTATGGATTATTTTGCTCCTGAATATTTGGTTGATGTTCACACATGAAATTGCAGAAGAAGAAATGTCGATCCCCTTTTTTTATTATTAAAACAGTTTTCTACATGCATTTCTTATTCACTTGCCAAATTTTAACGAAAAAAAAATACCAGCAAATAGTTTAATTTGTGTTAGATTAAGTTTACCACTTTTTTTAGGTAGTTCTAGGCAAACGTTATTTTGTGGTGATTCTTATTAGAAATATATATGAACCTAGACTATTTTTAAAAAACGAAAGGTTAATCTTGATTTTTTTATAACTATAATGTATGGTTAGCATACTTTTTTATGGATTATTTTTTCAAAAATTTTGCATGAAAGTTTGGTTGATGTTCGCACATAAAATTGCAGTCGTAAAAATGTCGATCCCCCTTTTTTTATTAATAAAATAATTTTCTACATGCATTTCCTATTTACAAGCCAATTTTCAACGAAAAATAAATACCAGCAAATAGTTTAATTAGTGTAGAACTTTTGGAGCCTATTTTCGTTTTTTTGTTGTTGTTGTTTTTTTCGGTAAGCGAAATACGGGGGCGGTATGGGGGGGGGCGACTCTACAAAAATTATTGCAATTTTGTATTATGTTGATTTTTATTATTAGATTAAAATTAAAGTGCAAAATATAAATAAAAGTGTTTTTAATTCTCTAACAGATTAAAGTTAATTTCTTTTATTTCATAATAATATTATAGTTAACTTATGTTTGAAACAAAAAATAATGATAAATGTAAAAACTTATTGTTTTCTTAGGTTACATATAAAAAGAATAATGTTTCAGATAAAGACTCTTGCTTTTGAATGGATTGTTAAGTGATAGTATCAATTGACAATTTTATTAACACACCATATATAAATAAGTATACAAATCAGATTCTTCATTGGTTTATTCCTAACAAAAAATTTGTTAGTGTTTTTCAACTATAATAAAAGATATTATTGTTATTATCTTTTTTTACTTCGATTGTATACTTCTATAACTGGACTATTATTTAAATCATTATACTAGCATGCCTTATGTTTACTTATTGTTTAGACTCTACTAAATATTATGCTTATTTTTAAGATTTCATAAGTACAAATAACATCGTTTATATATAACTACAACCAAATTAACATAATTTATATATAAACAAAGTATGCATAATAAATACCATTATACCATTATAAACCTAAGTATATACATTCCTAATGTTAGCGTATTGTTTAATAAATATATATTTTTATATTTTTACTGTTATATTTTGATTGTTTATTTTCATTTTATTAATAAGGTTGTATCTTACACAGAACTGATTTGACGATTGTTACTTTTGAAATTTTACAATTTTTTTGTTATTTTTAGTCCAATCTACACAGTCTACCACTGGTAAATTTGTATAGGATAATTTTTAGTATTGATTATAAAATTAAAAATACAATCAGCAACGAGTGGTAAGTTTAACAAAATTGTTAAACTTACCACTCGTTGCTGATTGTATTTTTTATTTTATAATCAATACTAAAAATTATCCTATACAAATTTACCAGTGGTAGAGTGTGTAGATTGGACTAAAGATAACAAAAAAATTGTAAAATTTCATGTATCAGCACCCTGGACCGACTAGCAGTCGCTCATTTTTGTGAATGGTATTATGTAACATTTAATATAAACCAACTATTTGTGAAAGTCATTGGCTGAACAAATAAAATGAAAGACAATCAACTATATATTTTAAAAATGTTAATCAAAGTAAAAAATTTGTTACTTTTTAATATGTATGCATTTCTCGACATTTGCAAATTTGTTTTTTATTACAACTTTGTTAACCTTCAGCTTTGATACATCTTCAGCTGCTACAATTGGTATGTTTAAAAAAGCTTCTCTATAATCAGCACAACCTTCTGCTAGTAAAATTATGATTTAATTATTTTTCTGAATGATTATTGAATTCATAATATTTCTATTTACATACACTATTTAATACATTTTTATTATGTTATCCATCAAAGTGCAGTAGAAGTAAAATCAAGAGTAGTATTTAAATTTTTACTTTGATTAACATTTTTAAAATATATAGTTGATTGTCTTTCATTTTATTTGTTCAGCCAATGACTTTCACAAATAGTTGGTTTATATTAAATGTTACATAATACCATTCACAAAAATGAGCGACTGCTAGTCGGTCCAGGGTGCTGATACATGTATCACTGATAGACACCATATGTAAGATCTAATGACATTGAATTGTAAATAGATTAGTACTGAATGGTATTATGTAACATTTAATATAAACCAACTATTTGTAAAAATAACTAATCTATTTACAATTCAATGTCATTAGATCTTACATCTGGTGTCTATCAGAGATACATGTATCAGCACCCTGGACCGACTAGCAGTCGCTCATTTTTGTGATGGGTCCGGTTAAGAGGGAGAGACGGGGAATCATTTAGCTGGACCTATCATCCCCTAACAGGGGTGCTAGGAGCTACAGCAGAAGAAAACTTTTGTAAAGAAGTTTGCAGGCGTAGACAGCATGGTAGCAGCTTTGTGGTTAATGGTGGCATACACAATCATTAGGCATCACCATTCTTGTTTTTTTATTAAAAATTTATATGTAATATCATCAAGTTTGTTTTCCATTTTGTCTCAATTTTTTCAAACATTTGAATTATTTATTTAAAATTTTTTTACCTAAAATAATTTAAAAATGAAGCATTGACAAGTGTAATAGTTTTAATAAAATATTTTGTATGTTTTCAATGTGATTAATAGTTGTAGTATAAAAAGTAGTCAAGTTGTACCTATAAATAGTTATAAACTTTTAGATACGATCAGGACTTTTTGAGGATTTCATAGCCCATATTAAATACAGTGTTAAATTTATGTGTAATATTTTATTGAGTTGATAAATATGAAAAGTCTTTTTTTTAGGGTGGATACTCCAAACTGCATTTTGTAATGTGATAAGATTTGTAAAGTTATGTCTTTATTTTATTTAAAAGCAATTTAAAAACGTTTTTAAATTTCTGTTGACATTTTTTTCAAGTTTGAATATGAAAGGAATATGAAAAAGGGGGGGGGGCGATAGTTGTGGCACACGCCCCTTTCCTAACTAATGTAGTAAAATAAACTTGTATACTAATTTCTTTTTTTCAATAAACTCAATTTAAAATCTTTTTTCAAATCTCTTTACAAATTTTTTTTTTTAGGTTGGAAGACTAAGAAGATGAAGGGGGGGGGGGGGAGGAGGAGTTAGGCGTGGCACATATCCCACCCCTAATGCCAATTTATACACCACTTGTAAACGCTGTAGAGTAAGAAAGTATAATTTATACTTTTGAACACAAAATATAATCAGTGTTTTTAAAATTAAAGTATTTATAAGAATTTAACATTTCACTATGAGGGTGTTAAAACGTAACGAAAACATCCACCCTTTAATATAAGATAGACCACTAATATTTGAAAATGGAATGGAAGCAAATTAGAACACATTTTTGTGTATAAAGATAAAAAAATTTATCAGAAAAAACAATCTTTCAGATGAAAAACTTGTATTTTTTAAGGCTTACGATAGTGTGCCGAACCCCCTCTGGCCCTCTAGACACCCCCTATATCTATATACTAATATAAACTTGTAGCCTACTCTTACATCTATCTTTTGATACCAAGTTATAGGCATTTGGATAAGATTTGACAAAGTTATAATAATTTCAGTGAAAAAAATAATAATTTTGGAACCAGTTTATTCAATAAATCCATATATTTAAAATTTGCTACTAAAAACGTCATAACTTTTTTTTGAATTATTCGTTTTTGATAATTTTTTCATCTTTAAAATACTGTATTGAAGGGCTTTCTAATGATATATAACATTCTAGTATATCCTCAATTTAAAAATTTCAGTCCACGTACCTATATATATATAAACTTTTGTCAAGATGCGTTGAATTCTAGAAGAAAAATAAATCAATTGGAAAATAAAAGAAGTTTTGTTTCAAGCAAGAAAATTACAAGCTAACTGGGCATAAAATCAAGTTTTAACTTATTAGATATGATTGAAATGTATGATAGAACTTCGGACGCTGCCATTTGAACACAGCGAAAAAATTATTCAAGGGATCAGCGGTTGTTACTATTGAGGCTGATGGTATCACGCACAAGACGAAGTTGTTTCATGTATTTTTGACAGTTGATATGATACTTTGATTGAGTTTCATTAAGTTGCCGGGAGAGTTTTTTATTTCCACATCAGGAATGGCATATTTTGGGACTGGTAGTCTTTAACAAAAATAAAGTCAATAAAATTGATAGTTAAAAAACAAGATTATCAAGCATTTATTTGATAATTTTGAATGGAAAATTAAACGAAAATGGAGAGATGGAGAAGGCTCCAATTAATTATTTAACAAAGTTGACCGACACGCCTTACCAAAACATGCAAGAGCAGAATACAAAAACGAACTACAGGTTTGGATCAATCGTAAATGGTTAAATGATTATGACAAAAAGATGAGACCACCCAAAGGGCCGACTCCTTAGTGGTAGTAATCCAAAAAAATAAAGTTAATAAATGCAGACCCATTTTGGAGTGGAGAGAAGTTAACAGTTTTATCGAGACGTATGCAAAAGATGTGGATGTGTGTGTTGAGAAGCTGAAAGAATGGAGAAGAATGAAAAACAAATCAGCAATAATTGATTTACGCAAGGCTTACATTTAATTAAAAATTTAGAAATTTCTTTGGCCACTCCAAAACAGTGCTACTTTCAAAATAAAAGTATTATTTGATTGACTTGTTTTTGAATTAAATGTTGCGCCTATGGTTATGAAATTGGGGAAGAAGAGAGTCCCTGCTTACATGGACAAAATTTTTGTCAATAAAGAAATAGTGAGTCTTGATTGTGTTAGAAGACGCTTCGAAAAATATGGTTTGAAGAGTGAACAGGTTACAGGTTGGACGTATTGGGGTTAGTGTATTAAGGTTGTTTGTATGCATGATTGGTGGCAAGCTGATGACGTCCTCAAGGGAATCGAGTTTATGTGATTCCAAAAAATGTTAACAGAAAAATAGTATTTTCCGTTTGTGAACCGTTATTATGTCATTTGCCAGTCTGTGATTAATTACGGGCAGTTTTTAGTCTTTTGAAAAAAAGAGTCGTTAGTTTGACGAAGGGTTAGGACAAAAAGATTTGCGATGAAAATTTAATGCGTGTACTTAAAGAAGTTAATGATGAAGTGGGAAAAGGTAAACCAGCTAATTGTGATTGGGCAGTACATGGTGACAAGGGTAACATGTGAGTCGACGCCAGTTTTTTGGCAATTGGTGCTCTTATTCATATTGGTGAAACCACCATAGAGACTGCAACATAGCTGCGAAAAGAAATGTCTGATGTTTACATAAATATGGCGGAGCTAGATGCTGTAATGCGAGGATTTAATATGGCTTTGACTATTTTTTAACAGATTATGTGTTCTACTGGGTTGTTTGACACTTTTATTGATAAATCAAGATTTAAATTAAAAGAGACTATGTATCAGCTGCTTAAGTGCTGCAAACATGTTTAACGTATCTGAAGATACACTTCGTTGCCACTTGAAAAAAAAATGAAAATGTGAGGATAAATTTTGAACAGATTTTAAGAAAAATAATAATTTGAACCAAGTATTTAATTGACGTAACTTCTTAGTTTAAATCCTGATATTAAATCTGTATTCAAATATGTAATGTGTGAGTCCTGAAAATTTTCCACAAGAATGCTAATTTTTATTTCAGGTGATGGTTAATGGAGAAAGATTTAGAAAAGCCTTTAATGCTGCAAAGCAAGAAGATTTAAAATCCTACATAATAGCAATGAAAAAAATCTGGCTTGGATTAACAAAGAAACAGTGTAGAAGATTAATTTTTGACTATGCTGAGGAATAATTTTAATAATTGATGGTTTGGTAATATACTTTTAATATATATATATGTTGTTTTTTATTTCCCCTTTTTATCTTCTATTAATCAAAAAACTTTTAAAAGTTTATATATATACTAAGACTTTTATGCGACTTTTTTTTTGGATATATAGTATGTATAACAGATTTAAATATTTTTCAACGGACTTTCCTGTAAAGAAAAATTTTGATATTATCTTGCTTATCTTTTACTAATATTACAAGAAATTATCACATTTAGGTTAGTGGTTTTCAACGACAAGACCTAAAGGTCTTCCACGAGCCCCCGCGTTCTTTTATTTTTTATCGATCTAATTTTGTAAATTTTTTCATTGACATTTACGTTTTTACTCTGATCTTATAAACTTTATATAACACGACATGTTGTTTATAATGTAATAAAGAACAAAAATAAACGTTACAATCTTTTTACAGAGTAATTCGGAAAATCATTAAACTAAAATGTTCACGCCAAATATGCCAACAGCTCGCTTTAAACCCTGAATCTCTTGCTTCTAAGAGCAAGCAATACTCTGAGCCATAGCAAACAATACTCTGAGCTTCTAAGAGCAAACAATACGCTGTGTCATGGCTATAGTTAAAGTTACGTATGACTTAAAATATCTTATGATAAGTCCCCATCCCCAATTAATTATTATGTACCTTAATTAACTATTATGTATTTTCTTATAATCCTTCTTTAATGATGAGCTAGTTTAATAATCATGTTTTTTCATATAAAACGCTCTTTTTTTGGCAAAACAAATATTTTTCTTTTTCCACTTTACAGAAGCATCCATAAAGTACGTATGCAGTAAAACCATCGTTTTAGGCCCCCTCCCCTTTATACAAACACATGTTTTCAACGATCTCCCACCCATCCTTTTTCGTACGTACGCTTTATTTCTTACAAATTCTCACTAATTTTTTTACCTTTTACAAAATCTTTTTCCTCACAAACATAAACTTTTTCAAAATATAAAACCACCAAAAAATGTTATATCCGTAAAACAAAATTGAAAATCTCACCTCGTATTTACCAACATCAGAAAAAAATATACGAAGGAAAATGCAATTATTCAGCAATGCCGGAACATTCCAATAATCGTCATCGTAATTTTGCATGGAGCAATAAAAATAATTTAAAAATAAAGGTCAATGATTTTTACAGAAAAGGGAGGGAGACACTTGAAATACAACGCCATAAATGTAAACCTCCAGATGGCAGCCTGAATCAGGATGACGGAGGTTACGTCACGACTTTTTTCACGACTTTTTTCTGAATTATTATAGTTTACTTGATAATGAGAGTATCTATATTCCCATGAAATATTGTAATAAAAATCAATTTAAAGATAAAGAGTTACATCCATAATAGAAGTTTTTACTTAATTAAGAGAAAAAACATTTTTTGATTTTAAATGACAAAAGCCATATGTTTTATTTGGTTTTTATAGTTTTAAATAATTGTAAAATTAAATATTTTGCTTTATTTTATTATTGAAAAATTATCTATTTTTTGGATGTATTTTAGAAGACACAAATGGGATACAAAATACAAAAATATTTAAACATCCCCCTCCCCCCTCCAAACTCCACCACCACCACCAAAAATTCCTGGATCCGTCACTGATAATAACTATACTATGTCGACAGTAAGTGGATCGAAAGCATGGCAATATTTTTGTAAAGAAAAATCTGGCGAATCTGCCACTTGCAAGATTTAGATTTAGATAGGAAACCTACACGAAAACACTCGATTGGAAATTGGAAATGTGCACAAAAAAAATAATATTCACAACATTTGCTAAGCAGCAGGCTGTTGAGGAAATTGTTTCAAAGTCTAGTGGGTCACGATTTTCTTTATTTTTAAACGAATATAAGTTTTTAAGTAATCGACGTTATTTAAATATAAATTTACACTTATAAAAAAAGTTTTGGAACCTAGGGATGACCACAATAACTGGATCACTTTCTGCAGATAAAATTGTGAATTTAGCAGAAAAGAAACTGCCAAGTTTCAATTTTTAATGAAAAGGCATATCATAGTAAGTGTCATTGAAGGAGCATCCGTACTAAAAATTTTAGACGGCTAAATGGTATTGAATATCAGCTATGTTATGCCCATGGGCTTCATTTAGAAGAATGTGATGTTATTTACAAAAAGTCAAACCCTTTGAAGGCAAAAATTATTGAAGGTGATTCCTAATTGCAAGATTCTGAGGAGAATTTTATTTTTTGATATCCATGATGATTTCAATTACATTAATTTTAATTACATCAAACTACATTTGATAAATTTATGATGATCATAATTGCATTAATTTCAATTACATCAAACTACATTTGATAAATTTAGACATAATGATTAGTCATACAGCTCAACAAGCGTTATACTTACTAATGATTTACAAAGTAGTCTAAATATTTCCTTAATGATTCAAAAGATTCGAAAAATTGTTCGAATGTTCTACAAACCACCTCTAAAAATGAAGTCTTACAAATGAACGTAAAATGTACTTTTCATATATAAGTCTTGTTGCAACGCTAAGTAGATTTCTGTAAGTAAAAACATGTATATTAAAAGCGATGATTGGATTAAAAGAAATTCTCAACACTTTCTAAGAAGAATACGCGGTAATGAATACAAAAATAATTTTGCTACAACCAATAAAAATTGAAATAGAAAGGTATAGACGGTTTAACGGAGAAAAATAATTATATTACTAAAAGAATTAAAGAACGCAGAAATATTAGTTTAGTTGGTTTACTAAATTTTTACATTATCCATTCACTTATAATCACGAATTAAATATCAATAGGGTACAGTTTTGCTTTCGTTACACAAATGTTGAATAAATTAAAACTAAGGATTCTGGGATCGAAATGCGGACAAACAACTTAAGAATGCATAACAACAATACTAGTTATTCAGCTTTCAATACAAATTTTCAATAACTTTTTGAATTCTGGTTTAGTATTTGTGAACTTTTATTAATTACATTTAATTTTGATAAGTTATTTGAATTTGAGATTTTAAAGCCTTATTACTTTAAGTTTTAATTTTTATTTGTAGTTTTCTTTGGCAGTAAGTGGAATAAACAATACAATAAAAAATAAACGAATGAATTTAATGAATCTCAACACGCTTAGAGTGGGAACATTTTCCAAATGTTAACAAACTACCCCTCCTTCGTATTGAGCACATAAGAACAAAAAGAATTTGACAAGGTCCGAAAAATATTAACCAGCTCTCTAAGCATTAACTGTTAAAAAGATAAAATAAAAATACTAATAATATATTTAGTTAATATTTATATAAATTTCTTTTTAAAAGTTGCGACCAAATAAAATTAGTACACATTTACAGAAAGTTTATGAATAAGTTTTAATCCATGATTTTAAAGAAAGCTAAAATTTCAACTTTGTTCAAAATTTGTTCAAAATAGTTTTTAATCTTTTTAAATTTACTTTTTTTTTTGTTATAGTGCTTGTTTATTAGGATTAAACACAAAAATCTTTTTATACATATAAAAAAAAAAAGTGAAAAAATTGCAATTTCCTTAAAAAAAAACAAAATAAATAAAAAACTAAACTTTTAAACACAAAATTTAAATTTTACAAAGATATTTAAGCACACAAGCATTGTTAAAAGTTTACCAATTATGAAGTAACATAAACTAATTAAGATGCTGGTGCTAATAAATAAAGCGTGACTCCATCAAATGTCATTGCCATGATTGGAGTTCCAATCATGTTAATGAAATTGTGTTCCCAGCCTCCAAGTGGATTTTGTTCCCAGCCTCCAATCATTGCCATGATTGGAGGCTGGATACAAAAAAGCCATTTGACTTTATAGCACATCCCTCCTCCCCCACCCCAAACGTGAGGGGCAACAAGTTGAAAAAATATTTTTTTGTACTATTCTTAACTAGACTTATATTCATCAACAGTTTTAAAGTTTCATAGTAATAACTCTCAGATTCAAAAATTATGACCATATACAATATGTAACAACTGCTGTAACTGACTAACAATGTAACCAACAAATTGAGGGGGTTTAAACTTTATATGGTCATAAATTTTGAACACTGAGAGATATTACTATGAAACTTAAAATCTATCGATGAATATAAGTCTAGTTGAGAATAGTACAAAAAATGTTTTATCAACTTTTTGCCCCTCATGTTTGGGGTGTGGTGGGGAGGGGGTGATTAAGTCAAAAGATTTTTCGTTCCCAATCTCCAATCATCGCATTTTTTTGCACCTCATTATTTGACATAAGTATAAACACACAAAAGTTTGGAGTTTGCTCTATGTCTCGAAGTTAGCTATCTCATACACCAAAAAATCCTGGATACGTCACTGCACTAACGCTACTATGATATAAAATTTGTTACATCCTAATGCTTTTTACAGATATCTATTAAGACTTTGTTTTAACCCTCACACTCCTTGAGCTGAAATATGAAAATTGATAGTTTGCTGGTCCAAGAAAGTCATAAAAGTAGAAAATTGAGATTCAATAAAGCGATAAAATCATACTTTTTATGTTCATATAATAAAGGACAGTTCATATAAATATAATAAAGGACAAAAAACAATACAGAAAATTATCAATAAAATCATAGCTATTTCTAGTATTTAAATCAACAATGCTTCATTCTGCATTTATATCAGAACTAATGATTTGATAATTTTTGATTTAATAATTTTTGAACTTTTGAATTTTTAAATAATGATTTAATAATTTTTATATTTATATCAGAACTAATGACTTAATTATATACAATTTAATAATACATTTATATCATTATACATTATATTTTATACATAATACATTATATTTTATATTTATAAATATTTATATTTTATACATTATACATTATATTTTATATTTATATCATTATACATTAATTATATAATTTAATTATATACAATTTAATAATACATTTATATACAATTTAATAATACATTTAAAAATATATAATTTAATAATACATTTATATCAGAACTAATGATTTAATCATTTTTGATTTGATTTTGATTTAATAATTATGATTTAATATTCAGAATTAATTTTTTCTTGCGTAAACGTTGCAGTGAACAGACGTTTTTAACAGCTCTTCAAATATTTATCAATCAATTACTACTTAATTAGTTATAAAATATTAAAATAAAAGATAAACCTATTATTATTAAAATAAAAGATAAATCTAAAATGTCAGTTACGCTTGTAGAAGTTAAAAAAATGCTGGAGGAAATATATTTGGAATATAGAAAAGAAATGGAAACGATGCTTAAACAACAACAAAAGATATTTATAGATATCTTAAGCGCAAATACAAAAATAATTAACGAGAGACTTGACAAAGTAGAAGAAAACTCTAAAGAAAATGCAAACAAAATAAAGATATCGAAGTAAAAGATATCGAAGACATAAAATTGAGCTTAAACTTTCATGAGAAAGTTTTTGACAAAAAAAATCGCAACTATCCACAAGCAAAACATTAAGCGAGTAGAAAAGGAAATATTACAACGCAAAATATAAATGAAAAGCGAAAAAAGTTTGAAGATAGATCGAGAAGAAATAATTTAAGAATAGATGGATTACCAGCAAGTGTGAAACATGGAATGAAACTGAAGATAAAGTTAAATTATTTTTTGTAAATAAGTTAGGACTTAATGGAATAGAAATCGAACGAGCTCATCGAATCGGAGTCAGAAAATAAGGATGCTCCAGAACAGTTATAATGAAGTTGTTAAAATACAATGATAAAACAAAAATTCTAAAAGAGTCATATAGACTATAAGGTACAAAGATTTACTTAAACGAAGACTTTTCCCATGAGACTGTCAATATTAGGAACAGACTCCTGGCTGAAGTAAAAGAAAGTCGCAATAATGGTAAAAAAGCTGGTTAAAGGTACGACAAAATTATTAAATTAAATAATATCCAAAAAAAAAAACTCTTATTTCTTATATTTATATCTTATGCGTATATATATATATATATATATATATATATATATATATATATATATATATATATATATATATATATATATATATGTATATATATATATATATATATATATATATATATATATATATATATATATATATATATATACATCTATATATATATATACTTATATATATATATATATATATATATATATATATATATATATATATATATATATATATATATATATATATATATATATATATATATATATATATATATATATATATATATATATATATATATATATATATATATATATATATAATATATATGTATATGTGTGTATGTATAGGGGTCGTTCATAAAGTACGTACACTTTTTTTTCGTCCACCCCTCACCCCTCACCCCCTCCGCATTTTGCAATACGCTTTTTTGAGTACCCTCCACCTCCCTAAAAGTACCTACGCTTTTAACCTATTTTTCTAACATTTTATGATATTTTTTTTAATTTAGTGTCTCCTTTCTTTTATAATTGAACCACTGCCCTCCCATCTCATATACGCCATTTGTAGACCCCCTCTTACCCTCCGAGCGTACGTACATTATGGACGTACGCTCCCATATGTGTATATCATATACACATACACATACACACACATACTATATGTGTACACATATACATACACATACACATATAGTATATGTGTATGGGTATATGTCTGTATGTATATGCATGTATACATATATACATATATACATATATATGTATATATATCTTATTATGTTTAATCTTTTTTTTTTTTTTTAAACAATTAAATTTTTTATTATGGCATAACGGAAACAAAATATTTTGAAATTTTTGATAAAGAAAACGCTCTTCTTCTGAATAATAACAACGACCCGGACAAAAATTTTTTTGAAAACAACTCAAGTCTAATTTCTATAGTATCGAAGAATTATCTTGTTTTATAAATACGTCCCAAAATACATTTTCAGCGCTGACATAAGCAAAAACTTTGTAAACTTTAAAGAAATGCTAAAAGACAGAAGTCACGAATTTACGGTAATATGCCTTTTAGAAACACGGTGCAAAGACGAAAATACCATAAACTCAAATTTTCAATTACAAGGATATAAAGCTCTCCATCAAACTCGTAGTAGAGGTACTGGCAGAGGAATATGTTTCTAAATACATTATACAATACACTTTAAAAAAGTAAAAAGCGCAAACCGTGAACTTTTCACGGTTGAATTAAGAAACCAAAGTAAAGCAAATGCGTATATAACTGGCTTATATAGACCACCAGAAATATTTAATTATCTCATTAGTCAATTATAGTATAATGTATGAGTTTACCTTTTTTTCATACTTGATGCTTACTGCTTTATTGATAGTGATCTTGGTGTTTTTTTATCCTGTTCTTAAAAAAAGCACTTTCCCTACCCCAATACTTGTTAATGATTTAGTGAAGAGGAAAAATAAGCAGTATTACATTTACTTTCCTTTTTTCAAATTAAAACTTCTCAAATGACTTTTTAACAAAAGGACAATGTACATGGTTTTTTGAAATATTTGAAATTGTATGAAAAATAAATAAATGATTTGCTTAAATAATTAAAATAGCATGAAAAAATTGATTATCATTAAGCTCATAAAAAATTGATTATTATTAATGAGCTGTAAAAACAAGAAAAGAAATTAAAAACAATAAGAAAAACCCTGTAAATGGAGAAAATGCCTGTTAATGGAGATAATAGAGTTTATTCATGGGTCAATTTATACTTCAAAAAATACTTCAACCAATATTATAAAAATTATACTTCAAAAAATACTTCAACCAATGACCAGTAGTACCCTTAATATAAAAGCCAACTCGAGTAACTCTCCAAACCGCTACCCTAATCGATAACATATTTACAAATAATACTATAAAACGTAACATTCAAAGCGGAATAATAAAATCTGACATAAGTGACCATTTTCCAATATTTCTTGTACTTAGCAATTTCAACAACAAAAAAGAAAACAAAACAATAATTATAACAAAAAGGCAAATAAATGAAAATATATGACAAAGTTCCGAAGCAACTTATCAATAAAAAACTGGGGCGTAATTAAAGAGGTAACGGAAAAAAAAAAAGATGCCACCAAAGTGTTCCCGCAATACTTAAAAACAGATGAGAATGATACAGTAGCCAATAAGGCAATAGATATTGCAGAGAAATTTAATAATTATTTTATAAAAATTGGGGAAAAACTAGCTAATAAAATAACTCCTGGAAAAAAATGTTTTAAATCGTATCTAGAAAAAAAGTCTCAGTCATGAACGAGCTTAATATAACTCCGGATGAGCTTAAAAATGCATTTAATTCCTTACAACAAAACTAAAGTCCAGGAATAAATGACATTAGCGTGAACGTTGTAAAAAATGTCTACGATATTATTGAATATCCTCTTCTGCATATCTGTAATCTGCCTTTAAAAAATGGGGTATTTCCTTATCAGCTAATGCTAGCAAAAGTTGTTTCTATATTTAAAAGCGGAGATGATTCTATAGCTTCTAACTACAGGTCTATTTCTATTTTACCATGCATTTCAAAAATATTAGAGCGCATAATGCACAATAGACTTTACAACTATCTGGTAAATCACCACCTGCTAAATAATAACAAATATGGTTTTCAAAAACACTACTCAACAGAACACTCTGTAGCCAAACTTGTCAACGAAATTTTAATTGGGTTTGACAACAATAAATACACTCTTGGTGTTTTTCTCGATCTTTCAAAAGCGTTTGACACAGTTGACCACGAGATTCTTCTTGTATAATTAACTGTATAATTATGAAATAAGAAACAATTTAAAATGGTTTCGCTCTTACCTTAATAATCGGAAACAAGCTTTATCATATAACAACACTGTAACACGACTTGAAAACATTACTTGTGGGGTCCCACTTGGATCAATTCTTGGTCCATTGTTATTCCTTGTTTACATTAACGATATCTACTTATCTTCTAACATACTTAACTTTGTCCTTTTTGCTGATGATACACAAGTATTCTTTAGCTACGTAAACAATAGCCTATTATTTAACACTGTTAATCAAGAACTTGAGAACCTGAACGAATGGTTTAAGGCTAACAAACTCTCTCTAAACGTCGAAAAAAGTAAATATATTCTTTTTACAAAATTATCAAAATCTGAAACCCTCCCCTTAAAACTACCTGATTTACTAATTGATAAAACTAAATTTAAACGAGAATACTCAATCAAGTTTTTAGGCGTAATTCTTAATGAATAATTAGCTGGAATAATCATATCAAAGTAATAGAAAATAAAATATCTAAAAATTTAGGTATAAATATAAAACAAAACATCTCCTGAATACAAATTGTTTAAAAGTATTTATTTTGCATTTATTCATAGCTACATCAGCTACTGCAACATTATCTGGGTAAGTTCTTATCCTTCAAAGTTAAATATGATCTACAAAATACAAAAATGAGCAAGTCGTTTGATAATAAATGCAAATAAATACGCTAGTGCCAGACCGCTACTAAGAGAAATTGGAGTGCCTAATGTCTATGAAATAAATATTCTTAATAAAGTAATTTTTATGTTTAAGTTTAAAATAGTATGCTACCAAGCATTTTCCAAACTTACTATTTTACTTTAAATCACAAATATGAAACTAAATACTTAATAAATAATTTTTTTATACCAAAAACATGATCAAAATAAGCTGATTTTTCGATATCTTGCCGAGGGCCGCGGTTATAGAGGGCCGTGGTTATAGAGGACCGCGGTTATAGAGGGCCGTGGTTATGGAACTTGCTTTTAACAAGTAATATAAAAACTTTAACTTCAACTCAACATTTTAAACGTGCAACAAAACAACACTTATTTGATTTTGCTACAAAGTAATTACTTTCCTTTTATTAAAAAACTTTTGAAATTCTTAATTATTTAATGTCTTATAATTTGACGCGACATCTTAATTATATAGTATGGTACTTAAAACATGTATGATATTATTCTATTTTACAATAACAACGCAATTTGTAAATGCAAAATTTAATATATCTTACGCAATTTGTAGATGGAATATAAAACAGATTTATTTGGTTTTGTATGTATATATGAACGGACATATATTTGTGTGTATGTGCCTGCGTGTATAATAAAAATAAAAGTAAATTAAAATAGAGAATTAAAAAAAATAATAATAAGAATAGGAAATAATATATTTTTTCTTTTTTTCTGCAAATAGTAAATTGATTGTTAAATCAATTTCCTCTTTAGTTTCTTTTTTCCTTTTTCATTTTTATCGGCTGAATTTTTTAGTTATATTAACGGGGCTGGATGATAAGACCATAGGCCAGGTGAATAAAAACGAGCAATTGCTTTCACTCAGTAATTGGTCAGCTTTACGAGAATAAAAGCTTGAGCAATTTCTTCTAAGTTTGTATTCACGTAAAGCTGAACAATTACTTAGTAAAGTGCTTAACTTTACGTGAATAAAAATTTGAGCAAAACTGCTGAGGTTTTTATTCACGTAAAGCTGACCAATTACTGAGTAAAAGCAAAAGCTCATTTTTATCCACCCAGCCTCATGTCTTCTGCCAGCTCCGGTCGAAACTTTAATGTTATATTTTTATGTTTTTTTGTAAAAAATTGTAAAAGCTTACTTTTTAATGACGAAATTAAAATAAATAACCGAATGAAGAGTTTACAAATTTCTTTGTTAAAATAATATATAAGATAAATATAATATTAATATTATTTTCATTCTTTTCGACTAGAAAATCTACAAGATCAAAATTTTTTGTTTAAATATACAATCTTGAAAGCTATATTTTTCTTTTATCCTTTTTACAAAGTTTGTCACCAAATCTTTAATTCCTTCTATTTTTATAAATTAATCAGCTGGCAAACGTTCAAGGTAATAAAAATCTAATAAGAAGAAATCCTAATAACACTGTTTTATTGCACTTTTATACCCATTTTCTTCTGAATTGGTCATTAGTTTCTTCGCAATTTGTATTGTTTTTCCGCATTTCGATCCCAGAAATCTTTGCGATTCTAAAAACCTATCCTATTTAAAATTAACGGTACCCAATTCAAAATTAATCTTACCCTCCAAACATGTGTTAAAAATACCAACGAAATAAATTTACACCAGGTTATACATTGAAAATGCAAGCAGTAATGGAATACTTGATGAGAGTCGTCATAATGATAGAGGAATTTCTTCAATACCTCGACCAGTTGATGCTACGTTATTAAACAAAACAGAAAAAAAATTTAGGAAATCTATACTCAGCATTAATGGCTATTAAGCTGACATCGATTGAATCCGAAAAAGTTTTTTCAGCGGCGTGACTATTTATGGGGAAAACTCATTCGCTATTAAGCGATAAATCAATTAATTGCTTTTGCTTTTTTAATTCAAAAAATAATTTCGATTAGTGTGGTAATAGTTGTAATTAGTTGTGCAAGAAACCTCTTAATTGCTATTATATTTAAATTGTGATTTTATATAAAATAAAATTAATGCCGAGATCCCAGGAAATAGAAAATCACATATCGGGAAACCCAGGATGGAAAATTTATGAGAAATGAAAAACCCTAGTCGCAACCCTGTGTACTAATAAAGTTAACACCTGAAAAAAAATTAGCGAGATTTTAGATTTTTATATAAGAATAAAGGAAAAAGTTAATTTTTTATCAGAACAAATTCAATAAGTCACTCACCAGTTTTAACAATTTCGATAAAGCTATGTCAAATGTTAAATTAAAATTTTTATTCGGTTTAAAATCAGGATCATAGTTCCGGAATAAATTAACATGTAAATCTTCTTCTATAGGATAAGCCTCTAATAAATAAATTATATGCACATATACATACGTTATATATATATATATATATATATATATATATATATATATATATATATATATATATATATATATATATATATATATATATTACATAATTTTAACTAACCTAAAACGTTTCTGAGCAACACGCTGACGAACAGAACGGTGATCATTTTTTTCTCATTGCTTTTATATACTAGTTTAAACAAGTGTGTGTAGCCATTATTTTTCTAACATCAAAAAAATTGTTGTTTCATATTAATGAAGAAAGTAGGAATTGATTTTTAAACACGCATCATATCCGTAGTATATACTTTTAGATACAAAAGAATAATACTCTAATAATACCTTTCTTTATCTCATGTCGGATTATCGTTAAAAAAAAAAAATCATTCGAAAAAAATACGTTTCTAATTATATTATAAACATAATTAAAATATCTCTTTAACATTTTTAGTAAAACTTAACTCATTAAGAAAGATTTCTACATTGTTGCCGTTGATAATAAGGGAGCAGACATTTTTTTATTTATTTAATTACAAAGTATTTGAAGGCTTTGAAAATGCCGAAAATTAGCGTCGCACAAAAAAATTATTTAGGAGTACTTTTTTCAGCATTCTTTTTTGATGGTAAAAAAAATTAATTCATTTTTTTAATTTTTTTCAAAGAAATGAATTATTTATTGAAAAAAATAATAAAATTTTATTATATTCTTAAAAAGATGATAAAATACTATTTTAATTTTTTTTTATAAAAAGTTAATTCATTATATACCGTTGCCTTGGAGCCATCGGTATATAATGAATTAACTTTTTATAGAACATATTGTAGATCTGAGTTTCACTAATCTCAATTTTGTAACAAACAAGTAGTATTTTATCATCTTTTTAAGAATATAATAAAATTTTATTATTTTTCTCAATAAATAGCTCATAAGGGGTTTAGGTTATATTTTTTAGGTTATATTTTTAAGGTTATATTTTATTATTTTTCTCAATAAATAGCTCATAAGGGGGTTAGGGGTTAGGGGTTAAAAGAGTTTAATACTAAAAAAATTCTATTTAAAGTATCAAATCTTTTGTTCTTTTTATATAAAAAATCGTATAACTATAGAAATACAAAATATTCCACTCCAATTAATTTAAAAGTTTTGTATTTAAAAATGGAAGACCTTTATGATTTTTTTTTTAAGGGGGAGGAAGGAGGATGGGGGGGGGGGGGGAAGCGAAGGGAAGGGGGGGGGGGGGGTTGAAATTTTGGATATTAGTTTTTAGATTTAAGTTTTTAGATTTTAGTTTAGTTAATCGGATAAATTCACGACATTTCTGTCAGCAGAACATTACCAAGCCAACATTGACATACGGGTACCGTAAGGATTTTGACTGGGCTTACGCGAACGGGATTTTGACGAGTATCATAACTTTGGGTAACTTTGCTCAACTGTGGGTAACATTGCACAACTAAAGTCAAAGATATTTTATTCTCTAGCAGTTAAAAAATTTAACTGCAACTGCAAAGCACTTTTGAAGTCAGCTGTTTATTCTAGCTTTAATACAAAAATAGTGTAAAAAAGTCATTTTAACGAGATTTCTTTCTACGCAAGTAATTTTACTTGAACATAGAAAAAAGTCACGTAAATAATTTCTTGCAACTTTTATCTGTTAAGCAGATCAGAATTAGACCCTAAGGTAAGTAAACAGCATAACATGTTTATCATAATATTAATTTGAATTGTTTTATATTTTAATGTGATTGTCAGTATAGGTGAAGAAAAATTTCTAAATTTTGTAAATAAATTACTATTTCGGACTAAATTGGGATAACTTTGCACAATGTGCAAATTAACCACAACTGTCTTTAATCATCTAAAAATAATACTTTTTAAAACTTGAAGTAAATTTTATATATAAGCATAGTTATTACATTTATTTTTATTGTTTTTATTAACATTTTTGCTTATTCCTAAATAACACTCATGTTTTTTCCAGATGTCAAGTTGTTACAAAGCCAGAAAATATAAAGACTATACAAATAATGACCTATACAAATGTCTTGAAGAGGTAAAATATAAAAAGCTGACACAAAAGCAAGCTGCTGCTAAATATGGCATCAGTCGAAGAACAATTTGTTACAAATTAAAAGGAAAACACAACTTAAAACCTGGTAAACCATACTTCTTTTCCAAATTCGAGGAGGCTGCTTTTGTGAAGTGTACTATTCAATTGAGTGATTTTGGATTTCCAATCGGTAAAGAAGATTTACGTCATGTTATGAATAATTATCTAATTAGTTCAGGAAAAAAAGTAAAAGAATTTAAAATCTTTCCTGGGCCTGATTTAGTTAATTCATTTTTACAAAGACATCCACAGCTTGCAAGTAAATTTGTGCCAAACTTAAAAAAATCTCGAGCGATGGTTAATGAAGAAATTTTAAAGGATTATATTCAGCAATTATCAAAAACTGTACAAAATGTACCTCCAAGCAACATATATTATTACGATGAAACAAATTTGAGTGATGATCCAGGTTTAAAAAAATACTGGGTAAAGAGAGGTAATAAATACCCAGCAAATATAAGAAACACTTCTCAGACAAGTATTTCTATTATGATATCAGGTAATGCTGCAGGTGAAGTTCTACCACCGTTTGTAGTTTATAAAGCAGTAAATCTGTGGTCAACTTGGTGTGAAGGAGGTCCTAAAGGAGTCAGATACTT
This sequence comes from Hydra vulgaris, assembly GCF_038396675.1. Taxonomy (NCBI): domain Eukaryota; kingdom Metazoa; phylum Cnidaria; class Hydrozoa; order Anthoathecata; family Hydridae; genus Hydra; species Hydra vulgaris. Next base: position 26,307,884 of record NC_088926.1, read on the forward strand.
TAACACTAAAAGTGGTTGGTTTGATGAAATAGCTTTTGAAGAGTGGTTTTTTTCTATAGTTTTACCTTCTTTAAAAAAAAATCAGGAGTTAAAGTTTTGTTAGAGGATAACTTATCCTCTCATATCTCTCCAAAAGTAATTAATGCCTGTGAAAAAAATGAAATACTATTTGTTTGCCTACAACCTAATAGCACGCATATAACTCAACCTCTAGATGTGGCTTTCTTTAAACCTTTAAAAACAGCTTGGCGTAGAATTATTACAGAGTACAAAGATTCTCCTGCTGGCTGCACAAAAACATCTCTTGAAAAACAACATTTTCCAAAACTTTTAAACAAGTTATTGATTGCTCTAGAACCAAATCAGGCTAACAACTTAAAATCAGGTTTTAGAAAGTGTAGTATTCATCCAGTAAATGTCAATCAACTTCTCACACAATTTAGAGAGAGAGAGAGAGAATCGTACGATAAAGAATTTTTAGAAGACAGCTTAAGATTTTTTTACAAAAAAAATATAAAACCTTGCAGTCTTTAGAAACTAAACAACAACAAAAAAAATGCTTTCTGTTCCAGCAGGGAAAAGTGTTGGCACAAGATTTAAAAAAGTTTAGTAACAATTTTGATATTGGCTCTAAACTTGCAAAGAAAAAAAAACTGAATAAAAACACGAAGTGCATAAAGTCAAAAGTTCAATCTGAAGAAGATCCGAAAGAGTACCATGATCATAGTTCTAGCTCAAAATGATTGAGCAGCATTGAAAATAAACTTGTTAACAAAAATAATAAAAATGAAAAATCAAGCTCAGAAAATTTGAGACATGTGAACTTTTTCCTTGACAAATTACAAATGCTAAGGAAAACAGTGCTTATGTGAAGCCAATGGTAAAAATATTAAATGCTTGTTTGACACAAAATAAAATTTTTATGAATGGGACAATATTTGTTTCACATTAAGAAGTCTCAAAAAATAACCTAAACTAGAGAACTTTACAAAGTTCCTCTATTAGACTTTCATTTCTGTTGAAGCTTGTTTATTTAGCTTTTATTTTTTATTTTAAAGATAAATAATTGCCTACATTAAAAGAAATTTTGTGTTTTTAGTTTTTAATGTGGCTATGTTTCTTTTAAATGTTAAACTTTTTATTAACCAAAGCAATGGTAAATCTAATTTTATTTTATTTTTATTTGTCATTAAACTCCCGTTAACATCTCCTTTAAACAGTATAAGAAAAAGAGTTTAAATAGCAAAATTCATATAAATGGTAAACTTTTCAAATTTTATAAGACTGTGCAAAGTTATCCAAAACCCCAGTTAACATAAGACATAATCTAGACACCCATAAAAAATCCTTAAATGGTTTAAAAAAACAAATTCTAATAATAACAGTTTTTGAATAGTCCAAAGAAAATTTTTGGCAAGTTTTTATAAATATTAGAGAAGTTTAAGCCAATTTTTAGAAACACAAAGCAAAAAATTTCAACTTTTTGCGCAAAGTTACGGTATGTCTTTTGGTTTCCGTACGGGTTCCATATGGTTGAAAAATCAAGCTAACATGCTTGACTAGGTTCTATGTAGTATTTATCAGAGCCGATGGTTCTGGGGTTTTAACGGGTTCCCCATAACACTCCCAAAAGGTTCAAACTTATAATTGAAAAAATTAGTACAAACTTTACTCGATGGTTGCTATTTACAATTCGTATTATACGTAAAATATGTTTAAAAATTTAACTTTTATGTTTTATATTTTTTGTACGCAATTACTTTTACATCATAGTTAACAAGTAATCTTTCTTCCGAGTCTTTTTTTACAGAGAAACTCTAATAAAAAGGTGTTGTTTTAGAAATTTATTTATTACCATTCTAAATTTTAAAATGGTAATAAGTAAATGAAATTCTAAAATAATACCTTTTTAAAATAATTTTATAAACTTTATAATGGTAATAAATAAATGAAAATCTAAAGTAACACCTTTTTATTGGAGTTTTATAATAAAGAGAATTTATTTCTTTATTTCTTTCTTGAGCAAAAACAATAAATTTACAAAGTTTAACATAAATGCTAATGATGGTTATAACTGATTTAATATTGCTTAAAAAATTTTCAAGAAGAGCAAAGAGGCGAATCTTGTAATGTATAGGTTATGTTTGGGAAATTTGTAGCTTTTAAATTGTTTTTACTGAACAAGTTACATTGATTTTTCTATATTTTATGAAAGCAAAATGACTGGTGTTGACAAGTTTACCCACTGTCAGATATAAGTATCAAGTGTTTACAAATACCATGCAAAAACTGCTATATTGTTATGCGTCAACTGCATTTTTAAATTACTGATATTTTTTGAGTTTTTAAAAATCGTTATCTTGTAATATTAATAATGGTATCACAATTACGTAATAAAAACTTTTACTTATACTATAAATAGTATAAGTAAAAGTTGTTATTACGTATATTATTGCGATACTTACAATAGTTGTAAAAAATTTATTGATATAAACGTTTACATTCAAACTTTAGTTATAAAGATTTAGTATAGCTTATGTTAAATATATATATATATATATATATATATATATATATATATATATATATATATATATATATATATATATATATATATATTCATATATATATATATACATACAGGAAATGCAAAAAAAAAGCCACACTCAGTTTTTTGATAAAAAAAAACAACAAAAAATGTCTTAAACCCAAATAATAAAAGTAATTCCGGACAATTTTTAAAGAAATGTTTATAATATTATTGTGCATTACATATAATGAAAATAAATTAGGATTTGTAGAGTAATTTTCAAGTTTTAGCTGTATTAGTACTTAATAGGCCATCCTTTGATTCTAATGACTTCTGCGCATCTAGAAGGCATAACATCTACAAGTCTTATTAATAAGTCATTTGGTAAAGCATTCCAAACAACAAGAAAATTTGAAACAGTTCATCTTCATTTGTTGTCCAACGACCTTGCAATTTTCTATCCAATATAGACCAAAAACTTTTTATTGGATTTAACTGGTATCAATTTCAATTCCGGATATCTTTTATTCAACTGTGCCGTATATTGGGGATAGTTATCTTGTTTAAAGATGTAGTCGTTATTAGGGAAAAGTTCTTCTATACTTGGTCCAACTTGATAAACTAAGATTTTATGATGCAAATGCTGGTCCATGGTACTCTCCACCCAGTAAAGCTTTCCAACTCTATGTGCACCAAGACAACCCCAAGCATTAATCTTTTTTGTCATGTTTAATGGCTGCCTTTTATGTTTGGGGGTTGAACTTTTCCCCAAGACATACATACAGACATACAGACATACATACATATCATACAATTATTAAATATTTTTATTTGATTGTACTACTTAATTTTTTTTATTGGTAACTAAGTTGTCAATTTAAACTGATAGTTCTAACATAAATAACTCTAACTAAAAATAGGTAATAATTATTATATAGATAACGATTGAAATGTTAGCAAAAAAATATAAGTTCCAAGTTAAAGTAACAAAAATAGGCCTATTTGATATGTATCATGTGTATATCTTGTATTTTGCTGCATGTTTAATAGTATTTTTGCTTGGTACAATGCAAAATGTTTTTGCTTGAATGTTGAAAATATTTGCATACTGAAATGAATAAAGTTCAACAACCAGATTGCTTTTAACGATAAATACAAGTAACGACAATTTGTAAATATAATTATAATAATAATAACTACTTTAATGTATTAGAATCTTAATTATGATAGAATTGGATGAATTTTAGGGACCGAATATTATTAATATAATGATTGGAGTAAGTATTCCATTTATTTGTTACTACGATTAGAGTATTGATAGAAAGTATTATTTTATGGAAAGAATATTGGGCAAAGCTTAATATTTTCTTAAGTATTAAAGTATTAAAAAACATAAAATATAAAAAGAAAAGTAAAAAAATATATATATATCAAACCATTATGTTTTCAGGAAATTAGGGATTGCGGAATTCAGCTTCAGCTTCAAACTAATCAGCGTCAGATTAAAGCTGAAGCTGATCGAGTAAATTTAATCATAACGATAGTAATGAAGATAGAAAAAGTAATAGTGGCTGTGGAGGAATTACTCAATATTTATATTATATATATATAAAAAAAACATGTAAAAAATTATTCGATGAATATTTGTAATAGTGACACAATTTAAACATGCATATAAAAAATTTAAAATCAATGTTGCCAAAAGTTGTTAGTGTTTATATATATTGCTGTCAGGGCTAGGTTTATCAATAGGGCAACTAGGCCGCATTTTAGGACCAGAGTAGTTATTCCTTGGCTTTGGCCTTGGCCTTGATCTTGCCTTAAGTCCAAAAATTTAAAATAAATATTGCCAAAAGTTGTTGCTGTTTATATATATTGCTGTCTGGGCTAGGTTTATCTATAGGGCAACTAGGCTGCATCTTAGGACTAGATTTAATAGCCCTTGGCCTTAAAATTTTTGGCTTGACCTTAATTGTTTTGGCCTTGGCCTTCATAAAAAAATACATAAAGTTAAAGATTAAAAGTTTTCATTTTGTATTTTAAGTTATTAATTACTTAATTAATCATGTTTTATTTTACCTAACTACTTTATTAACGTAAAGCGAAAATTTAAGTCTTTGTTCTTGAAAACGTTTGCGTAGGCCTTGGCCTTGAAACTCTAATTCTTGGTCTTGGCCTTGTAACATGTGACCTTGGCCATGTTCTTGGCCTTGTTCATGGTCTTGGTCTTGTAACATGTAACCTTGGCATTAGTCTTGGCCTTACGAGTTTTAGCCTTGTTAACAACTCTGCTTAGGACTGACAATTTTAGGGGACCAGAAATGGATTCAAATTTTCTACTAACTTGGTAGGGTTTTTAGAAATTTTAAAAAAATTATATTACTTTTATGATTGTAAAGATTGCTACACAATAATTCCAAATGTTAATATTTGTACAATTATAATGTTTTGTTCTTTTTACTTAACTTTTAACGATTGCAAAACTTTAATTACCTTGGAGATTAATTCCGCACGGAAAAACTCCCTAATGAATGTAAATAAAAGCTGAAATTAATAGTATAAGATATTTATACAATTTTAATATATAGTAATATATCTGTTTAATTTATTAGTTTATTTTGTTAAGGTGTCACTCCATTGATAAGTTTTTAGCTATATGAGTAACAACTAATTTTACATTTAAATAAAAACAATCGCGTTTTTATAAATTATAATCAAATGCCTAATTTTTAATATTATGGGTTAAAATAATGTATAAAAAATCCTAATGATTATTAGAGATCAATTTCTTAAACAGAAACTGAATTTTTAGAAATATTTCTCAATAAATATTACTCAAGATTTGAAGGATGGTAATGATGATGAATGGCCTATAGAGAAGTGATAGAAAAAAAAGTAAAAGATTGAAGACTGTTAAATAATCCATTTTCGAAAAAATTTTAATAATAGAAGAATTTCAAGATCTGGTCCTATGATCCTTATATGGTGAATCGCATTCACTGATATGCTGTAGTTTATGACGAAAACCGAGCCAATGTTTCTTTAAGTAAAAATCGTAAATTCATTGTTAATCGATCATATTTATGTTTATATTTAATTTATATATTTTATATTTAATGTTTATTTAACAAAAATTAAAATCTTTTCTACTGGACATAGTAAAAAAAGAAGGTCGCATTTTGATTAAAGCTTTTTGTTCAACGCATTTAAAAGCCATTTTGTTTTTAATATTTTTCTTACTTATCAACAACTTGTCTTATTACAAAAAATCGTTCGCTATATATATCATTTAAAAAAATAACTTGTGACTCTTGTCGACAATTAATGATCCCTATACAAAACATTATTATAATAAAAAATCAAAATAGCCCAACAAGAGCTCATACATAATTGTGATACTTTTGCCTAGGAAGTACTCTTCAAACAGACTGTAACTCTGTCTCACAATCTGTTGGATAGTTTTGATTAGCGCTGTCCATACTTTTGTCAGCTTTAACATCATCCAGATATTTTATTTGAAAACTTGGATTTGAGAGTTTGTTTGAAGATTTGGATTTGAAAATTTCCTTAACGACGTGTTTTAAGTTCGTATTGGAAGGCTTCGGGAGGCTTTGGGAGGTTTAAATAGTGTTAAATTATTTTCGTCATCAGCTTATCTTCTTGATTTTTTTTGTCTGCACAACAATGCTACAAATGAGAAAAATGTCGAGATATCGTTTGTCAATTGACTTCAACTTCAGCTGTTAAGCCATTATGCAGAGCCACTATACTTCCTTTCAACCATCGTTGTGTACACTGCGTAATATTCTTGAGTTTCACCCACAATTTATCCCCAACTTTCCATCCTCAAAACTCAGTCAAAGACTTTTGGATTGATTTGATTTTAATGATACCAGGAGTTCGAATGCGTTTGAATTTTTGTCAAAAAATGTTAAAAGGTGTGCCGTGTTTTCATAGAACGCTATTAATTAAAAATACAGACATGAGTATATCACAGTTTACTCTAGCATTTGTTCTTTTTTACCATCCGATAAACTCTATTAACAATTTCATTTCCCGATGGTTTTTTAACAGCTCCATAGATAAGTCTTATTTTTCATTTCAATGCTCTCGATAGCTTGTATAATCTGAGATCTAAACGGTTTAAAATTATCTAGGAGAACTTTAGAAGGAGGTCCTAGTGATGACCATATCGTTTCTAACAATTGAACAACCATTACTACACTTTCGTCGTTTAATGGTGTCGATAACGTGCATCTGCTTGGGCCACAAGACAGGTGAGATATAGCAATAAATCGATATGAGTAATATCGCCGACTACTCTTTCCCATAATTTATTAACAACAAGATTATCCCACGAAATCACATTAGGATCAATCGAATTACATTCATCACATTCTGCGACAACTTGTTTCATTGTGCCTGTAGTAAAAATATGTAGATATGTACGCGTGGATACCAACACGCGTACATATCTACATACTCTTGGAAACTCCCATATGTGCTATTGAATAAATATATGTGCTATTGAATAAATGTGCTATTAAATCCCATATGTGCTATTGAATAAATTTTTTGTCAAATTAACATTTTGCATTGCCCGGCCCATTTTACAGATTTGTTACGAGTCAAATTAGAGTTTTACTCAACTAAATACACTTTGAGAATCAGTTTTTAATAAAGACGCCATTTGAGTTCCATTTCAGTGCCATATTGAGACCTTCAATACATGCATCCAATTCATTTACGTTGATATGCATTGCATCAAACTTTGATTGAAGCCATGTCGTATCTTCTATCTTTTGGTCACTTTGCATTATCACAACTCTTTTTGCCAGTGAACTTGCATCAGACCATGCATCACACCTTGCATCACACCTTGCATCACACCTTGCATCACACTTTGCATCACACCTTGCATCACACCTTGCATCACACCTTACATCACACCTTACATCACACCATACAGTTAGAAATGCATTTGTTTTAACATTTCATACACTTTTTGCCGGAACGCATTTAAAAACTTTATCTACAACTTCCTGCATCATTTCAATAACATACTTATTCATAATAGGTTCACCCCAAACTACTTCGTTTGAACATCTCTTTTTATAGCTGCATGCAAGTCTCGATTATCCAGCAACTGGTAAATTAACAACCAGATTACTGCATAATGAGAATACATCCTTATAGGTAAGCAATGTTTTAATAATAGAAATCTCGCGTCCTCTTTTCCAAAACATTTCCTTTGTTAATGGATTTACTGTGACTTCCAATCTTAATGCTGGGTTTTGCCAAAATATTCAGGTGTTTTTGCGTGAAGAAACCATTTCTACATATGTGTTACCAGCTTTCTTCCATTTAAATTTGCAGCTAGGGTATCATCAATATATCTTCTTGTTGATTTGAAAGTGCAGAATCTTGTTGGAGAACATACCGCAGTATTGAGCTCATCTTCACTAGTGCTAAATTCAAACCAAATGCCAAACGTGTAAGCGCATATTGCTAATTTTTGTAAATGACAGTTTGATGGGGCCAAGACTTTTAATGCACATAAATTTGTAGGAATGCTTGTTTCAGGTTCACCACCATGTCATTGCTATTTTTAATCATGAGTCTCTAATCCTTCATTGCATCGTTGAGGGCATCTGCATCTCATGCGGAGGCTTTTACATTAGGGTGGTTCTAAAAACAACTTTTTTTGAAAATGACTGCTGGCACCCCCTGAATATGTTGTATATAGTAAAAAAATGCTAGACTTATAAATTTTTTGAATAAAAGATATTTTAAGGGGTTGCTAACAACCCTTGAACATTAAATAGGTCCCTAATATTATTGAAAGAAAAGTTTTTCAAAAGTATGTCATGTTGGGTCTTAAACGAAGCAAAATTATATAAAAATTTTAAAAATAATATTCATTTTATAAAAAAACATCGATAAAAAGAAGATTTTTTGTTTTTAGTTAAAAAACGTAAGTTTCTGTTTGCTTAAATCTAAAATAAAAATTTAATTATAAATGATTAATATTTTTGAAATTGTAATATAATTTCAATTTTTAGACTAACACACGTCAATATTAAATCATAACGTTTTTGTTTATTACTTTTTCTACGCGTAAAACCAACACATCCATCTAGCACCTGTTCGTTGGGTGGTGTATTTTCGCACTAACTTCTTCACATAGATTATTTATCTATTTTTTGTTCATTTTGTTCTTTTATTAAATCTTTACAAATATGTAATCATAAATATAAACTGATTCGTTTACAATGTATAAAATATAATATCGTACATATAATAGGAATTTTTTTCAGTAAAAATAATAAATTTAGTATAAGTAATAAATATAAAAAAGTTATGCTGTTAAAAGAACGCGGGAAACTTGCAGAAAACCATGTGGTTTTGTCATCAATAAACCGCTTTTAGTTGCGATGTTTTTGTATACTTTATTTATTGAAAATTTCAGTTTAGCTAAGCCTCATGGTGGCATTAAAGACACATATAAAAAGCTATTAGATAATAAAAACCTATAAGAATTGTATTTGATACATGTAAATATATAATTACATGGCTTGTTATACTTAATATATTCACAGACGTGTACGAAATATAAATAAAATCTATCGTTTAATTTGCTTTTAAGTTAATTTTCTATAAACCTACGTAAAATTGTGAGATTTTGAGTTTTTTATTTTTGTAATTGTAGTATTTTTGGATATTAGTTTGTTGTAGAGGTAAGGGCCGCGATAAGAAATAGAGAAATGTAAAATTTTTGTTTTTTTATATGGTACATTACAATTTCCTATTCCTCGAGTATCATATCTGTTTCTATTTTTAAAAAAATCTTATGAAAAATGTGATAGGACAAGTTCAAATTTATATTTTAGCGAGAACAACAAATTTTTATAGATCCTTATTTTATAGACGTTTAGTACGTTAAGAAATTTTAGCAAAGGTTCAGCATGAGTAAAAAGGTCTTTATTAAATACTATTCTTGCTCCATGTCTTTGATGTCGGTAGAGTGCCACAAAGTTTTTTTATTATTTGTTTATTTTCTAATTATTCCCCTTATTGTTGCTACATTTACTACACAAATCACTTTATAGTCAGACGGCAGTAACTTCTTAATGATCCTTGATTGAAAAACAACAAGTATCTACAAGCGCTGTAGCTTTTCTTCCGTTTATTACCAAGTCAATAGTAGATGGTATTGTTTTGGGACAAGTTCTAGTACAAACACCTGATCCAAACTCGCCCCATTTAAGTTTTCTTAGTTTTATTGACGTTTGTAAATAAAACCAGGCAGTCTTTCACAACATGTTTATGCGAGCATTTTTTGCATAATGAGGTACATTCACACCCAAAGTGATTTAATGATTCACAGTTGTAACATTGCTTTTCGTTCTTTGTAAACAACTTGTCATTTCAGTCTCAGTCGTCCGGTAACTTGCATTTACTTCTTCATTAACAGATGAACATGCCGCATCTAATCTAGTTTGTGCAACCACAAATGCATTCTTGACACAATCATCAACGAATCTTCTCCCCGAAGAATGGCTCGCAGAATAGCATTATTATTAAATCCAATCATCAGTTGGTCACAAAGTCAGCCATCGCTCTCTGAAGGCAAGATTATGCAATCTTGAGCTCTTCTAATCATTTGATGCGCGAACGTCTGTATAAATTCTTCATTGCCGCGATAAGTCTTACCAAATTCATACCGTGATATTAACGATGATTTTTCTTGTTTCCAACGTCTTCAATTTTGTCACCAATTTTTTGTTTGAAACGTCCTCTAGAACTTCTGGTGCAGTTAATTCTTCCATGGTCTTATAAGTCTTCAACGGCAGAGCAGCAAGCAAGTACGCCTTGTGTTGGCCTGAGATTATATTGTGTATTATGAAGAAATAGATCATCTGTCAAATAAATTGCTTTAGCTGTCCCTTTTCATATTGTAGAGATAATAGATACCCCCAGTTTTTGTTCAACACATTTAAAAGCTAATTTTATTTTTAATAATAATTTTCTTACTTACCAACAATATTGTCTTCTTACAAAAAATCGTTTGCTATATATATCATTTAAAAATACAACTTGTGACTCTTGTCGACAATTATTGATTATTATACAAAACTTTACAATGATAAAAAGTACGTGTGACTTTTGTCAATAATTAGCAAAGCTAATTGTAGAGCTAATTGTAAAAAATTTTCACAACAAAACTCTTTATGAAAGTCAATCTCAACAAAGCTCTTAGGAAATGTTTACTCCTCTAGAGTATAAGAACGTCATAGTAAATGTTAAAGATACCGGAATAACCATGATAGCTTCTTCAATATTGTTTAAGCAACATGCTTTAGCAGTTGGAGTACCTGAGCATTATTGGTTAGCCTGTATAGTGCAATAATGTTTCAAATTCAATGACAAAAGAAGCATACAATCACGATGGACCAACCATCATGATAAAAGTTTATGCTAATTTATAGTTCTGAAGCATCAAGCCAGTTAAATAATTTATTACAAATTTTACAAACTAATTTACTACCAGGAAACAAAGCTGTTTCTATAATTTAAGATATAATAACTTATTGGCCAGAGGCTGTGCTGAAATCAAACATGGGCCTTAAGCTCCTAAATTGGAAAAAAAATATTCAATATATTCTTTAAATAATCAACAAACAATTTTTTAATCACTTTCTTTATTATTTTACAAATTAAATCTATTGAATATCTGATTTAAAATGTTAAACTTTTAAAGTATATTAGTGTTTTGCAAAATAACATGCTAATAGTGTCTGACATCGACCTCAAAAATTATTGCAAAACATCTTTATTACGTCACATATATCGATTTTAATAAATTTAAGAAACCGGTGATTTGAAAGGTGACAGGAATAGTGTCAAAAAATGAACTTTAGAATAGTGTCAAATATATTAAAAAGGCCTGATGTCGCAAAAAAAAGGAGTAGTGTTGCACATGAATTTAATGAATAATAGCGTCGAAAAAAAAAACGAAAAAATGAATAGTGCCGTAAATAATAAAAACGGAATAGTGCCACAAATAGTTAATTTCGGCAATTGCTTACTCGTTTTGCTTATCTTCATAGCATACGGCTTCTACAGAAAAAAAAGAAAAAAAAGAATAATGAAACAAAAGATTGTTTCTAAACCCCAAACGTTGTAGCGGCACTCCTTTACAGCAGCTAGCTATAAGATAGTTGGTGTACTGAAGCCCCGCAGCTGTTATAATTTTATTTTGTTACTATTCATTAAACTCATTATTCCTTTTTTCTATTTTCGACACAATTCATTCAACTCCTTTGCGACATTTTTTATTCTGTTATTCGACAATCAATAATGCGATAATTTGCGACACTATTCTTTTTTTACATTTTCGACAATAAAATTTGCGGCAATAAAAATTTGCAACTATCAAAATTTTGCGGCACTTCCTTCACACCACTTTTTAATATCAAGAAAATTTTTCACATAAAATTAAAATTAATAGTAAATTAGTAAACTAATAATAAATTAGTAATTAATTAGTAATTAAACAGTTAAACTTTTTAGAAAATTAAAGTTTTTGAATTATTTTATATCATAAAATTATTCAAAAATTTTTTTTTAATTGAATCTTTATATCAATAAAATTTTGTTTTAAATTTAATTATTGCTTTATTCGCCGACTAACGGTTTTTTTAACATCTACAAGAGCAAGGAATTAAAACAGTCCTTTATGTGTGGTCAAAATATTTTTATGATCAAAAAATTTAATTTTCTAAAAAGTTTTACTTTTGATACTAATTTATTATTATTAGTTTTTCCTACCTTAACATTCGATCTTTCTTTTAAATCTATTATTATCATATTTTTAAGCGATTATGTCAATGCTGATAAAAACCAGCTTTTTTTAAAACGCAATGTGACGAATTAGTTTACTCTAATTTAAACGCTGTTGTGAAAAGTTTATATATTTACGGGCCTTCGAATATATTATAAAACCCCTCAAAATTAGACCTTTTTAGAAAAATCCCGCATGTGTTTTGTGGAGCCAGCATGGCACTGTACTAACTTGATGGTAGTCGAATTTTACTATGGTCGAACAACTATATTCTCAGCTCAAAAGTTTTTGTAAGGTCAAAAGTTACTATTAGCTGTATACCATTAGTAATATCAGGTATCAGAAAAACTTAATGATTGAAGAAGAAGAGAATGCAAATCTTCCAGTTTTAATGTTGCATAGCTTACTTCTAAGTGTGTGTGTCTCTGCAAATAAAAGTTCAACATCACGTTTTATTTCGTTTATTACGAATATTAATATACTCAACATAAACATTACTGTTTTGTTACGGCTATCAAAAAGCCTTTAAAAACAAAATCGCAAAGTATTACCGAATTCGCGAAATTTAGGTATTTGCCGTTAAAAGAAATGACCTGATGTCGGATTTTCTATCTGACAGTCTAAACAATTTTATAGAACAATGATTGATTACAATATCGATACTTTTTAGGTTAAAGATTATTAGAAAATTTGTGCTTAATAATTTTAGCCACTACTTTTTAAAATATTCTTCTTTTAGTTTTAAGGCAATTTTCGTCAACCCTCATACTGCCGTCAATAAAATATTTTTTTATTTGGGACAACTTTTGCTAGGTATTATTTAGTTCAACCAACAATTTTTGAAAAAAGCTTTTTTTAAAAAATGAAATATGTAGAGAGTTAGTCGAACTACTATAAAAACTTGGACTAGCCTTAAACCACTTGAGTACTATAACGCCAATATGACATTACATTTTAGAGCGAAACAAAATAAATATTTTTTGTGGTTAGTCACGAGCACTTAGGTTATATTACAATGCACCGCGAGAAATTTTCTTTTAAATTTTAGTTACGCTTCTTTAAATTAAATTAAAAAGTGCACTAATTAGTTATAAATACGCATATAAACTTGTTCACAGATGCAAACTTAGCTATTTGGCTGCTGTCCTCTAAAATAAATATTACTAAATAAAGCTTGTACCGCAAGCAAAAAACGAATATTATGAACACTTAAAAATAAAAGTTGATATATTGAAGTTTAGAATATCGTATGTCTTTAAAACCATTCATTTTATATTGTATGCCTGACTTTTATATCGTTCATTAATAAACTAAATAAAACCAATACAAAACCGTTATGATATTCTAAGAATAATTTCACTATTTTAAAGGTTAGTCTTCGGTGGAAACGCGAAGAATAATTTCACTATTTTAAAAGTTAGCATTCGGAGGAAACGCGAAGATAAAAGTTACACTACCAACGATCAACAACAAAAATATTATAAAAAATATTTTATCGATTGAGCGAACAACGTCTTCCCAATCTGCTGTAATACTTTGCTGTCGGGTTTTAGTGTTCACATAATCGCTTATGGTCTTTAGATAATTTAAATCATTATTTCTTTCAAGTTTCAATAAAGAATCATAGAGATTTATTAACTCCGAATTAATTATTTCTGAACATTTGCTACGGAGCATAAGATCAGGGTTTGTTTCAAGAGTGTTGTTTGATGACGCGTTTTGTTTTTTCGCATAACCTTCGTTTTGTAAAATCCTTTCGTTTTTATTTAAACTAGTATCTAGTAACCTCAGAGAAATATCGTCATTAGATTCATAAATGATACATCTTGATAACAATTTACGTCTCAAAAAACAAAATAAGTTATTAAAATGATTGTTCAAAAAAACAAAGCGAACCCAATTTGGCACGGGAACAACCTTTGAATTTAGGCAAATAATAACGCAATTTGTCATTAGAGCAAGACCAATCTCGTTCATTAAAAGCGTATAAAACCTAAATAATTACATTTACAATGAACTAAAAGAAGTAAAATGAAACATTCACAACATAACCTATATCTTGAGTTAGAGATCGAAAAAATGAGAAAGGAAAACTCATTTCAAAAATCTTTAAAATAATTATTTTTTACAAATTTCTTTAATTTTTATTTAAAGTTAAGAAGTTAAAAAGTATAAAAGACACTTCCAGTTTCAAAATTTGACTTTATTTTTCAAAAAATGATCGTACATAACTGGTAGTGGTGTCCATTAATTTTTGCACAATTGGTAATGTCTTACAAATGGTTGATCTTGCCTTCAACAAAACTTTTACTGAATCGATTTTCTTGTCTGTTTTACGCAAATATCTTTTGACAATACCCTAATAGTTTTATTGATAGGTTGGAATTGTGGGCAATTTGGTGGATTGAGCTTTTATGATACAAAATTAAACTTTCTCAATTCATACCGCTCCACAGTTTTCTTAGAGTAGTGACAAAAAGTCAGGCTCGACAAACAGGGCGATCGAATGAGTGCCAAAAGTCACTTTTATATTTGTATTTTACAAAATAACATGCTAATAGTGTCTAACATCTCAAAAATAATTGCAAAACATCTTTATTACGTCACATATATCGATTTTAATAAATTTAAAAAACAGCTGATTTGACAGGTGACAGGAATAGTGCCGAAAAATGAATTTCAGAATAGTGTCAAAGTTATCAAATATTTGAATAAAAATTTTTTATTTCAAAACTGACGACATCACAAAAGCTCTACTAATATTTCTGCAACTACTATGTTCACTGCTCGTGTGTGAATGGTCACACACGAGCAGTGTAAATTTCCGCAACTACTAATTGTTTGTCTTAAGAGCAATTATAATAATAATTGTCCACAAATTTTTATTAATAATTGTTGTATACACCGCCACAAAAAGTTGAAATATAATATCTGTCACCAGGAAGTTGACTAAAGTCACATTTTACATAAGCCTAGTCATCTATCAAAATGAGGCCATTTGATTTTGTCAAAAATTGGATGTAAAGTATTTGTGGTTTTGTTTTGGAAGTGGAATTTCGTTTGTCAGAACGATTTGGACATTTACTTGCTCGAAAAGACTTGTAATTGTAGTAATTCTTCACTTTTGTTATCAAAGAGTTAGAAACTTGTTACTTTTCCACTCTTCTTACTTTTCTACTAGACAAACCAGGTTTTTTTTCTCAAAAACAAAAACAGAAATCTTATTTACCACTGATTTAATGTTAAATTTTCTTTCTACTCAATGCAACTAAGCCGTGGTACTCGTTTTTCCGAACAAAAATATAAGTTTTTTCAATTAAAATATTTGTAAGTTTTTCATCAAAAAGTTTGACATATTTGGTATGTATGGAAAGATTATTTTAACCACTATTATAATCTGGTAATGCGAAAATGTGAAAAATGTAATGCGACTATAACAAATCGTCAAGCGTAGTTTTATTTAGAAAAGATGCAACTTTCAACATAAAGTACCTTGGGGCTTGGCTATAGATGAGTCTATGGATTTGATTTTTTCATAAAAGCACGTATTGGTGTTTGTTTTCCACGAATGTAACTTGACCTTTCTAATCAGATATTATTTGGGAAAATTATCCATGAAAAACCATTTTTTTAATGAAAATTGAAGTTACTATTTTCAATACCACACCTAAATGAGTCTGTTTGACAATAACGTCATGTTAGATTTAGATAAACTATGGTAAGGTTAATTTTTCTTCAAAAGTCGTTTTTGCATAAATAATCATAATTTTTAGCCCCATTCAAAAAAACTGTTTTCGATATTTAGTATCATTTTTTGATATACTCGAGACTTATTTGGCCATCTTAAAAAAATAATTTATTTCATCTTAAAAAAATAATTTATTCCATTCAGAATTCAGAATATTCAATTCAGAATTCACAATAAAAAAACAGAGGCGGTAAACTTTATAGACAAATTACTTTCATTTTCAAACTCGTTTCGTTTTACGACGTTTTACGAACGAGCTAATGGATTATAATCCTTTAGCTCGTTCGATGGATAAAGTCTTCTTATTTCATTTTATAGCTCTTCCAACAGTAGATATAGGAATTCCAATAGCATTTGAGTCTCGTTTGTAGGTCTACGATGGGTATTCTCTACGAATGTGCAAAAAATTTTCCATTATTTTTCCATTATTTTCTATATTTTAACTAGCTTCGATGATATTTTAATAAATTATGATTTGAATTTTGTTTTATTATGTGTTTTGACAACTAATATCATTACTTGATTAAAATTTTTTTATCTTCTTCTGATGTGTAGTAATTTATTTTGAAATTGGTTTCTGATTCTCATTTTTTTTTTCGATCTCATTCTTTATGTATGTATACACATACCTATGTATGTATGTATGTATGTATGTATGTATGTATGTATGTATGTATGTATGTATGTATGTATGTATGTATGTATGTATGTATGTATGTATGTATGTATGTATGCATGCATGCATGCATGCATGCATGCATGCATGTATGTATGTATGTATGTATGTATGTATGTATGTATGTATGTATGTATGTATGTATGTATGTATGTATGTATGTATGTATGTATGTATGTATGTATGTATGTATGTATGTATGTATGTATGTATGTATGTATGTATGTATGTATGTATGTATGTATGTATGTATGTATGTATGTATGTATGTATGTATGTATGTATGTATGTATGTATGCATGTATGTATGTATGTATGTATGTATGTATGTATGTATGTATGTATGTATGTATGTATGTATGTATGTATGTATGTATGTATGAATGTATGTATATAATTTTAAAATCAATACAAAAATACATGTTATATTAACTAAGTTGTTTAAAACCCTTGAACAGCAACTTAAGAACTTGAACTGATTTTAAATGACTTTATTTATGTACAAAGACATGCATAATTATGTATGTACTGAAACAATTAAAACACAATAATATTTTAAAAACAAAATTACTTACTTAACAAGTAGAGGTAATGTATCCGAACTTGGAGGTACAAAATCGGAAACAATGAGCACATAAAATGATAATGAAAGAAAATTTGTAATAACTAAACCAACTCTATCACCAGAGAGAGGAGGGAGTATAAAAGAGAAGCATGAAAGTAGAGCGATTAAAACTCCTGGAAGAATAATTTTAAACAAATAAAATTTTGCTCTACGCTGAAAATGCAACTTATAAGTCAAACTGACGTAAGGATTTGGACAACATTTAAAAAGCTCAGATACTCTAACAGCTTCAAAACCTAAAAAAAAAAAATTTCAATGAATCCAAATACCTTACTGGCAAAACTAATAGAGTGTGAAATACTCTTAATTATAGAATTTAAAAAATTTAAAAAAAGGAAATCCAAAACTATATTTCTATTGAGACATTAAATGGCAATAATACATAACTCAACAAAATCAGTGCTATAATTAAAAAATAAATTATGAAAGAAGTTGATGAACTTTTTATTTATTTATAAATATGTATTTTTCTTTATAATTATTTGTATATTTTTTATTCTTTTTTATTAGTTATAAGTTTTAAGACAGAAACATGTTTTAGAATTTACGTCTCTATTCTTTCTCTTTCTCTCAATATCTCTTTCTCCTATTTATCATGGCAACAAAAAAAAGTAAACTTTTGTTGCCATAATAAAAATCCTAAAGTATCTGCTCAAACCTTAAAACAAATTCAATGTGCTGAAACAAATTCAGTATCCTAAAGTATATGCTCAGACAAATTGGAGCTCTTGTAAACGGCAATTTTAGTATGACACAACCTCAATGAAAATTTATGCAAGTCCAAGTAAACAAAGAATTTTGGATTCACTTAAGCCATTACTTGACTAATGTTATTAGAGTGCAGTGAAATTTTCCTTGAAATTCATTTTGTCTGTCTGTGCAAAGGTTGTCCATTCATAACAGAAATGCTCTTTAAAAAATGTGATGCTCTAGAAAATTATCTTGAGGTGCCCCAAAGACTTAAAAATCCCTAAAAATTTTCAAAAAGAGATCTTTGGAAAAAAATTGACTAGATACCTGTTAATTTTGAGATAATGTGACACCAAGCATAAAATACAGTAACGCCAAAACAATGAAAAGTGCAAAATTTCAATGATAGAAAAAACAAAACTTGAAGCTAAAGATATCTTTCAGCATAGGAGACTGAGGAGCACATTGTGTCTTTTTTACTTGCTAAGTATTATATAAAGTATTTTAGTACTTAATAATACATGGGACATGTTAAAACATCACAGGTATTACAATAATTTATAGTCTTTTTATCAGCATATATCCAATACTAAGTCTCTAGCTGTTTCTTTATAGAACCATTGCACAATTATTCACTGCCCAATAAAATTTTACTGCCTAATTCACTGCCAAAAAAATTTTACATTTTATAAATACATACTAGTTTTCTCTTTCCAAAAAAAAAAAATTGACTTTAGTGAAAAAAGTTGAAGGAAAAAATTAATGTTGTTCTCCCAATCCAAGGGGAATGTGTTATCTCAAGAAATGTCCCATTAAATGTCTACCAGAATTTTTCTACCATTTCAGAAATTTTCCTACCATTGGAAACAGTTTAAGGTTCTATTACTTTTTAATATTATGTTCTATATGAAATTTTTAGGAATCATTCCACATGTATGTGGCATGGTTCTTAAATATTAATGTAGAAGCCTCTGCCCTGAGATGCAACTTGTAGTTTATTATGAGATAAAAAAAATCCTGTTGCTCTAGGAATTATAAAGATCTTAGAAATGCTCTAATAAAAAGCTTAGAACGCCAAGCAGGGTATTTAGATGAACAACTATATGTGCTTGCATTAGTACTAAGGTAGAAATGATAAAAGATTACTTATCAATATTAATGAGACATTTGATCCCCCTAAAAAGGTTAGGGGATCAAATATCTCTGAGACATGAGGATTTTTGTGACACATGATCCTCCTACAAAAGTTCTAAATTTGGACATTAATCTGACACTTCCGAACCTTTTTGGTTCAGAAAACTGAACTATTTTCAAAATAGTTGGTTTTCCTGAAAAAGATATTAATCAATGGATTGAAAAAAACTCTGACTGCTTGGATGATTTGGAGAGCTACATAAAGTATGTTCAGTTTATGAAAATCATGCCAGTAAAAAATGAGTGCAATAAGAGATAAATTTGCTTCATTCAAGATTTTTTTAAGTGAACCTGAAGATCAAAAGCAAAATGGAATGCTTGTTGAAAGAGAGAAGAGAAAGAAAATGTTAATGTTACCAACAAAAAAGTACAAAATAAGAATAAGAAAAACTGATACTTTTCTTTGTAACAATTACTTGTAATTATTATTTAAATAAATTAAATTTTTACCAAATAAAACCTTTTTTTCCAGACTATTAAGTTTTCAGTACATTTTTGCCTTTAATTTGAGTTTAATAAGTAATATATTCCATAAATTGCATGAAAAATTTTAAAAATCTAGTTTAACGTAATTCTGTTACACATGAACTAAAGAGCTGAAACTTTACGCATGATCAATTTGATATAAATTACAAAGATTGCAAAGTAAATTGTCCCTGGACCTTTTTCTAAAATGACAAAGGCTATTCAACATTGGTACCAAATACTTTAGTATCAAAAGTTCTACCACAAAATGTGTCAAGCAATAACCAGTACCTTAAGTAGTTTTGAATTGGGTAGTCAAAAACCAAGACCCATGTGTCATTCTTGATGGTTGACAACTGTTAATTGTATCATCTATCAATATACACTACCGTGCAAAAGTCTCTGCTCATGTGTAATATTTGCAAGGAACAGTAAATGCAATACATTTTAGGATGATTTTAAATATATAAAAAGAATAAAATGTTAATATAAAAAGTTGATGAGGCCAAATCATAATTTTGCATACTTTTTCCTTTTCTTTTTGTTTCAAATAATTTTGTTTACCTTTGTTTTGTTGAGTTCTGCTGCTAAAAACATGGCAGAAATTTTTCTATATGAATAACCTTTTTCACGTAAAATACATATAAAGTTCTTCAGTATTCTTTATTAAATTTAAAACTGCACAAAAGTTTTAACCAAAATATTTTTTGTAAGCTTAGGTTTGACAGTAGCATGATACTTTCCGGCATGGTAAGGATGTTTTCAGTAATTTTAATTGGTTGCTTTTAATAGACTTATGTTTATATTTATACTTGAAAATAGCATTAGTGTGCGCATTTAATGTCTTGAATTTAATAAAGAATTTGAGAAATGTTGAAAGTAAAGAAAAAATATTGTGAAGAACTTCGTGGCAAAATATGTATTTTACGTGAAGAAGGTTATTCATATAGAAAAATTGCTTCCAGGTTAAAAATATCCGAATCAGGTGTGAGATATGCTCTACAATGATTGCATGATATTGGTTCCAACAGTGACAGATCACGTTCTGGAAGACCAAGAGTTACATCACGGCAAGAAGATACGTTTATTGTTGTGTCCAGCAAAAGAAATAGAAAAATTCCAGCCACAATTTTAACAGCAGAACTCAACAAAACAAGGGTAAAGCCAGTATCAACTGATACTGTAAAAAGAAGATTAAGATCAGTCATCTTAATTGGACGCGTTGCTGCACGTAAACCTTTGTTGAGGGCAGTAAATAAGAAGAAAAGATTGGAATGGGCAAAAATGCATAAAAATTGGGGATTAGAAGATTGGAAGAAAGTTCTATAGACAGACGAGAGTAGGTTCGAACTTTTTGGTACCCGACGTCGCGTGCATGTTAGGCGTTTACCTAATGAAAGAGTGCTTCCTCAATGTATACAAAGTACTGTAAAACATGGAGGTGGTAATATTATGCTTTGGGGATGTTTTGGCAATGGATTAACTGGAGATTTAGTTAAAATCACATCTACCATGGATAAACACATGTACCATAATATTTTGGTTAAGCACGCGATTCCATCTGGTATTCGTATAATTGGGAAAGGATTCATCATGCAGCAGGACAACGATCCAAAACATGCATCTGGATTATGCAAAAATTATTTGAAACTAAAAGAAAGGGGAAAAGTTTGCAAAATTATGACTTGGCCTCCTCAATCACCAGATCTATCACCCATCGAAAAGTTGTGGGATGAACTGGATCGGAAGATCAGAGAAGCAGGTGAAACATCTTTTATTAATCAGCAAATGCTATGGGAACGTTTGCAAAAAGCTTGGAATGAGATAACAGCGGAAACCATGAATAAATTATTAGCCCGAATGCCAAGATTATGTGCTGCTGTTATACGCTCCAAGGGGTCTCATATTGATGAAAATAAAATTTAACATTTACAACTTTGTATATTAACATTTTATTGATTTTATATATTTAAAATCATCCTAAAATGTATTGTATTTACTGTCTAATTCATTGTTTAATAAACAATTAAAAATAAACGCAATTTTCTTGCAAACTTTTGTTACTTTATTGAAATATTACAAATGAGCGGAGACTTTTGCACGGTAGTGTATATCAGCAGAA
Organism: Hydra vulgaris; assembly: GCF_038396675.1. Lineage (NCBI taxonomy): Eukaryota > Metazoa > Cnidaria > Hydrozoa > Anthoathecata > Hydridae > Hydra > Hydra vulgaris. The sequence continues at coordinate 26,329,778 of NC_088926.1, forward strand.
AAGCCAGAAAATCATTTTTTTTAAATACATTCAAAAGTTGTATGCAATTATTTGGTTTGAAGTAAAGGTAAATCTTAACAGAACCTAAAAAATATCAACTTATTTTTAAAGCTTTGGTACCTCAATATAATTTTTAAATCTCCAATCTGATTAAACAACAATTCTAGACCCAGGCCCATAAAAATATTTTGCTTTTTTAATCATTTTCCTGCTTGTCATTTTTTGGTATAATTTTGTGATTTTTAAAGTTCTTAAGGCACCTGAGGTAATAAAAATATTTTTTTGATTTTATTGAAGATAAAATCAAGAAAACACTTTTTTAGTTTCATTAAAAATAAAATCTAGAAAATGTTTTTTAAATTTAAATTTTTTTTTTGTAGCCATGAATTTTTTATAGTATATTTAAACGTTTGAAACTATCTTTCTAAAAATATTTTAAACCATTATTTTTTATGAGACTTTTTTTTTAAGCTATTGTATAGTAGCTCCTGGGAGACCAATTGGCACTTTTGCTTTGTCATCTTTCATCTCACTAAAGAAATTTTTGTTAGTCCTATGAATGAAGTCTTTTTCTTGAAGTCAATTTCTTTAAATTCTTAATTAAAGCAAAGCAAAAATCAGGGTAACATATTAAGATCATTGCCTGTTTTGATGAGTATTACAGAAATAGTAATTAAATGCTTCTTGCCATCTATTGTGTGCAGCATTTTTGGTGCAAGATGATAATTAAGTGTTTATCTGCCAACCATTCCCTGATAATACTGTCAAATAGGATGAAAATTAATTCTGCTACCGTTTTTTTTTAAAACAGTGCATTTTACTTTCTAGTTTCCTTAAGTCTTGGGTTTGATCAAAACTATGCCTTGGTTTTCTGATTTTATTAGAACATACCGTTCTCCCAAAACAATGTGAGAATAAAAGCTTATTTGGGGTAACTTTAAATATGTTTTAACTTCATTTATTACTCCTACATTAATACATTAATACATGGGGGATATTACTGTTACAGTTACAAACAAATAAGAGGAAGTCTATTTTGTGAAGAACCATATAAATAGTTCAGTTTATATAAAAAAAAATTTACATTCAAAGTTTACAACCTTGTTTTTTCTTATGTCAATATTTACAAAGCTGTCCTACATAAAAATAGAACATCATCAATGGCTATCTTCTGAGTTTTCAACTGACACACATATTCTGCATGTGGAGTGAGTCTTTTTAATGTTAAGTTTGCAATAATTGTCTTTATCATAAATGATGCTACAACACTGAAGATGGTTTGCTGAACATGCCACATTGTATACATACATAGTCACTTGACTCCGTCCGCCTATATTGGGGCTCTGACTGCTCAAACAAGCTATAATCTATAATAAAATTCATTCTTGCTTGATTTGTCATTCAGCAAAAGTCTCATCCTCTTACTTTATTTGTCCCTTCATACTCTAAAAACTTTTATTCAACTTTTTTTCAGAACATTAATGCTTTGGAACTCTCTCCCCTCTTCATGTTTTCCTGACTCATACAAAATATAACTTTTCAAATCTTCTGTCAACTATTTCCTAGCTGATTAACACTATTCTTTCAAGTAACTCCCAACTTAATAGTTAATGCTTGCCTCAGTTAATCAGCCTTATTGGGAGTTAATTAGTTTAAACAAAAAAACAAACAAAAACTGAATCTGATGTGTTTTAACTTTAATAGTGTTAAGATACGCAATTTTTGTAAAAACCCTAACCCTGTAATTCATGTAAAAACCCTAACCGTATCCCGATAAGATTGCTTGATAATTAACTTAACTACCTTAATCACATAACTTGTAGAAATTTATTAATAGGAAAGAAAAACCTAAAAAGCTATTTTTAGATTTTGTTCTTGAAAAAATTACCTTCTTCACATCATTTATTAATCAAAATAAAACAATTTTCAGCTACTTTGTACACTTAATTATGATGTTCATTTTCACCCTATCATCCCTTACCTAGAATAATTATCATAAGATTTTATGTTTTTGTACTTATTGTAGACAATATTCCCATTTTAAATTTTTTTTAAAATGTGCTTAAAAAATATTAGTTTTGATAAATAATAATTATTAAACAAAATATAAAGATAAAGATAAAATAAAACTTAAAGATAAGTCTGCAAAAAACATTATTTGCTTTTACTTCCATAAAAAGAAAATTTTTCAACTAATGGCAAAGTTCCCCTGAAAATTAAGACGAATGTCATAATTATATTTCCTCATGATGTAATGCTAGCTATATTTAAGAAGTAACTATAGATAGAATAGAAAAATATTTTAAGTAACAAAAGACATAATACAAAACTTAAAGATGCATTAATGATTTGGTAGAAATTTTCATATTTGATAATATATACTTGCTATAGCAGCAAATTAATTAAAGAAAGTCTCGGGATGGTAGAGAGTAATTTAAATAAACAAGTATGAGATTTTATTTTTTTTTCTTTAACTTTGTGGGTTTTGCATTTAAGGCAATTTCTATTCATTTTATATAGAATTATATGCATTGTTAGTTATTTTAATTATTTTTGCTTTTTTTTTTTTTTTTTTAAATTTCTTAAAAATTAAAAAATTAAATTCCATTTTTTTAATTGATAATCTCATTTAGCAACTAACAATGAAGTATTATTATTTAATGATAACGATTTGAATTTATAATTTGTAAACTTTTTTAGTGAACACTTACCACTAATGATGAACTCGCTACTTTTAGCAAGAATTGATAAGTCACCTGTTGGATTTTTATGGTAGAGATCAATAGCAACTTGATCATATGCCCATGAGCCAAATATTAAAGGACAAACTTGTTCGTCAAACGGAAAGTAACTCATATCAAGTTTACAGGTAGTCCTACAAATACAACAAAACTCATAACATATGTACAACTTTATATATAACAGTGTTACATGTTTTGTCATATTCTGCAACACAAAATGCAAAAAATTTTAAACTTAAAAATAATAATAATATATATATTATTTAATCTTTTAATTCTTCTTATTTCACTTTTTTTGCGACCCAACATGAAATACTTATGAAAAACTATTTATTTTTTTTTTGCATTTAAGATCTTGTTTCCAAATCAAAAGTATTCTCTAGGATTCTGGCAAATAAGAAAATTTTATTCTATCTTGTCTGTTTTAAGTAAAGAATCACCTGAAAATTTATTCTTCTAATGGGCTAACATCGAGATGACAGTAATATGTTATTGTTATCACATTAGCATATTACTGTCATCTCAATCTCAACCCATTAGAAAAATAAATTTTCAATTTGTTGCCAATTTGAACCCGAACTTTCTTACTCCTATAATTATCTTACTCACCCTTGTATGGAATACTGTTGCCATGATTGGGCTGGTTCTTCAAATAAGGCCCTCTTTTATTTTAACAGGGTCCAAATTGTTTTATAAACATGGTTAAATCTGTTCTAGCTGCTATGCTTGAGGTTCCACTGTCGTAAGGTTACATCACTTTCTTTTTTCTAAAAACACTACCATTGTCACTGCTCAAGCAAACTGTCACCACTTAATTTCAAAATTATTGAGTCTTTTTTGTTTAAAAGCAATATTAAAGTTATTATTTGTCTTTATTAGTAAGCAACCAGGATTGATACTTGACTTGGGCCGGGTTTAAAAATAAATAGCCGGGGCTGGGTTTGTAACTAGGACTGTATAAGCATTGATACATCCTAAAAAGTATATTTTTTTTTTGTTTGAAACCAATGGCTCCCCACAGTCAAAGTGTTAAAGAAAGAAGATGTTCAAGATTGTTTATATTGGAGGAATACCATACCATATATAATATATATATATATATATATATATATATATATATATATATATATATATATATATATATATATATATATATATATATATATATATATATATATATATATATATATATATATATGTATATACATATATATGTATATACATATATATGTATATATATATATATATATATATACATATATATATTTAAACAATTTTAAAATGAATTCTACAAAATAGAATGCTCAATGTTCTTAAAAGAACAGAGCAATTATAAACTAGTAGAAAATCACTTAACAAATATTTTTCACATTTAACATTGTGTTTAAAAAACATCAAAATCAAGATTTCTGATGAGTCTTTATTGATGAAACACAGTGTTAAATGAGAAAAATTTTTGTTAAGTGATTTTCTACTAATTTATGTATATATATAAACATCATTATAATCATCATCATCATCATCATCATCATCATCATCATCATCATCATCATCATCATCATCATCATCATCATCATCATCATCATCATCATCATCATCATCATCATCATCATCATCATCATTATCATTGCTTTAGCCTCTCCCTTTTATGCTATTCCTCTAATATATAAATAATAATAAACAATCTCAAACATCCTCTTTCTTTAACCCTTTGACTGCAAAGAACCACAATAGTAGTTTTTAAAGTGATATCCAAAACTATGAACTTTAACATTAAAATATTGGTTTCAGTACATTATAAATGTACCACTGAATAGTGCATAATTTTTTTTTTTTAATATAAACAGTGTCTGGAACAGTTACATTTATTTTGAAAGTAAAATGTTTCATGACTATGATTTACATTGTTTTAGTAAACATCTTATTTCCAGCATTTTGAGAGACTTTGAAAGTTCTACAAAAAAAATCATGTGCACGATCAATCTAAAAATTTTTGGTGCCATTTTAAAAATATTATTTAATTTAATGTTTACATAACATTGATTGCACCACGCAAATTATACTTCTATGAATTTTATGGTTTAATCCAAAGTTTAATCCTAAGTGTTTAATCCAAAGTTTCATTGATCAGAACTATAAAATTTTTATTACTTAATCAGTGATAAAATCCAGGTTAAATAATTTAATTTTATTAATTAAATAATTTAAACGCAATTTAAAAATATTTTCTCGTCAATTATTCTAGCTAATCATAAGCAGGGCTACAGAGAGGGAGGGGCAAAAGGGCATGCGTGCCCTAGGGGCCATTATAATAGGGGCGCAAGAAGACATAAAACTTTATGTGATTTTAATTACAAAAAAGTAAAAAAAGAATTTTTATTGATGAGGTATAAAACAAATTTACTTGGTCATTCGCCTAGCAACTAACTTTGCTTTATTTATATTACCAAAGAATTATAGTTTTTAAATAATTTATCTCTTTTTTTGGTTGGTGGGAACCAGATAAAAAAAATTTGCTTTTTTTTCCTTTTTTAGATTTAATCATGATTTTATATAGCAAAATAAAAAAAACTATATTTGTAATCTATATTTGAAAAGGTTTAACGACTTCTTGAAGAGTGTTTAAATCCTAACGCAAATCAAATTTCACACTTACCCACAAAAAAGGAAACAAAGTCAAGATTTATAACTACAAGCTGGTGTCTCTCACCTATCCTGTGCAAAGTGGCGGAGATAACTATCATTAATATGATTATGAAAAACTGTGTGCAATCTAATATCAAAGTCTCGACATGGATTCATACAGCACAAAGGTTGCCTTACAAACCTGATTGAATCTTGTAACATTTTAAAGGAAGCAGTTTACCGTTGACTTAAGGTATATATAATTTTTATTGAGCATTCAACACAGTGTTACATAACTGCTTCTTCAAAAGATTCATCCATATGGTATTTGAGACCAACTATTAAACTAGATCACTGGTATCACTAACTAATAGACAACAATGAGTAATAATAATAAACATCCGAGTAGAAATGGGTGACAAGTGGCTTCCTTCAAGGACCAGTTCTTACATTACTGTTTTTTTTGTTCTGTATGAATAACTTACCAGACTGAATTTATAACCATACCAAATTATACGCCAATGATGGCAACATCATGTGATTTATTGATGTCAATCAATTTTCCTCTGGTTAAAAGCTGCAAACGTAGTCTAAAGCGCTGTAAATTGGTCACACAACTGCTGTGTGAATTTTAGCGTTGAGAAGTGTAAATTAATGTAAGATAATTAATAATACTAAAGCTAACATTGATGGTAACAGAAGCAATCTAGTTCCACCATGCATTGAGCAAGTCCTTGGAGTACTAATATTTAACAACCTCAAAGCTAAAGTACAAGTAGAAGCAACTGCTTGGGTTGGCAATTGAATAATTGGTTGTCTCAAGAAATCATTTTGGTGTCAAAGCACTCCAGTTGTGTAATAATTACTGTACCAAGTCAACCTTTCTCAAAAATTGACTTAATCAAAGGTGTCTAACAACGCCCAATATTGTTAGTTACAATCAAACACGAAAAATGTTAGGAATAAATTCAACTGCAGTGTTTCTGTATGCAGTATGAGGTAATTTCCTTCTTTGAGTGTTCGGGTAGTTGTATTCTTCGAGCTGTCTGAAAGCTTGTAAAGCATGATCTTTTATCTGGTGGGACTACAACTGAAAACAATAACAATGTTTTTATTTATTACAATAAACAATAAAACTTATTGATAAAAAGTTTAACATTAAAGAAAGAAAGCAACACAAGGCTTTCATACGATGACGATTTACATTACTGCAGCCAAAGCAATATTATAAACATACTTTTTAAAAGTGTTTACTGTAGGCGGATCAATCACACCATGCACTAGTTTATTTCAACAGTTTGCAACACGGTTTATAAAAAAGTGCTGATGTTCTGGATAACCTTTGATTAGTTGGGATTTTATACAAGCCTTGTTTTAAAACTATATGCTAAGCTTGATAAGGAACGCTGTAGTTGTTGAACATGAAATTCAACCTATAAGTTGAATTTAATAATCTACAGGTTTTAAAAATACTTTCGGCTTTTTCAATCAAACATACTCAAAGAGTCATGTTTTCCAATATACATGCATTGCTACACTAATGCTTGCTAATTTAAATTTTTTTGCATACTAATTCAATTTATTTGACATGCAAGCTAATTTTGAATTCTTTAATGCAACGCCGCCCCTGTCACAGAAGGTGATCAACTTTTGTAAAAAATTTGTAGGGGTACTATAGAACATGAGCTTGGATTAGACAAACACGTTGAAAATGAATTGGATAAAACTCTGTCGTAAGATGACAAAATAATAACAGTGCTAGTAAAAAAGCAAGAAAAAGTGTCAATATTATTTTCAAGGAATTTGAATGTTATTCATAATCAGTGAATGTGTTGCATAGTCTATAGTGTTACATAATCCAGATGCAGTTCATAAAAATATAAATGTAAAGTAACGGTATTAGAAATAAAAACAAGTCATTAACTTGTATATTACATGCTTTTAATTTAGAATTTGGAAGCTTATAGAGGCACCTAATTACTGCTATGCCCCGGGCGTCATGAAAGTCCTGATCATAAGTAAACCTAGTCTGTCATAATAGTAATAACCGTTCTAGTCAATCATAAGTCAATTATTACAATTATAAACCTCAAAATAATTTTTTTTCCAGCGTGAGCTGTACTGATTAACCATTTTAATTTAGGAGAACGGTTGCCTTAATTGGAAAAAAGTATTGGTTAGATAAAACCAAACTTATTTTCAATAAAAGTGGATTTAATTTATCTCAACTATGGTGAAATGTATGGAAATGTTGTCTGTTTGTATTTATTAAATCATAAATATTTTTAAAGTTAAATCATCTTTAATTCAAAAATATTTATTCAGCAGCTCTGCATCCACTGCAGTTCGTACAAATATGTAAGAATATTGTATGCCAGCATATAAATAAATAGTAAGTAATGTTTATATGCATGATTATAAATAAGTAATGTTTATATGCATGTTTATCCATTATGCCAGTATTTATAAAAGAGTAAATATATGCATAATTTTATGAAACATAACACATATTTAAAATTTTTTTTATCTATCAAACCCACCAAAATTCTTTAATTTTGCTAGGGCTAGAGCTGAGTTTTCTATATTTAGCTAGGCCAAGGTTCCGCTTACTTACTAATTCTTGAATGGAATATCATTGCCATATTTGGATTGGTTCTTTTAGCAATAACCATTTTTTTAAACAAGGTTCAAAAACGCATTGTGAATGAAGTTGAACCTATCTTAAGCATTAGGACTTCATTTTTTACACTGTGGCAGGCTGGATTCTGAATATGATAATTTATGATAAATTTTAAGTTTTTATTTTTAACACAATGAATTATTTTAAAAATACGTGTAATAAGTAATATTTTTGAACACTTTTTGTAATCATTTTTATTTGAATAGAAAATCACTCCTGCTAATATTTAATTATAAGACTTTAGCTGATTTTTGAATTTTCAAAAAAAAAGAGCAAATAATTTTTTTTTTGAACTAATATCTTGTCATATTTATTATCGCTAACAAATTGTTCATTTTAGAGATTTAAAATAACTTATCAAATTTATGCAAAATATTCAAATCATAAGTGTGTAATTTTTTAATTTTAATTAAATCAATTAAATTCTTTCTAAAAATCAGCAACATGAACTGAATATAAAAATTACAGATATTAAATATTTATATTTTTACATTTTAAAAAAAAAAAGGTTCAAAAATCTCAAGCCTAATAGTTTATATTATCAATTTTAAAAAATAATAGAAAAACTAAGTTCTGAATTTGTACAACCTTATAATTTATATTTTTTTAAACTTTATATGTTTTACCTTCTACTGCCCTAAACTCTCCTTTTCTTCCTAATGTTCTTTTAAATTCCTGGAAATCCAATTTTAATTTGTGGTTAAGGTGCTCCCAGAAGTCCTTACAGTCTTATCACAGTGCATCGCAGAAGAGCATTTAACTAAAAAGTTCATGCCTCCTTTCTTACTAATGTTGCTTATTGAACTTAAGCGGGCATCTAACCACAAATCAATTGGTTCTGAGCCAAATCACTAGCACAGAAAAATTTTTCTTACAGATTTTTTAAGATCTGTCTGAAACCTTTTCTTTAGTAATAATTTATTTTTTATGTTTGAATCACTTTTCATTAATTCTAAAAAAAACTTTAAACTAATTTAAAACCAGTTGCAGTTAAACAAAAGTATAAAAATAAAATAATAAAAAAAACAAAATTTAAAAATATAAAAAATACAGTTCAACTTTTTAAAAAGATTTTTGGAATAATAATACAATAATTATATATTAAAATCATTTATTTTTAAAAATCAAAATAAATTCTACAGCTGTTATTTACAAATTAAAGAATTAAATTCAAACCTTAATAAAGTTGGTATTAACCACACTATATTTCCATCACTATAAACAATAACTTTAGTCTTTCCATAATGATCTAAACCTTGGAAATCCTGTTCTGCACTGCAAGAAAAAAAATGACATAAAAAGTAGCACAAATTATTTGTATAAAATATGTACACTATACTATCATTTTCTGCCTATTTAATGTCAAAATATATATACATATATATATTTTATACTGACTTATTAGTTACAGTTTTAGTATGTAATATATCTAAGTGTCAAAGAGATTTTTTTATAATTACTATTATCTTTGTATCTATGTAGATCTAAATTGGCAATAGTAAATATATAAATTTACTCCTGTGTATATAAATATATGCATTCTGAGCAAAAATTTTTAAAACTTGCACTTCAATATAGACATTGTTTTAAAAATTCGATGAATGAAAAAGTATATATTAAACTCTGAAAAATAATAAAATAAAAAAAGATTGAATATATTAAACTAAACCTGTAACCTTACATCTATAACTATTAGTTTATAACAACTAAGTAAAGATCTTGTCAAAAAAAATTTATTTTAAGTAAGCATTTTACAATTTTGACTTCAATTTACTACAGAGTAATTTTGGGTACTCAGTTTGATACAAAGCTCTTGCAACTGATATGCATTGAAATTACATAGAAAAATCAAAAAACTAGAAAAGTACATCTAGTTAAAATAAAAAAGAGAATTTAAAGATTCATTTTAAATAACGTTTAAATGTTCAACATTGGTAAGACTTACTTGTTATATACAGTGATATCTGGCTTCCATATTTTATTTGGAGAAACTGTTACACTATTTATGCCTTCCCAATCACTTGCATTCCACGTCAAAAATGGATCCTGCCAGAACTATTAAAGAAATTTTGGGTATAAATCACAACAGATTTAAAAACCTTTGAAAATAATTTTCAATTGAAAAAAATTAGGTAGTAGTAAGTAGGTAGTAGTAAGTAGACTTACTTGCCGTATCCATGTGTTTACTACAATTATTTCAATGTTTTCATCCTGAACAAAAAAATATTCCAAAGTATATAACTAACATAGCATCGAATTAGAATTTTTAGTTAATGTTTAAAAAAAAGTACAGTATGAAACAAGATTTAATCTTGTTTCATACACTATACTATATTTGATTAATAAAATAATTAAATGCCCGATCTGATCATGCATTTAATTATTTCATTAGTCAATTATAGTATAATGTATGAGTTTACCTTTTTTTCATACTTGATGCTTACTGCTTTATTGATAGTGATCTTGGTGTTTTTTTATCCTGTTCTTAAAAAAAGCACTTTCCCAACCCCAATACGTTAATGATTTAGTGAAGAGGAAAAATCAGCAGTATTAGATTTCCTTTCCTTTTTTCAAATTAAAACTTCTGTCTCAAATGGCTTTTTAACAAAAGGACAATGTACATGGTTTTTTGAAATATTTGATATTATATGAAAAATAAATAAATGATTTGCTTAAATAATTAAAATAGCATGAAAAAATTGATTATCATTAAGCTCATAAAAAATTGATTATTATTAATGAGCTGTAAAAACAAGAAAAGAAATTAAAAACAATAAGAAAAATCCTGTTAATGGAGAAAATGCCTGTTAATCAAGATAATTGAGTTTATTCATGGGTCAAATCATTATACTTCAACCAATGACCTGTGGGTCACCACCTCTGATTTTCCTGATTTTTACATATTGTTATGCGCATCATGTAGATAAGTTAAATTTGAAATTTCAGACTTTTAAGTATAACGGTTCAGAAATTATAGCCTTAGAAATATAATACAGTGGCCCCTCTCGATTTACACATGATCAAAACAGACTACTTTATAGCTGTTTAACTTTTTTCTCACTTTCAACAAGTGTCTCATTTTTTCTAGAACTATTTTCTGGATAGTTCTCTCTTTAAAAAAGAGAGAACTATCCAGAAACACCACTGGTTACCTATAATAAAATAGACTTTAAAGAAATAATGGTTTCATTTTGAAATTAATTTATATATTTAGATATTAAGTACCTAAATATCTAAATTAATTTAGAGACCTTTATTTGAACCATAATTTAAAAATGCTGGCATTTTTGGTGTGGATTTGACAAGTTTATAATGTTTGCATTTTCAGATATTTGGGTCTAATGGACTTATATGCTGTTAATCTTAGATCAAAACAAAGTGGTAGAAAAATTTATAAGTATCTCAAAATGGCTAAAAATTGGACTTTTCAGGCGAGTGAACATTTTGCTTTTAGAAATATTTGAGTTCTAAACTGCAATAAGCTGCCTATATTTTGCCCATTTATTGCAGATAGTTGTAGCTAATCAGAAAACCTATCTGTAAAGACTTGTGGATGACTAGAATAATGCTACAGCTAGTTTCATTTTGGCATATTTTAGTAATTTTATGATTTTTTCCAAAGTTGAGAAGGTCATAACTTTTTTCTAATTTAACACAAGTTAATAAAAACCACTTTTTTAAAAAGAGAACTATCCAGAAAATAGTTCTAGAAAAAATGAGACACTTGTTGAAAGTGAGAAAAAAGTTATACTGCTATAAAGTAGTCTGTTTTGACCGTGTGTAAATTGAGAGGGACCACTGTATAATGTTTCTAAGGCTATAATTTCTGAACCGTTGTACTTGGAAGTCTGAAATTTCAAATTTAATTTGATTACATGATGCGCATAACAATATGTAAAAATCAGGAAAATCAGAGGTGGTGAGCTACAAAGTCTACTTTAAATTGGTTGAAATATAATGATTTGACCCAAATTTACCATTATTAGCAAATAATTTTTTCTTGTAGTCAGCTAAAAATATTAATTATTGTTATAGCTTGTTGACTTTTTTAATACAGTTTTTTACTATTAAAGTTAAATACCATTATAAGTCATAGCTGAAATGAATTTTCCATTATTTTGTCTTACTACGTAATTGAATGAATTCAATAACGCAGTAAGACAAAATAATAGAAAATTCATTTCAGCTATGACTTAATGATAATTTTATGATAGTATTTAACTTTAATAGTAAAAAACTGCATCAAAAAAGTCAACAAGCAATAACAATAATCAATATTTTTAGCTGACTACAAGAAAAAATTATTTGTTAATAATGGTAAATTTGAAACAGCAAAAAGAATGATATTTACTACAGATGACTTATACTAACAACAAAAAAACAATTTATGTAAAATAAAAAACTATATTTACTATTTTGGAAAGAGCTAGTTCAATATTTGTTTACCATTGAACAAACAGATGTTTAAGGTGTAAACTAAAAATAAAAACTAATATAACTTAAAAAGATTTTTTATCAAACCCTCTAGCATGCCCCGATCGAGCAGAAGATGTAAATGTCAAAATTTTCATAATCTTTTATATATTTCAATTGCGGTTGGATAAAGTCTGTCTATACTTCAAAAAATATTATTGAACCAAGTAGAACTGCTTGCCAAGTTAGCAAAAAACTTGATGTAAGTGTTTGTAATATTATTGGATTTTTAGAAATATATTTTGCTTTTTCTGTCATGGTAAGGTTTTTTTCTATTTTGAACTTAAAATATTTATTGTCTTTTTCTTTCAAGCAACTTAATAAAAAAAATGATAGCCTGTTAAAATGCATCAAAGAGTATGATTAAAAATGCATTAAAGCAAGTTTTAAAGTAGATATTAAAGAGATATTAAAGAGATATTAAAGAGATATTCAAATATACTTTGCCCTTTTTGTTCTAATTCATAGTTCATAGCAGAAGTGAGGATTCTTTACATTACATTAAGTCATTACTTCCATATGAGTAAGAATCAAAGAGTGAAATCAAAATAATGTTTTCGATGAATTACCAGTTATAGTACAAAGATATTATGAATAACCAGGGATAGTAGCTTGACAAATACCAAATAAATAATGAAAGTTCTTCTTGGAAGCAGTGGAGTCTGGCAATGCAGTTGCAGTTGCTTTGTTTATTTAAGTTGTCATAAAATATCAATTGGAATTTTTGTAAATTGTATAGTATATCACCAACAATAAAGTGCATTGAAAATATGCAAAGCGACATTGGATTAGATAGAGACCTACATTTCTTACAAGAGTATTAAAATCCCAATTTTAGGAAAAGGTACGATAACAAAAAAATATGATTAGAAAAAAAAAAACAACCCAAAACCCAATTAGGCATTGGTATCATAATATAATACCATCTAATGTTCCTTTGTGGAAACAATTTTTTTTTTGTTATTTTAATTTTTCCTGAAATTAGAAGCTTATTACAAAAGTTGTTTTTAGCACTTATAAGCAAATGAGTCATATGGTCTATATGGTCCATATGAAAAGTAGATCTTCATAGATTGAGACCTACTTTTCTTATGATAGTATTAAAATCCTAATTTCAGGAAAAGGTATGAAAACAAAAAAAATGATTAGAAAAAAAAACTAAAACCCAATGAGGCATTGGTATCATGATATAATGCCATCTAATGTTCTTTTGCTGAAACACCTTTTCTTTGCTATCTTATTTTTTCCTGAAACTAGAAGTTTATTAGAAAAGTTGTTTTTAGTACTTGTGAGTAAATGAATCATATGGTCCATATGAATCATATGGTCCATATGAATCATATGGTCCATATGAATCATATGGTCCATATGAATCATATGGTCCATATGAATCATATGGTCCATATGAATCATATGGTCCATATGAATCATATGGTCCATATGAATCATATGGTCCATATGAATCATATGGTCCATATGAATCATATGGTCCATATGAATCATGTGGTCCATATGAATCATATGGTACATATGAATCATGTGGTCCATATGAATCATAAGGTCCATATGAATCATTTAGTCCATATGAATCATGTGGTCCATAAGAATCATATGGTCCATACAAATAATATGATCCATACGCATCATATGGCCCATATGACCATATGAAATATATTAATAACAAAAAAAATTCATATGAACCATATGATTCATATGAATCATAATATGGTCCATATAGACCAAATTATGGTCCATATGGTCCATATTCACCAAGTCCTGTAATATATACCATACATAGCATAGCTTTTAAAAACCATGTAATTCAAAATCTTTAAAATAATAATTAAATTTTCTAAAAATTTATACTTTAAATAAAAAAAAGAAAGAAAAAAATAATTAAAAAAATTAAAAAAAAAAAATTTGTTTTTTATTTTATCCTCCTATTTCTTTTTTTTTTTTTATTCCTTTTGTTAGATTGAGAATAATTAAGAAAAAAACAATTATTTTGAATAAAGTATATATATATATAAATATATATATATATATATATATATATATATATATATATATATATATATATATACATATATATATATATATATTCTTCAGTAATATTTTACGAGCTATGATGCTGGTATCCATAACCCAGTGAAAATTTCTCAAAATAAATTATTATTTGTATTAAGAGAATTCGTATTGTTTGATGTTTTCTTATTAATTAATATATATATATATATATATATATATATATATATATATATATATATATATATATATATATATATATATATATATATATATATATATATATATATATATATATATATATATATATATATATATAACCAAATACTTTTTACATAAGATTTCAAGAATGTATAGTATAAACTTTTTTACATCCACGATAATAAACAAATAATAAAATTAAATTAGGTAAAAGTTTACAATAGAATTTTTTTTTTTAATGTGCGCATATATAAAATTAATAAATTTATTCATAATTATATAAATCAAATTATGAGTACTCTTACTTAACGCCTTAGAAGAAATTTAGTTCATTGTTGTTAAGTAGAAGAGTTTGCCTAAGTTTTGTTTTAAATTGGTTAAGCGAAAAGAGTGTTTTAAGATCATCATTTAAAAGTGTATTCCATAATTTAGGTCCTTGATTTGTAATTCAGTGTTTAGAGGCTGAGTAATAGGCTTTGGATTGAATGAAGTAGTTTTTTGAGAATCTTGTGCTGTGAATATGATTTTTTTTTTAAAATATTGAGTAAAATAAAAGCGGTGCCGTTTTTTTATCAAGTTTAAACATAAATATAAGAATTTGATAAAGATTTATTTTGAAAACATTTAATATATTGAGTTTACTAAAACGTATTTTTGTAATCCTAATAGCATATTTTTGTTTGCAGAGATGTTTATTTATTTTTGTAACGTTGGTGCTGCACCAAGCAATATTTGCATAGTTTAGGAAACAATGTTTAAATGAAAAGTATATGTAATTTAAACAAGATTGATTTAAAAACTGTTTAGCTTTATACATTATACCAATATTTTTTGAAATTTTATTCTCAATTACATTTATATGTTCTCTTCAATTAATATGTTCATCTAGAATTACGCCCAAGAATTTTAACGATATTTCCCTTTTTATTAAATTATTATCAATAAAAAGATTCGGTAGTTTCATTGGAATATCTTATTTTTAGAAGCATGATGGAATAATGTGTGTTTAGTTTTATTAATGTTTAGAGATAGTTTATTGGATTTAAACCATTGGCTTAGTTTATCAAGTTCTTTGTTTACTTTTAAAAATAAAATATTAATACCTTCATTGGAATAAAACAAGTTAGTATCATCGGCAAATAAAATGGAGTTTAAGATATTAGAAAAATTATTTAAATCATTAATATAAACTAGAAATAAGAGAGATCCTAGTATTGAACCCTGGGAAACACTGCATAAGATAGTCATATTTCCGTTTTTTCACCTTCGTATGAAATATATTGCTTCCTGTTAAACAAGTAACTTTTAAACCAAGCCAAGTTTGAATTTCTTATATCGTAGATTTCGAGTTTGTATAAAATAATTATAGGATCAACTGTATCAAAAATTTTTCTTAGATCTATAAAAACACCTAAAGTATACTTTTTTTTCATTAAACCCTTTATATATATCATGTACAAGATGTAAGATTGCGTGATCAGTAGAATTACCAGATTTAAAAACAAATTGTCTATTGTACAAAATATTATTTTTACTTGAGAAAGAATAGAGTCTATTATACATAGTTCGTTCTAGAGTTTTTGAAAGATATGTAAGAATTGAGATCGGTCTATAATTAGAAACGTCATAAGGATCACCTGATATTAAAATTGTGACAACTCTAGCGATTTTTAACTTTTCCGGAAAAACTCCCTCTTTTAAAGATAAATTAAATGTATACAAGATTGGGATTGTAATAAGTTTTATTGAGTTGATAATGATGCTTCTACTTGTATTGTGAACTCCTATACTTTTTTTGGGCTTGATTAAAGAAACCGCGACTAATAATTCTTCTTGAGTAAGTTTATCATTATACATAATATTAGTGTTATTAGAAACTAAGTATGCATCAAAGCTGGTTTGTGAAGATTCAATTTTTCATGCTAACGAAGGACCAACATTTACAAAAAATTCATTAAGTGTTTTAGCGACTAGTTGTTTCTTTAAAACGTGGTTATTATTAAATTTGAGCAATTTTGAAAAAGTTTTTCTGTCAGAATTATTTTTACCAAAGACTTCCTTAATATTACGCCAAATACTATCAGGATCATTCGAGTGCTTTTTTAATTGATCTGAATAATAATATTATTTTGATTTTTTTTAAACTGACTCAAAGAGTCGCTTGTAGTTTTTATAATTAGTTTCATTACGAATGGTTTTTTTTAAGAAACTTGTTAAATAGTTGTTTTTTTTTTGAAGATTTAATAATACCCTTAGTAATCCAAGGGTTTGTTAGCGTTTTGTTTTAACCAATTTTGAAACATCTGGAAATGCTTTGTTATAATATTTATAATACTCTATTATGAATATATCGCAGGCTTTATCAGAGTTTTGATTCAGGAATAGGCCATTCCAGTTAACACATGATAAAGTATATGAAAATATTTAACTGAAGAGTCGTTTATTATTCTTGTTTTTATTTTTTTGCTGGTGGATATTAAGTTATTGTTTTTTTTTTTAATTTTTTTTTTTTTTTTTTTAATTCTATTTCAAAATAAGGTTTTATGAATTTAACCTGAAGTTTTCAGGATATTTTTACCTATAGTTAGGTCCGCCGCGATGCCTAGAAACAAAATTTCATTACGCCCATCATATCCAATAAATCCTTAAAGCTGACAAATTGAGATTTTTAATAATTGAAACTTTCGGATTTATTTAGATTACTATTATTCTTTTGTTGATTTATTTTAATAAAACCAAAATTGATTTTAAAAAAGTTTAGTCGACCTTTCTGATTCTGCACCCTGGTACAAAATACCCAGTGACCCCACCCTCGCGGCGGCCTGCCAATAGTAGTTGCTTTATATAATTCTGGACTGGAATTGTTTAGATTTCTTAATTACCTCAATTAAAGAATCTTTTTGCAGAAAATTTTAAAATTTGAAGTGATCTGCATAAAGTTCATTCTTTAATATGAAATAACTTATAAGTTCACGCCTACAGTTCAAATTTAAAAATATTTTCCACAAAATAGTTGTTTGGATAATTGTTTTAAATAACAAAGTGTGATTTTGTATCAAATATTTTAAAAATAGTTTAGAAAAGAATGTTCCTATGCTAATAAAGATCTTTAGAAACATCTGTTTCTGCCTAACACCATGCATTTACAAAAAGGCATTTAAAGTACTCTATTTAATGTACTTTTTTGGTCATTTCAGCCCCGGTGGAAGCAATTTTCATATAAAGCATCGCATTATATAAAATTTTAGATCAATCTAAGGTATTATAAAAAAATTGCTTCTGTTGGACCAGAAATGACCAAAAAAGTACTTTATATTGAGTACTTTTGGAAGCGAACAAAAAAGCTAGTAGTCACAGAGAGCAAATCTCGTGAGGATACCAAAAAAAGGTTTTTATAATTGCTAATTGATTTAAAAGCATTCTAAATTGTAACAATGACATAGAATTTAAATTTTTATGTTTACGTAATTCTTTAAATCTGTTCAATTTGTATGTTTGTAGATAATTGGAATAATATTAAATTTACAAAAGCTACCGCAAAAAATAAATAATTCCTCTCCCAAGACTTCAAGGTTTATGAAAAAGTCAGACTCTTTCCCTTTTTTTCTCTTTTTTTTTTAAATTTTAGGTATTTTATAATACGCTTTTTCTTGCGTAACTGTGGGTCATGTGTAGCCATGGTATGTATTTATACCACTTAATTACTTAATTGGTAGCCACATGTGGCTATTATACTTATACTCAGTGTCGTGGCTAGAGTATAGGAGGCCCCCTCTGTAAACTGTCATAAGGGATTTAAGTTAGAAAAGTGTATTTTTTTAAAGATGGTGGCCAAAAATAGCCACTGCCTCAAACTTTAAATACTGAAGAAACAACCATGGCCTCTAATATCTCTTTTTCTGGGATTTCAAGATTGCTGAATTTAATTCTGCAGTCATTTCATGAATACAAAGTATCACAAGCCTATTATTGTAATAATCTGGACTGTTGAAAACGATGATGCGCTAATACAATATTCGCTCACCAATTGGTAACCCGACTCACAAATCAATTGAATAAATTAATTCTGCAACTGTTTAAAAATTGTAAACTCAAACCACTTTAATAATCAATATAATCAACCACATGAAAAAGCATTCACATGTCATCACTCTTCACAGGACTGAACTGAGTAGTGTTTCAATGTTGTTCGAGAGTTCTTTTTCTGATTTTATTGCGTTAAGAATGGAACATCTTAGCTCGTCAATTATAAAATTTACTATTTTGAATTTTTCAAAATCTAGTTTCATTCATAAGTAGGAACATAATTTCATTGATCAGCTATTTCTCGTCGAGCGAATCCAAAATATCAAAAGTTTTTTGAGTTATGGGACCGTTGTGTTCTCTGTACTTTTCAGGAAGCTTTAAAGTTTTTCAATTTTTTTTTACCTTTTTTCTTTGAAGTTTAATCATCGCTAGTTGTCGAGTCTTATTCACTGTAGCTAAGAAATCAGCTTCTACCTACCTGACTTGTCCTTCTTCGCAGAATGTCTTTGCTCATTTCCAATGTTTCTTGTTCTCGCTTCCAGGTAATTCTAAAAAATCTGAATTCAGCAAGCAAAATACCTTATCAAAAGCATGATCGATGCCCAATATTAAATGCGCGCAACGTTTTTTGTCGTCAAAACCTAGGTTTTTTAACAATACTACCAACTCCGGAATGGTCTGACATCCAAAAATCTATAGCAACTTTCACTACATCACGCATCCAGTAGAGTCCGTCAACACCGCAAGAAACTTTAGCTTAAATTTACAAAGTTTAAACGCTATTACCAAAGCCGGCAGCTTTGGTAATAGCGTTTAAACCAACGGTAACAATATCACTAGCGTCTTTATTGAGAATATAATTTGCTACCATCTGAAGATTGAGGTAAGATGCATCTTCCAAATATCTATTTATAGTTTTCGCTTAGGGAAAAACGTATGTAGTGACGTCTTTTCTGGCTGTCGGCGACTGTGCTCTTTTCCGGTTCATCAAAGTCTGACTCACTCAATTCTTCATCAAGCAAATTTGAATTGATTGACCGTTTCTGACCAAAGATGATAATAGCAGTTTTTACAATGATACAACTACGTCACCACGACTGATTTTGTAGTCGCATAAGCACTTGATTGTGCATCTTATTATACGTTCGTCCGAGTTCGTCCATTTACGTCTAGTTCTTACCGCAACCTTTGGTAGCATGTTTCCTAGACTAGTTTCTCGAACTTGAAGTTGATGTTTCTGGTATAATTGGAAAATTGGCAACAAAGTCATGATGTTGGTCTTCCAAATTGGGTTTTTGAACACCATCCGTTTTTAGGGCAACTATATACTGCAAACTTCTGCATGCTCTTTCCTGCTTACTGATTTCCTCCATAGATTTCCGCTTTTACTCATTTGACTTTTTCCTCTTCACCTTTTTTTTCATTTCTGTGAAACTATTGATGAACAAATTGCCAAGAAAGACCCGTAGCAATTATATAATGAAATGCCTTGTCTTCATCTGTCATTTTAACGTCAGACAACTCTTCCAATATCTGTTGGTATGCCGCATCATTTGTATTGATGTCCTAGGCTCTGCTTGTCATACGCATATTGAAATCATGAGCTTTCTGTATCTATTGACTTGTTTTCTTGTAACTTAAAATTTTATATTATCCAACCAAAGTCGTGAAAATTTGATTGATGAAAAATCAGCGCTAAAACAATGGACTTTTATAGCATAATGAACGTGCTGTTAATCACAAATGCGCATTAGTCAAGTACACAGAGGTGCACGTCCACATTCGCAACTATTTACTAATTTTCAAATATTTCCTATTTACTTCTGTGATACTTTTGGACAGGAAGCACATGTTCGTGACCTAAAACGCTATTTAACACACACAAACTTCTGTGATGTTTGGATCCAAAGCTCAAGAAAACATATAGAACGATATAATACAAGCATGTATTTGCAGCGAAATATTTTTTTACCAACTTTTACAACCATTTTAAAATAAAAGCAAATTTATGACCAAAATTGCCCAACCCAAAAAATTTTCCAAATTTGAATTCAGCCTCACATTTCGCTTTAGAAACAGCTCGTTATAGAAAAAACTTTCAAATTTGCATACTAACAATACGAGTTTTTTTGATAATAAAAAAACATAATAAAAAAAGCGAATGTACAATGTACATTCGCTTAAAATAATAAAAGATGTACAGTAATTATATATATATACATATATATATATATATATATATATATATATATATATATATATATATATATATATATATATATATATATATATATATATATATATATATATATATATACATTTTATTTATTAGATTGGCGATTACAATATTATATAATTAAAAAAATCTGATTTAATAGATTATATTTATAACAAAACATCAAAGTAACATTACCATTCGGATCAACTGTCGTAAAGCAATATCAAATGTTAAGTTGACACCTTTTCTAGGTAAAGTAGGTAATGCATCTGGATGATAGTTACGGAATAAATGATCAAGCAGCTTAACTTCTGTGCGACGGTCAGCTAAATATATCAAATTATCAAATATATATCCTTTTTTTTTCTATAGTAAACACTATGAGCCTCCTAGACCCGTAAAACATTTTGCCAACGTACCCCAAAAGCCCGTTTTTCTTGAAAAAATAAATGTTGATAAGTGTTTACCATTTTTCGTATTACAGAAAATAGTAAACAAATTACAAATGGAACCTTTACAATATATAATTTTTTGTACGGTCTACTTTTGCTTTGTAAAGTAAAAAGGCAGCGACGATCCAAAAGTTCCTTTTTTTTTTAAAAAGAAAAAAAAATCTCAAACCTTCGAGGCACATGTGTTAATCATAACAATACTATAGTAGAAAATCAACCGGTTAATTAGGAAGATTTCATATAATTTTTGGTACTGAAGAAAGAAGAAAAAAAATGGGCTCTTAAGATCCAATTCGTCAACTTACCCCCTGGTTTTGTCAACTTGCCCCCTGGTTTTGTTAACCACGTTATTCTTCTTAATAAGCTTAAACATTATTATATAAAAACAATAACTTAATTTAGTTTAAAGGATATTATCAAAAAGAAACCATTACTTGCAATATGAAACAGTTAAAACGAAAAAAAGGATTGTAATATGTGGTGTTCCTCAAGGCTCGATCTTATATGCGTTTTTTTATTTTCTCTTTATATAAATCATTTATCATTTACCTCAAACTTACTAAATTTTATTTTACTTGCGGATTACTCCAATCTGTTTTATTCTTATAGGAATATAAAAACCTTCTATAATGTAGTCAATGAATGAGCTAGATAATTTAAACAAATGATTTACAGAACAGACTCTCGCTTAAAATTAGAAAATCTAAATTGACTTTATTTCATAAACTAAAACAGAGAATCTTTCTCCAAAAATAACTGATCTGAAAATTATTGAAACAATTATTACTAGACAAACCTCTATAAACTTTTTAGGTGCTATTTTTACCTTCATTTTTACACACACACACACACACACACACACACACACACACACACACACACACACACACACACACACACACACACACACACACACACACACACACAAAAGAACGCACGCATGCACGTATACACCCACGCAGATTTTAATATTATAGATTTTGGATTTTTTCGAATTTACTAAGCATTATAAGCATTACACCCGGTGAGGAATGAGCTAGCTAACAAATGCCAAACTTTATCGCGTTTTTTTAAAGATTTTTTTTTCTCGCACTATTGTTTCATTTATCTTTAACGTCATAAAAAGTTCGATTAATAGTATTGAATCTATTATATTTATGAAATATAATTATATTTATGAAAATAGTTGAACTTATAATATTGCAATTTTATTACGTTATGTCGCAGCCTTGTAACTAACAATATTATAAAAATATCTTGCTAACTACTTATTGTAGTACTCTACATTTGTACTATTTTATACTCTACTATTGTAGTTGCTACAAACAACAAATCTGTAGTTAGTCAACATATCGCACTTTGTAGCTAGCGAAACTATTACGAGTAGTTAACTACAACAAAAAGCCAAACCTATAGTTAGGTGATGGCTAAATATCATAGCTTTTTACCTAGAGATGTTGTTACGACAATATATCAATAGCTATATATCATACCTTTGATGCAAGCTATTACATAACAACACTTCTATAGCTACGATGTGACTATAATGGCTTATTAAAGTATAGTAGACTATTGAAGCGTTTGAATTTTTTTCAATACTCGATTTCGTTACGACTTTCATTTGTGTTGCAATTTTGTCTTCATAATCACCATAACTAATAGACAAAGCGTCAGCCACACATTCCACAAACGATTTTGGATCAGTAATGCCAACTGAAACAGCATAACCAGCTTCTAGTTTTTTTTTTACTTGCTTATATCTTTTGTAAGCTTCTTCTTTTTGTTGTTTAGCATTGTTTTCATAAAAGTGAAAATTACCCAAATTAAAATCAGTTCTTGTAGAGAATTAAAAGTCTTGCGTAGACCGTTTTTTGTCTCACGAAATAAACACGTTTGGACAATGTGGACAATACACGTAAGTTGTAGATACATTACCCACATTTTCTTCTTGTTTTGAGCATGCCCAATTAAAACCATAAGCTAAACCTTGTGAGAGTAAACTAAAAAGTTTCTGATGTGTAATTAAGTCATATTTTTGTTACAAACACAAGTTTTACTTTTCTTTTTTTTAAATGGACAAGATTGGATATTAAATGGACAAAGCAAAAGTATATCTTTAGTGATATCAAAAATTGGTGAAATGCGGGAAAATAAAAAGATCACTAAAGTATCCAAAAGATTCAGTAAAAATCAAAATCAAAAATAAATAAGAAATAAAATTTAAAAAGCTGATGAAAACACATTTAAAAAAAGGCACCTAAATTAGAATTTAAAAATCATGTACTTTGATTTAAAAAATAAACTTGAGCAAACGGAAAAAGATAAAGCTGAAGGTGCAGCTATATGAGCAAGAAGCCAATGGAGATTTGAAGGAGAAAGTTGCTCTAGATTATTTTGGATTTAGATTATCAGAAAAATATGTATCGAAAAATAATTCAAAAAAAAGAAGCATGAAAAATAATACTGAAGGTATTTTGTGAGAATTCAAAAAATTTAACAAAATCTATATAAAATAAGCAAAATGATCTAAAATCTCAAAACAATTTGTTCCAAAACGCCAATGTTAAAAAAGTATCCGATTAAGAAAATTTACTGTTAAATTAAAAACATTTCTGAAAACGAAATTAGGAAAACTATATCTCAAATGAAAAATAACAAATTACTAGGATCGGACGGACTCATAGTTTAATATTATAAACTTTTTTTATAAATTAATTAAAAAGGTCTTAGTAGAAACATTTAAGAATGTTTTAATTAGCGGTGAAATGACACTTTCTCAAAAGGAAGCCATTATGGCTTGTATATATAAAAAAGAAATAACCAACTAGAGAAATGTATCTCTCACAACCGTTGACTATAAAATCCTAACAAAAAATTAGCCAATAAATTAAAAAGTTCTTCTTATAATTAATTATTAATAATGATTATTATACATGTTCTGGTTTTAACAAAGAAAAACTCGATGCATGTGTACTTTACGTAGGTCAGGTGAAGGCTTTTGATAGGGTAGACATTATCTTTTATTCAAAAGCCTTGAACATGTAGGTTTTGAAGAGGTTTTTGTGTCATTATCAAAACAGTTTACAACAAAATAAACGTAAACAATTAAATAAACAACAGAGGTTAAACAAGGTTGCACTTTATCAATGATACTGTTTGTCATACAAGCTATCATATTTTTACAATTTATAAAATAAAAAGTGATATAAAAGGGATTTTAATAGGATGAAAAGAAATAAATATATAGCAATATGCAGATGATATCAACTTTTATTTAATCGGACACAACTCCATCAAAAATCAAAGCGCTTATGCTAAATTATAAAAATCCAACGATAAAATTAACTTTGTCAAATATAAGGGAACATGGCTTGGCAGAAATAGATTAAGAGATAAAAAAACTTTTCTTAACTTTAACTTTAACTTTTACTAGAAAGAAAGTTCTCTTATAAGAAACTTTGAATGAAACGAAAACTTCTTTAAAAGAACGAAAGTTCTTTTAAAAGCTTAGTTTTTTTTAATTCAGGAAATTACTCTTACAAAACTCTCTAAAAAGAAAAATTTAGTAAAAGGCATCAAAGTAGTAATAAATAGCTTGATAATTCTACAGTTTACCACATGAAAAAAAACACAAACTGGACTGATAAGTTGTAGTAATAAACTTAAAGCGATTCTAGTGCAATGGTTTTTCATAATGATATTCTAAGCGGACCTTGGAAAGAAGCAATGTTTCATATATCGAGTTCTCATAGAAATTCGAACCAAAATAAAAAAAGTTTTGAAACAAATTCAACTTAGGTAAAAGAACTTCCGCCCTTTTGTGCTTTGCTGTTAAAAAATTGGTTTAAAATTAAAAAAAAAAACAATATTCTTTAACCTACATAAACTACATTGTTTAACCTTATAAATTGTTTAACCTTATATATTGTTTAACCTATATTGTTTTAACCTTACAAACTATATTGTTTAAGTTGCAGATTCTATAAAAACTCAACAACCAGGATTATTTTACCACAGCACAATAGGCATATCTGAGAAAGACTATTGAATTTTTTTAATTATATATTAATATATTTAAAGAAATGCGAATTTATAACCGCTCCACCTATTTAATCGAAAAAATAAAATTTACAATAAGCGCAAAGATATAACTTTAACGAAACTCTTTTTTTCATTGATAAACAAAAAATCGAGTATGAAAAATAATGTACAAACACTTTATAACTGTTGAATAAAGTAAAAAAGTATCTCGATTACAAATATAACAACTTGACGTTGAACTACAGTCACAGAATGAAAAATTTAAACAATGCCAACTGGGAAGTTTTTTTTTAAAAAGTATAGAGAAAACCGGGGTTAGTTGTTGTAAAAGCCTTTCATCAGAAAATGCCAAAAATTACATTGAACCTTTTTAATTGACCATTTCATCTTTTACTGGAGTTTTGTGAGGATTCGCGCTTGCTCATGGAAGATATTGGGGTTCGTGTGTTTTTTGGACAAAAACGTAATTTATTGAACATTCTTTTTTACTTTACACGGAGAATAGTTAGTTATATGAAAAAAAAATTGCTGAAAAATTTCAGTTACAATTGGTGTACTATTTCCAATCTTTTTTTTTTTTCAATATTTGCCGTTTTTGAGATTGTTTATTGAAAAGAAGAATTATGGGGTAAGTTGGCAAAATTTCCACGGGGCAAGTTAGCTCGTAGCATTTTCTATGAAAAAAAAATATTTTCATAAAAATTATTTTTTTATTTTGAATTTTTACCAATATTGAAAAAATAAAAATAAAAAATTTAGGTTTTGTTTAACAGATAAAAAGTGGGCTGCTGTTTTGGCTTGTTATATGAACTAATATTCGTTTCCAGCTAAAAGTAATATAAAAATTTTGGCTTAAAACTGTTGCCAAAAAAATAGTAAAAATTTTGCACTTAATAATAAATTACTATTCAATTTTTTAGTTTACGCTAACTCACCCAGTGGTATGGTAAGTTGGCAAACTTTTTTTTTTATTTGCCCCAAGTTTTTTATAAAAATTTTGCTATTATGAATGCCCCATAATAGCCCCAAGTTTTTTACAAAATTTTATGTATAATGAATGCAAGTTTAAATGTTGCTTAAATTCATACTAGTAAAGACTGCGCTTCAATATTTACAAAAATTTACAAACTTAGTGATAAGACAACTTTAGTCTTTTTTTTGCTTCTGTCATGTAAGTTTTTATTTATTTATTTTGTTATTGTAATTATTGTCAAATGGTGAAATATATATATTAAAAAAAAAAAAAGCAATTTTGCCGTTAGGCCTACAGAGTTCAAGGAGTAAAAAAAGTTTCGAAATACAAAAAATAAAGAACTATTTATTTAAATAAATTGCTTTTAAAATAGCTTATTTTTTATTACCAACAAATGGCTAAATGTCTAATATAAAACTTTATTATCAATAAATATTCAACAATCAATGGGGTGTGTTCAATAAATCTAGTCTTAATAATGATACAACTTTTATAAATATTAAAATAATTAGTCGGGCATTCTGGTAGAAAGTTTTTACAAATTAAATTTGAAAACTTTTCTCGGAAACACAAAAAGTGGACATACGGCCTCTTCTCTGCTGACGATATGTTAAAATAGAATGTGAATTTTTGATACCTTTACTAGTTAACGATTAGCTAGTGATCTTTGTGGCTAAGTTGTTGTGTTTATTGTTACAAGTTGTTACAAGCTAGTTGCTAACTTATGTAGCTAGCAATCCTCCTAGCCACATTGTTGTCTTTATCATTACGACTATCGCTAGCTTGTCACTAGATGATTTTGCACCGGGAAAATTATAAATTTAACAATTTAATAAGTAGAAAATTAATTATTGTTTATAAATATATTATAAGAAAATTAATTATTATTTAATGAGTAGAAAATTAATTATGATGATATTACTATGAATGTCATCATCACAATTTCTTTTAAAATATTTATTCTTGAAATTAACAACATTTTTGTTGTTTTTTTGTTTAACATTATTCTAAATAATAAGAATCTTTATTAAAGTTATTTTACATTTACATATAATGGGTGTTAATAATAAATGTAATAATCATTATCATAATTACTTATAACACGTCTACATTATTTTATAAAATGTGTGTAAAAAATTTTTTAAAATATTTATTTTTGTTATGAAAAACGACTTGTAAAACAGGTATACGGGATATTTTATTTTATTGTCTTATTTTTGTCATTTTTGTAAACTTCTTATACGATACGAATTTGTAAAATGCGTTTCATAAAATGGGGCTTTACGCTTTTACTTTACGCTTGCTCCAGCCAATATATATATATATATATATATATATATATATATATATATATATATATATATATATATATATATATATATATATATATATATATATATATATATATATATATATATATATATATATATATATATATATATATATATATATATACAATAAATGAAAAGAAGTATTTTTTTCAAATAAAATTAATTTTTATTCTAAAGATTATAAAATGGTCTTTTTTTTCAAACATATTAAATAGGACATGTGAAAAAAGATTTTTGTTTTTTTGAAAATTTATTGATAGAACCTATAAAAAATAAGGGTTAAATATTATGTATCAATTTTTTTAAATATTTATTTTGTGAAAAAGTTAAGCACCACAATGAATTTTTTGTGCTAAATGCGGCGGAAACGACTTTTTTTGATTTATTTTTACCTTTTTTGTTAAAATGTTCTATTAATGACCTGAGCCTTTACAAAAAACTTGATAAAAGTATTTCCAAAAAAAGTATTTAATTTCAAACAAAAAAAAATTATTTTCTTTTGAAAAAATGAGCAGAAAAGCTAATACCTATAAAGATCGTGTAAAAATGGTGAAATTTCACCAGGAAGGTAAAACCGCTCGTGAAATGGGAAAAATAAAGCGACCACATAGTTTGGTGCTAACAATCATCAAAAGATTTAGAGACGAAATGTTACGTTGATCGCCAATGTTGTGAAAGACCGCGTATGACGACACCCAATGATGGTCGCCTTTTAATCAGGTTGGCAAAAATAATCGAACTATTCCGTCGCATGAATTAAGAAGGGAATGGAAGCTTTCAAATGGACTCAAGCATCGACATCACTTGTGCGTAGGAAACTAATAGCTAACAGTATGTTATGGAAACAAGCTGTTCTAAAACCACGACTTACGAAACAACATGAAAAAGCGAAAAGAATTTTCAAAGAACAAAACAAGGTAGCGGGTCGGTTGGAGTATGGTGCAGCATAGCATATTATGGCCTTGGTATGTTTAAATTATTTGATGGTCGACTCAACTCTATTTATTACGTCGATATTTTAAATAACAACTTGTTACCATCAATGCATGCACTTGAGCAAAGCGTTCCGTTCATTTTTTAGCAAGACCATGCACCATGTCACAGGGCAAAAATTGTCTCTGAATGGTTCGAAAGCAAAAATGTTGAGCGTCTAACTTGGCCACCAAATAGCCCAGATCTAAAATGCTTTGAAAATCTTTGGAGTTGGCTTGATAAAGATATTGCCATGAAAGCACCAAAGAGCCTTGAGGAGTTGCGCAATATTTTACCAACAATATTTGAAAATGTTCCCAAAAATATTTAAGAGAATTTAACAGACTGAATGCCAAATCGTAAAAATAAGTGCTTAACAGGCCCGTAGCAACCGGGTGGGCAGCAGGGGCATTTGCCCCCCAATAACTTTTCAATTAAATAATTTTGAAGAAACCGACTGAAATAATGATTAAAAAAAAAATCTTTAAAACTATTTCGGAGAAGTACTGCCCTTCCCCCCCCCCTCCCTCCCCATCCAATATAATTTTAGTTCCTACAGCCCTGCTTAAAAATTCATGGTAGAATTACGCGGTGTTAGGTAAAAATTACCGATTTTTGTTCTGTGGTTCTTAACTTTATCACATTTTTTTTTTGATAAAAATTACCTATAAAACTTTAAATACATTTTTTTTATTTGTTTAAAAACTTTTTGTCATTAATATTATTCTTTATTTTATTTGTTTATATTCTAAAATTATATATATATAGGCGGTCCAAAACTAAATGTTTTATTTAAGTGAAAATGTTCCTTTTCAAATAGCGTTTAATTCACTATCGAAATAAGGAGCCCTTTATTTTTTAAACTTTTTTTTAAGGTTGTTTAAAATACAAATCAATCTTAATTATTGAAATAAAAAAGAGGTTTTGATGATTTTTTTTTTCAGTATAACTTTTATATATATATATGCTTTTAATTTAAAAATCATCTTCGTATTTTTAAATAAAACTATTAAAAGCAACAACAGAGTACATATCGTAAATATAGTAGAATAATTTAAAATAAGTTTCATTACATGGTTTCATTCAGTTATTTAAATATTATTATATAATTTTAAAGCTTTTTTATTTAAACATTATACCCGCCACCTACCACCCACCACCTGGCTCATTGTCTGTGGTTAATAAAACAAAATAAAGTGAACGCTCTACATAAGCAACTCGTTTGAACCAATTTAAATAAAAAAAGTTTCTTATTGGGAAAAGTTGCTTATAGGGAAAAAAGGAGTATAAAAATACTTACCGTCTGGAAAATATTTTTAATTATTTCTTTTACTAACTAAACTGTGTAGAATAAATAAATTCAGTTTTATTTTTTAAAAGAAAACATTTTATTATTATTAGTATATATCATATAAGCGTAGTTATTAATATTATATATATAAAAATTTAAACAATCAAATTTTAATAAATCTTTGTTTTAGCACAAAACTAATCGCCAAAACAAACAATAACAGTTACATATATTTGTTCATGATAGCTTTTTCTCTTATTTTTAGTAACAAAAGAACCTAATTGCAGGGTAAGTCCTTTTCTTTTGCACATTCTCAAATTAAAAGCATTTATGACATCATTGATGTTTTCATTGTAGTCATCCGACGTTCTTTCATTTTCTTCAACAGGAGTAGTTTCACTTTCTACTTCAGAATTTTATTCAAGGTTAAATGTATGATTTGCTTCGCTTGTTCCACTTGCCCACTCCATAATTTCAGTATCTGCTAAATTACAATCATTAAGTATTGATTTATACAATCTTGCCAAGAGAATATCATCTTCTTCTGAAAAGTGGTTGGAAGGAATGTTGTATTAAATTTTATCACTTGACGAAAAAAGATGTTTAAATGAACTTTGTAAAGTTGACACGGGAATTTCATTCCATGCCTGCACCACCAAATTAACAACATCTTTCAAATTTATATTTTTCAGTGCTAAAACTACTCCATCTTCTGCATCAAAGGCTGCAACACATACAAGTAGAGTTTGCGATAGCTTTATTTTAGTGATTTTATCACATTTTGATATAGTGGATGCAATGATGGTGTGTTATTAAGGGGGCTTAACTTAAATATTTAACTTTAAAAAAATAAGTTGCCTACACAGAACGGTTGAAGTAAAAAAAGTTGCTTGTATAGAGCTTGCTTATAAAGAATGTTGCTTATAGACAGGTTGCTTATTAGAGCGTTCACTGTATTTGTAAAAGAAATTTCAAATCTTTGTATAATATCTATTTTTTAAAAGTTGTATTTTGATAAGAGCAATGCTTTACAAATATATTTTATAGTTTCTTCTCAACTTATCTTGTCTCCTACTCTAATCTAACCTTATCTAGATACCAAACTTATCTTGCACAATATGTAAATAAAAATAAGTCTTTGGGCATTAAAATTTTAGATCTCTTGAAACAAGCAAAACAAGATGAAATAAAATTAAAAGCCAAATTGAAAACGTCAGTTGTTTTTAGCATGATGATTTCATTTGTTTGTTTGAATGAATAAGTTACGGGCGTTTTCGAACCTCTAGTTATTAATAGGCTTTTAAAAAATCGAGATAAGATTTGTTTTAAGTTAACCCGCTTAACTTTTTTTAATGAAAAGTTCTTTTAAGATAAGATATTAGAAAAACACACACAAAAAAAAGTCAATTAATAGTTTTAAGTCATTATAAAGTTCAAATACATTAGGTTAAACAGTTTTAAATTTTACCAGTTTTTAATCAAAAGTATTTCGATATAAAAGTTTTTTTTCAAAAGTATTTCGATATTGCATTTATTGCTTTATAAATTTTATTTTAATCTAAGAATAAAATTTTATCTGGCGTTATTTTTTTAATATTATTTTTCAGAAAGCAAACAATGAGTCAAAGTTTTGGATAGTTAGTTCCGTTATTAGGGCAGCCTTTATACACTTCTTTTCTTAATACCTATAATAATTTTTACCATATTTTTACAATGAGATACAATCAGTTTTTGCTATTATGTGTATGTGGTCAAATGATTATTAACAGACACTCTTTATACTTTTTAAAAATCATACTGGTATAAAACAATGACCTTGGTCTCTGTTTTATACTTTGTTTTATATAAGATCGAATCGACGTTATTTTTGCTAGAGCTCTAGAAAAAATAACGGCAATTCAATTTTGGAAACAAATAAAACATTAAAATTTAAGATCCTGATCGCTTTTTTTTTCATACTGCCCTAATCTTGATTTAAATGTGGCAACAAATTTCAAATTAACAAATTTTAACAAATATAATGATAAAATATTTCAGCGTTTAAAAGTTATGCAAAATTTTTATAAAACTAAAATTGTTAAGTTTTAAATATTTTGGTTTTAACTGACAAATTTTTTTTTTTTTTTTTTTTGCGCATGAAACAAATGCTGGAACAAGGTATGTTGTCTTCTTGTGTCTTGACTCAACTTACCATGTTTAATACTTTAAAAATATATTTCTAAATATATCTATAAATAAAGTTTTGTTCGATTCCTTTAAAAATATTTTAACAGCTCATTCAGACTTAATTTACAATTTTTTACATTTTTTAGAAAGAGTCATAGATATACACTCATATAAAAGTAACTTGATTTATAATAGAGAGTCACAGACATGTAGTAAACAAGACAAATAGTAAACAAGTAAACAAGACAAATAGTAAAAATAATTTTATTATCGTAAATATATATCTAAAAAGATCTAGTGTTTGTATCAAACATAATAATAAAGTTAAGTTGTTTGGTTTAGGGTTAATTTTTTATTAGTCAATTATATTAGGGTGTATCATAAAAACATTTATTTTTTTTTGAAATTGAAAGGCTAGGTTTTTACGAAAAAACACTGTTTCCTGAGTTTTTGCCAAGCAATCTCCGCAGTCTATAATACACAATCTATGTTTAAAATTTAGCTATAACAAAGTTTAATTATCTGGTTGTCTCTGTCTGAAACTGTCTTTTTGTATTGAATACACGCATTATTTTTTGCAGTGTAAGTCTTGCACGAACGAAGCCATCACTACTAACCAAACTGATCTGAAACCTTTGTTAGTTTGACGCATTACTTATTGAGTATGGCATGGAAAATGCTGCACATCTGCAACATAAATATTTATTTACATTTCTATCGGATTTTCAATGAGATGTGACCGGTAATTGGAGGTTCATTGAGTTCACATTTTTGCCAATCAGTTTAGTCTGTGTTATCTTTTGCTTTAAAATTGATTTCTGGAACAAGAGACTTCCAATCTTTCTTTCTTTTCATAAACTTTGCTTTCATTAACTGTTGCAATGGCAATTTTCTCACATGTAATTGAGTATCCAATGTCATAAGAAGAAGCATGTTTTTAGGATGCCCAAAAAAGCATATCTACGTATCACTGAATTGATGACAGTTTTTTTCACTACCGGCATACCCAGATAAGTTATTGGTTAGCCATAGAATGTCTACCACGTTCGGTGCATGAAGGATTACATCTTATGTTGAACCACATTTGGCAGTAAACTTTATCAACATTTTTTTCCAGCCTGTGTGATAGTTCCCTGTATCCAACATAATACCGCAATACTCTGTTTGCAGTGGTTACCCACTTGGCATGGTTAAGTTTTCCAGGATTATAAATTGCCCAACCGGATGGACATAGATATATATGCACGGCAATATCATAGATATTGCCGTGCATATATATCTATGTCCATCCATATTTACTTGATATATGTGCATATATCAAGTAAATATTTTTGGTCAGAACTAAGAGATTTTTTGTGTATTTTTGGCAATGTAACACTGACAGGTACAAAATTAAGTATTGGTAAGGTATCAAAAAATTGAATCTCTCTTCCGATTGATACTGACAATCTGTTAGGTCTTGACGTAGGTCCATCGAATTTTTGAGTTAGATGTCGTAGATACAGTTCAATTAAACGTATTTGGCAGTAAATTTATCTGTCAAATTCATAGACTTTTTAGTTCAAATTCAAATAAAGCAATAGCACCATTTAGCAATCCGGTATTGACAACTGTTCTGTCACAACCCATGGCAACTAATTTGGATGTGTCAATATTGTTTTGAGTAAGAAATATGC
Source organism: Hydra vulgaris (assembly GCF_038396675.1). Classification (NCBI taxonomy): domain Eukaryota; kingdom Metazoa; phylum Cnidaria; class Hydrozoa; order Anthoathecata; family Hydridae; genus Hydra; species Hydra vulgaris. The sequence goes on from NC_088926.1 coordinate 26,363,669, forward strand.
TTATACTTTTTTCATAATTCTGTATCCATGTCCCAATGCAGTAACTGCATATCTAAGATAATTTAACCCTGGTTCCTGAACAAAAACTACATGTTCTTCTTTGGTAGTTTTTTGAGTACTTTTTTCTTTGCTAGTATCCATAACTAATGTTGTAACTTTTCTTCCGTCAAAATACAAACCTTCTAACATATTCTTCCTGCCTTGCCTCCCTGTATCAAATAAAAGTGTCATCAGAGCCAGAATGTGTAAATGGGAAGTTGAATTCTAAAAGCCACTCCTTGATATAGCCTGAGCTTCAATCCCTGTAGTAGTAAAACACCACGTCGACGAGTTAGACTTTTTACACTTTTATTTCTTGCTTCTTTGCGCCGCAGCCGCAAAGTAGTTTCAATACTAAGAACATCCAAATACATAATCCGCATAAATCTTGAAATTTTTTTTACTTTTTCACTGATGCATTTAGAAAAGTCAAGGCACTTGCATGCCGCAACGTCAAACAATGTATTTTTTGAGCATGTTTTTAAAATGTTATTATTTTTGGCTTCATTTTGTCTGTATTTTTTTTGTTGTTAACGAAGTTCATAATATTTTTGTACTTTTGATTGTAATCTAAAAATATTTTCAATGCGTTTACAAGACAGAGTAGGGATCGAAGCAGATAGAATTGATTTTTCAAAGAAAAATTGTTTTCTACCACTTTTCACTCTCATTATCTGCATTGATGAAAATATATCTTAGCATGGCATGTTTGTATATTGGCAAGACATTTTCACGTAATTATCATGGTGAATCAAAAATCGGACAAGTTGACTTTCTCCTTGTTATTACTGCAGCAGAAGACAATTTAGCCACTCCAATTTGCTTTAGTTTCAGTTTATTTTATTATTAAACAGCAAAAGCAAATCTAATAAATTATAAATTATACTAATAAATGATATATATATATATATAAATATATATATATATATATATATATATATATATATATATATATATATATATATATATATATATATATATATATACATATATATATATATATATATATATATATATATATATATATATATATATATATATATATATATATATATATATATATATATAATTAGTTGAGCCTTTCGTGACGAGTGACCCGTACGACGGTTTATAAAATTTGTTTCTAAATGACGAATGACCCGTATGGCGGTTCATAAACAATTTTAAATATCCTAAAAAATCTTATAAAATATTGGGAAAAACTTTAAGTTTATCTCTAAAATGTGAGTAATTTTTTAAGTTGATACTTCAAATCGTTTGTCAATCGCATTTATAGATTGCTCAAAAAATCAATTTTAAAAAACGACTAAAAATAGTTTAAATTATACTGATATAAATGATATAAATGATCGTCGATATTTTTTTCAATGGTAATGGTGGAGATTTTTTTTGTTTAATCACCACTATATATGCCTCCTATATTTAATATCGAAAACGATATGTTTATGCATTTCTCCCCATTTAAGGTTATATAAAGAAATTTTATATTTCTGTTTATTTTAACGCAAAAAATTTTGATTACATAATTAAGATAATAAAAATTTTTTTAAAGTTTTTTAATATTCTGAAAACAAATTCTTTGACAAAAAAATACAAGGTCTCATTTGTAAAATTCCGACTAGTAGTTTTTATTTCATTATTTTAAATTCAATCGATCATGGTACAAGTTCGTTATTTTAATCGCAGTCATTTAGCTGTTTTTCACTCAGTCGCAAAAATAGTTAAATTAGAGGTTGATATATTTTTGTCTTCAATGTATCCCACTGCGCAAAGAAACGATTTTATTGCGTTGCACAGTGATTTTAATGCATACTAATATAATAATATATATAAGCCTAAAAGTTTTATCAAATAAATGCCTTTAAAAAAATTTAAACTATGATGTCTTATATATTTATGACGCTTTCTAAAATATAATCCTGTGAGTCTATATGCGCGACAAAAACATTTGTTCATTTTACTTTTTTTTTCACCCTTAAACTTTTCCAAAGACATAGTTTCTAATACTTTAGCCATTGTTTAATATGAATGATGTTTAAAAAACGTTTTGAATTTCATATCTCAAACTTAAATTGAGAATCTTAATTTTTGATTGAAAATAATTTAACGATGCACAATATGAAGTAAATTAACAACAATAATAATTAAAAATAATAATTCACATCGAATAAAATAATAAAATTAACCACAAATAAAAAAAAGACATTTTACAACAAATAATACATATAATTGATAACAAATTTATAAAAATAAAACAAATTAAATGGTAATACAACTTGTTGAAAACATTATTAATATTGGGTATTAACAACAGCTTATAGTCATGTTTAAATCTAGCTCAAAGTGACAAAATTTTCTTACGTGTTATCCAGTAAAATTATATTTATATACTTATATTTTGGAACGAAAAATACGGTTATTGAATTGATAAGAATATATTTATAATTTATAAAACTCACCTAATACACCGAGTAGAAGAATAAAAAGAATAAAATAACTTTTCTTCATTGTTTTCTTTTTTTTTATCGTATGACAACGAATATTTGAATAATGACCTAATAAAATACGATAAAGTAATAACAGTAGTAATAATGATTTTATAATGGAATTATAATTATAATTTGGAAAAAAAATTTATTATCACATACCTATGAAGTTATTATCGCATACCTATTTGTTTGAATAAAAAACAGGATTCAATCTCAAACAGGATTCAATTTCGAGGTTTATTTTATGTTTATCAAAAGATGACAGTTTAGATAACGAATTTGCTAAAATATTAAAATTCAAACAATTAGCTGTTTTTGTAAAGACCAACCAGTTAATAGACTATTTTCTTTATTCATAGATTGTTATTAAAAATTATTTCTTTTTAATTTTTTATTTGATTGAATGAAGTTCAGTGGATTTGAAAAGGCCATTTGTAAGGCTATTGTTTAGTTATAAAGCTTGTAAAACAAAACGTTTCTTAGATAATTTTTTATATTATTATTGAACGAAGTAATGCCAATACTAAGTTATATATTTAAACTCGTTTTTTACATATTTTTAAATATAATATTAACGTTATATTTGGTTATATAGCATTATAAAAGCTGTATAAATAAATTTTGAAAGTTTAATTGACCTATCAGGCCGATTAAACTTTTTGTATTGCAACTACTCGGTGTAGTTAAGGGGATTTTCAAACTATTCGAATTCTTTTATTTGGAATTAGCATGGTTTTATCAGCTTATTATGTCCAAATAAGAACTTTAAACGGTATAATTTTTTTTGCTTCAGGTTTTTTTTAATATTTAAAGAAACTTTTTTTTTATATATAATTTTCAAAACCTTTTTACTACCCGTAATAGTGAATCTAAAGAACACCATTTTGCAGTCTTTAGATCAATTCCGCTCATCGGCGTTAACATAAATTTAGTTTAAATCTTTTGAAAAAATTTCTTAATTTACTATTGATCCTAGTTCTAATTGGTCCTGACGTATGTTAAATATATATAGTTGTCAAAACACAATATTTCTATCAATTTTCACAAAAAAGAATTCCGTCCAAGAAAGAGCTTATAATTAAGAAAAATTGCTAATAAACAATCAGAACAGATCATATTGTTAAACTGTAATGTTCATTTCACCTAAAAAATGTATTTATTTAAAATCTTATTAAAATTTGGACGAGCGATTGTGATTTTAAGAAGACTTTAAAAAAAAAAAAAAAAAGAATCTTTGGTCTGGGTTTTTTTGCTATAAACATTTATATTTTATGATACCGCAAAATTTATCATTTTAATTTTTTTCGTCTTTTCATAATTCACAGACCTGATCGTTTAACGGAAATATATCGTAGTCAACATAATATCATACAGACGCTAAAATATTTTAAAATTGCCTTAACTACACCGAGTAGTTGCTGTTGCAAAAAACGAATGAAGTTAAAGGCCATGTGCGGCAGTGCTTTCCTGATGAGTTTTATCTTGGCACCCAGCAGACTAAGTCACGCGGAATGCAATCAAAGTCAGAGTCAAGTGTTTGAGGCAACAACAAGGCGTTGGTTTCAACACTTTTGTAAAACAATTTAAAGTTGCAAAAATGATCCAGAGTTGGCCCATTAATTCGATTGAATTTTGAGTGTTGAGAGCAGCAAATTGAAAATAACCTAATACTAACTACGCGCTTTTTAGCAAGCGAACTTGGATGCGTTCATGGTACTACAGAATATCACTTGTACAAAATGCGTTTGAATGATACACGAACTAAACGCTAATCAGCAAGGTTATCAAGCAGGCATCTGCATGAAACTTTTATCATTGCACTGCATATTTGATTGGCTTTAAAACGTCGCGAGCGGATGCGAGAAGTGAATACACTACTTAAAGCACACCAGGAAGCGCTAGTGGTAGACTTGGAACAAACGCAATAATAATGTTTTTGGTTTGATTTGCAGAACACATCAAAACGTGTACGGAACTGTGTATTGAGAACTACTTCCGCAAAAATAAAATAATCACGACGCAGTTTACTGTGCTCAACTCAAATAACCTCAAGCAAAACGTTTATAAAAATTTCTCGACAAAGGTTACTTTCTCGACGCATTTTAAATTGTGTGTATATGATCTTGGTTAAAAAATGTTGCCACATACGCCCTACTTGCCCGACTAAAAGCTAACATAGTATTTGTTCCGAATAACAAACAACTTATGCAATGAAAGATTAAACAAATATGAGGCACTCTAACAACACCTAAATACTTCTTCAATTTAAAGTCTAAAGTGCTACACAAACGGCATTTTTAGTTGAGCGATAGCAAGATGTTATAGACAATTACAATCCACTTATTTGTTTAGATTAGTTATGGAATTATAGATAAACAAAAAAGTTTTTTTAAAAAGTCTACATTTAATTATAAAATAATAAATACATAAATTGAAAAACATAATTGTATTAGATAATACAATTATAATATTATATATATGTGTATATATATATATATATATATATATATATATATATATATATATATATATATATATATATATATATATATATATATATATATATATATATATATGTATATATATATGTATATGTATATATATATGTATATGTATATATATATATATATTTATATATATTTATATATATATATATATTTATATATATTTATATATAATAAATATTTAGTTCAAGTCTTGTAAACGAATGTAAAGTGTTTAAATTTACGTTGAATTAGACTAATAAGCATGTATATGTTTGTTAGGATAGATCTCAACATCTTATATACGTTTAATTAGACTAAATTTAAACAATTTATATACGTTTATCAGACTAAATCTGAACGCTTCATATACGTATAATATACGCTTTATATACCTTTAATAATCCTTTAATAGACGTCGAAAATATGTTGGAATCTCGACGTTTTATGGAGGTTTGTTGTGAAAATTAATCTGGCTTTCATTTTTAAATGGATAATCGACCAAACCTAAACAGTTTATCTAAACGTTGTTTCGACGATTAACAAACGTTTGTGTGTTTGCTGAGTTCTTTGGAGTCTAATATTGTTATATCAATAGCAAACAGTTAAAAACTTACAAGAGCGTGACAACCTACAACCACTTGTAGTAATTCTAATTAAGTATATAAAAAATATGGAGGACTTAAAACGACGCACCCGCGACTCAGTTGATTTCATTTTATAGCTAAAAAGACATTTTTCATTGGCAAAGTGGTTAATTTAGACTCAACGACGTTTTTAAAATTCACTTCCTTACAAAAACTGAAAGCAAAATGACTGATAAATAAATAATAAATGAGTTTTTGGTGCGCCGTTTTAAAACATGGAAGTTTAAAAGCTCATTGATCAACAATAAATGATTTTCTAAATGTTAACAAATCAATAGACTCAAATATTTTAAAAATTATTGATGTTTTTGAATATATTAAACAATTGACTAAGGTTGAAAATTTTCGGAAAATTTTTGGAAATTTTCAAAACTTTTTTATTGCAATAAACTTTAAAATAGTTATTATATACCGTAAAAAAACCCTAATTCCGGATGTAACCTAATTCCGGATGGTTTTAGTAAAAAGTTTCATAACTCCCTTAATATAATGAATTTATGAATAATTTTTTTTTAATTAATAGACGTCTTTACCAGACAAATCGAAAAATATAAAAAAAAAATTATATAAACTAATGCAATCATGAAAGATTTCAATTTGAAATCTCTCATAACTAAAAAGACAAAAAATAGGAAAAAAATAACTTTGACTTGCAACAAAAAGATTAAAAAAGTAAAAACACTCTTTTGTGCAGAATTTTATGCTGATTATTTTAGCCAATTTTATTTAATTACCTTTTGAAATATTTGAAAAAAATGAAAAACAAGTTTGCTATCAGCCAAAAAAAAAAGACACCATATTCCGGATAGAGGTAATTATTATTTTATGTACCTAAAAAAAATAATTATAATAACAAATTAGCCAGCAGCAATAAATAAATACACTTTTGAGTCCCGGATACAGTTAATTACAATTGGCTATTTTATTTTTTATCACTTTCATGCTCATAATATAATATATTATGTTCATGAAAGTAATAAAAAATAAAATAGCCACCAGGGAAAAAGTAATTGACACTAATCCAGATTCAGCTATTTTTTTTAGCATCCATAAAGTTAACGCATTTGTGTTAATTGTATTACTGTATTAAAGAATATGGATAATTTTAAACAAAAAGAAGAGCGAGAGAGTCGAATCCAGCTAGCTATTCAAGCTATTACTGAAAAAAAAATGTCATACGTACAAGCTGCTAAGTGTTATAATGTGGCAAAATCTACACTTTTTGACAGAACAAAAGGATCATCTAATAATCGAGGAGCACCAAGAAAGATGAGCAACATCACTGAAGCTATTATTGTTGATTTATTAAAATTTATGAGTGATATAGGCTTTGGCTTGAATAGAAAAGACGTCTTTATTGTTGTTGAAAACTATTTAAAAGAATCAAACCAACGCAGTCTATTCAAAGACGGCAAACCGACTAGAAAATGGTACTCCGGTTTCATAAATAAATATCGTAAAGAAATTTGCCCAAGAAAAGTAAGCGGTATGCAAACTATTAGAGCTGTGGCCACACAACCAGCTATAATTGATAATTGGTTTGAGTAATTAGTAGTAGCATATAATGAACATAATTTAGGCGATAAGCCGTTTCAAATATTTAACTGTGATGAGTCTGGTTTGCAATTTGATCAAGCCAAAGTCAAAATTATTTGTAGAAAAGGAACAAAATACCCTAAAAAGCTAGCACCATCGAATGAAAAGCAAATGACGACAATCTTGACTTGTTGTGACGCATTCGGTAATTATTTACCTCATCAAATAATTTATAAAGGCAAACATGTTATGAAAGACTGGTGCAAAGGCGGTGCCCAGAATGTTTATTATAACAGTAGTAGTTCAGGCTGGATGGAATCCGAACATTTTTTGTCGTGGTTTAAAATAGTTATTTTGCCTCACGCAAACAAACTTTCAGGATTTAAAGTTCTAATACTTGATGGCCATGCTTTATATATGAGCGTAGAGTTGAAAAAAAAAGCTTTAGAAAATTCTATTTTACTTTGGCGTTTGCCGGCTCATACCAGCCATTTTTTACAGCCACTAGATGTTGGCGTTTATAAAACAGTAAAAGGCGTATGGAAGAGAATTGTTGAAAGTTATTTGACTAAAAATCACTTTCAAAGCCTGACTAATCGATATTTTCCGGCCATGTTTAAGGATCTCGTCCAAAATGGTGGGTTTAAACCTGAAAATGCACGGAGTGGTTTCAAAAATACTGGTATATTTCCACTCGATCGTTCGCAAATTTCTTCTAAAAAAACTTCCATTGGTGCTGTGTTTCAAGCTGTTGAAAACAACAATATTGAAAGTTTATTTGATTCTTCAACAGTATCTAGTCCTTTAGTTATTTGAAGTGCTACCAATACACCTAACACACCGTCAAGAATGTCAAATCGTGAATTTTTGCTTAAAAGCTTTGCTACTTTGAATAATGCTGTTCAACAAGTGGGCAAAGATATAAACAAATCAGTGTTAAATATGCTTTGAGATTAATTGACACTAACTCTAAATAAAAGAGTTCAAAAAAGTGAGAGAATAAAGCGACTAGCTAATTATAATATGACTTCGGCGGATGCCATAGCTTACGATGAAGCTGAACAAGCATTAAAAAAACAAAAATTAGATGAACAAGCTGCAAAGAAATTTACTAGAGACCAAAAAAAGATTTCCACTGCTACTCAAAAAGCGAAAAATGCACAAAAAAGACAAGAAAAAAAAAAGTTGAGATAAAGTCAGTCGTCTAAAATACCAGGTTATAAAGGTATAAAGACAAAGAATCAATTAAGAGACCCTCATTTTCCTCAAGCTTTAAATAAAATTTTAGTATCTGATGATCTTCTATGTTATTCTTGCGAAATTAATTGGACAAATAACTTAGATAACTAATGGCTTGCGTGTGAGCAGTGTTCAAATTGGTCATGCATTGAATGTGTCTTTGATTATCGTCCAACCATGGAATTTATTTGTAACGAATGTGTATAAAATAATATATATTCTTTTTTTATTAAACGATTTCATTTTTTTAATGGATTAAAATAATTATTTTAATGTTTGTATTATTTGTGTATGTGTTTTTCTGTATATTATACGCATCCGGAATTAGGGACATAAACACCTAATTCCGGATAAAAACAATATTTTTTAAAAATAAAGTAAAAGATAGATTTATATTGCAAAAATAATATTTTTTATATCGTTTGATTTGTCTTCTTATGAAGTTTATTTAAAAAAATTATTTCAAAATTCTTTATATTGAGCTAGTTATGACAATTTAAGTCCTAAACCATCCGGAATTAGGGGTTTTTACTCGGTAGTTTTATAAAATTCATTTCTTTGTTTCAAAAACATGCGTTTTATCATCGTAGTTTGTGGGTATTTTTTAAATATTTCAACAAAAAATATAAAGTAATAAAGACCCACAAGTGAAAAATTCACAACTTTCAGTCAAATTTTTACAGTCTTTTACAATACATTTTAAAAATGGCGCATTTTTTTAAATAAAGCAAAAAACGCTCAAGCTGTTATATGTTACTTTTACTTACATTGCATTTGTGAAACAAAAAAAGTAGATGTTTTCCGAGTTAGCCTGTCTTTTGAGCTTGCGTATAACATATTTCAAGCTTTCTTCTCTCAACTACGATGTAAAATATTCACAAAATAAAACTAATAAAATCTTTTAATCTTTTTTAGATTAATAAGTTTTGTTGTGTTTTAGAGATTATTTATGTAGAGTGTTTTAGAGAAACAAAGATTTTTTATCTGTAGAGATTGCATACAATGACAATTATAGGGGAATGATTTGCAGGGGAGGGGATCTTCTACCGCCGAAAGAAGGTGGTTTTCAAGTTTTTATAGTTGGATTATTGACGAATTTAGTCCGCTAGTCGGGTATTTGACACACTTCAGCCGGGTGAATTTTAGTTTTTAAAGGCCTTCTTTATTATTATTATTTTTAAGAAACGATACTTTTCACGGGTTCATACCCACCCCCCTAACCCCTCATTTTTTATTTATTGATTTATAAAGTTTAAAGTGCCCGAGCAAGATTGTGGTGAGTGATACTCAAGTCTTAAAAGCACTTATTTAAATATAACGGTGGAATTTATGACCTAGAAATCATTAGTTTTTGATTTTTATTGCTAACTATATTTTTATATAGTTCAAATTTAGTAAAAAAAATTTCTTCACGTTTTGCCTTTTATTTATCAAAAACATCTTCTCAATTAAGAAATCTTTAAATCAAATGTAAATATTCAACAAAAAATTTTTATATATAGTTTTATAGTCTTCAGTAACTTATAGGCTAATTTAATAGATATTGACAAATGCCCCCCTCCCTTTAGGGACAGGGGTGCAAATTATGTTAAGCCTTAAACAAAGCTTACTACGGCAATGAACTTTAATATGCTTAGCAAATAAAAAGATTAAACAGTTTTAGAAAATTTTGAAAACTTTGTTTCAAAGGATAGTAAACGTTTGTGTGTTTAATGGGTAATACTAGTGTACAAACTTTACAGACACTAGTCTACATATAGCACAGATACTAGTGATTGACTTCTTGAGACAACCATTTATTGAATGGCCAACCCAAGCAGTTGCTTCTACTTGTATTTTGGCTTTGAAGTTATTGGTTATTAGTACTCCAAGGTCTTGCTCAATTCATGCTGGAACTTGATTGCGTCTGTTACCATCAATGTTAGCTTTAGCATTATTAGTTATCTTACATTAATTTACACTTTTCGACGTTAAAATTCACACGGCAGTTGTGCGACCAATTTACAGCGCTTTAGACTACGTTTGCAGATTTAATCAGAGGAAAATTGATTGACATCGATAACTCATATGAAGTTGCCATCTTTAGCCCATAATTTGGTATGGTTATAAATTCAGTCTGGTAAGTTATACATTCATGAAGAACAAAAAAAAAGTGATGTAAAAACTGGTCCTTGAGGGATGACACTTGTCACCCATTCCCACTCGGACGTTTATTATTATTACTCATTGTTGTCTATTAGTTAGTGATACCAGTGATCTAGTTTAATAGCTGGCCTCAAATACCATACGCAAGAATCTTATGAAGTAGTAGTTACGTGACACTGTGTTGAATGCTCGATAAAAGTTATATATACCAGATGTCAACAATAAACTGCTTCACTTAAAATGTTACGAGATTCAATCAGGTTTGTAAGGCAACCTTTGTGGTGTATAAATCCATGTCAAGACTTTGATATTAGATTGTGCACAGTTTTTCATAATCATATTAATGATAGTTATCTCCGCCACTTTGCACGGTATAGGTAGAGACACCAGCTTGTAGTTATAAATCTTGACTTTGTTTTCTTTTTTGTGGATAAGTGTGAAATTTGATTTGCGTTAGGATTTTAACACTCTTTAAGAAGTCGTTAAACCTTTTCAAATATAGATTACAAATTTAGTTTTTTTTTTATTTTGCTATATAAAATTGTGATTAAATCTAAAAAAAATAAAAAAAAATTTTTTTTTTTAAAATTTGCTTCCCACCAACCAAAAAAAAGAGATAAATTATTTAAAAACTATAATTCTTTGGTAATATAAATAAAGCAAAGTTAGTTGCTAGGCGAATCGCGAAGAAAATTTATTTTATGCCTTATCAATAAAACAAATTTTTTCACTTTTTTGTAATTAAATCAAATTAAGTGTTATGTCTTCTGGCGGCCCTATTATAATGGCGCCCTAATACATACCCCTAGTCTAACTTTTCGTGTGATTCTTTTTCTTCAAACCGCATTTTAAAATATGAAAAGGTTTATAGTTAATAGAAGTCAAAGAATTACTTGATGCAAATAAATAAGTTATATGATGATGATGATGATGATGATGATGATGATGATGATGATGATGATGATGATGATGATGATGATGATGATGATGATGATGATGATGATGATGATGATGATGATGATGATGATGATGATGATGATGATGATGATGATGATGATGATGATGATGATGATGATGATGATGATGATGATGATGATGATGATGATGATAGATATGATGATGTATATGATAGATATGTCAGATGAAAATGAATATGTTAGATAAAAGTAACATATAAATGATTATTGGCGATAAACTAAAAAGAGTGTTTGAAGCTGATGGATATGCTCCTTGCGAACCACTTGCTCGGTGTTCGGTGCTTTAAACTCAATTGTGTATAAACTCAATTTATACCATGTTTTATTGTTTGTGTTAAAACAAAAATAGAGTTGTTCACAAAAATCTTTCAAACTTATGTCAATAAAATTAATCATAAGTATTCAAGTTTTCAGAAAACAAAAAAATAACGCGAACCTTTCCTGCGGAAAAGAAATTTACAGATATTGTCAACAAAAACAAAATTATATTAGAGCAGTTTAAGAATGGATTGAAACGATTATTATTGTTCATGAATCTCAATTTATCCGATTTTAAATGTTGCTTTTAAAGTAAGCTTAATCAAATAAAACAGTTTTATTACTATCAATGAAACTCAAGTGGTGATGTTAAATTTCACCTTGTGATTATGTTAATTTTAAAATTTTATTTATCTTATTTAAGAATTCTTTTATATATATTTCTTAAACATTTTAACAATTGTATGCATTTCAACTTGTTAATTATTTTTTATTTTGTATTTCTTTAATCTTTTAGCTATTTCTTATTTATTTTCTAATTTTTTTTTATATATATTTATTCATATTTTAAGTTTGTGTTAAATTTTTATAGAGCGAAATGTGTATTCTGGTTCCTCCAGCCATTAACTTTGATATATGTACAAATATGCAATTGAGCAGCCGTAGCTTAGTGGTTAGCGCGCTTGTCTCAGAAGCTAGAGGTCCGTGGATCAACGCCACCTCGGAACAAGTTTTATAATATTGGTATAGGAGGAGTAAACTTCCTTTCAAACGCTATTACGCGGTGCTCTGTGATAAGATCGGACTTTTTGAGACACCAAAAATAAAAAAATAATAGTAATAAAGTATTTACTTTGCATTCTTAAAAGGCGAAATAAACTACACACACATATCACTTGGTGTCAAACTGTGCAAAAATTCTTATTTAAGTTTTTTAATAACATTGCACACTGCAGTATACCCTAAATTTTTCTCTATGCATTTTTTTATGGCAGCTGCTTTTGTTTTTGTTTTATCCCATTCAGTATTATCATCCAGAGGATTTAGCTTACCATTCATATAACAACCCCAAATGGACCATAAATTATTTTTCGTAAAAAATCTTTGTGCAAGTTACATTGGATTACGAACCATTTTGTGCAAATAGCTCCCTTGCTGTATAATTGTTACTCTTTAATTGATGTTTTGTTGCTTTAGTTATGTACAATACATCATTTGACCTTTAAGAAATATAACATGATATTGTAGGAAAACTTATCCGTTTTCTCATGTTTTTTTAAAACTGTAAAAAATGTAAATGTACATCAAAGAGTACTACTATTATGAAGATTTTTATATGTATATGTGCATGATTTTGCCAAAGGATTATTGTTTTTAAAAATATTAAAAGCACACAGATGTTATATTGGAAGCAAAAAAATAAATGGCACAAAAACTTTATATAGTATTATTTTGAATTTTTGTGGGAAAAAAAAAAAAATTTTTGGTAAGTTAAAATCTAAAATTATATTTTTTCATATGTAACACATAAGATGCGTTCATATGTAACATATAAAATATATTTGTAACACAAGTTTTGATTAATTTAATAAAATTGATTAATTTATAGCAATATGCGCATTGAAAAACGACATTGGACGATTTCTCAAAGAAACCTAGTTGTGGATTTGGTAAATAGTGGCAAGACATACAGAGAAGTTAATAATCAGACTGGAATTCCTTTTCGAACTGTCGGCAACATTAAAACAAAAGCATAATTTGAATGGGACTACAACTGATATATCAGGAATAAGCCGTAAAATAAAAACATCTGCTGCTATTGATAGAGACATTATTTTACAACTAAAGGAATACAGATTTGAAGCTGCTCAAAAGATTGCAGACAAAGTTAAAAACGACCACAAAACCATGATCCCAGCTCAAACTATCCGAAATAGAATTAAAGAGCAAGGATTTCACGGTAGAGTATGTCGCAAAAAACCCTACTTGACTCTAAGACATATAAAACAAAGATTAGTATTTGTAAAAAAGGATGCGGACAAGACCATCGAGTACTGGAAGAAAATAATTTGGAGTGATGAATCCAAATTTAACTTGATCTCTTCGGATAGACAGCAAAAAGTCTGGCGAAAACAAGGCGAGGCGTACAAATTGAGTTGCATAAGAGGAACAGTAAAACACGGTGGTGGAAATGTCATGGTGTGGGGATCAATGGCGAGGAGGTGGCAAATTGACTTTCATTGAATCAACTATAAACGCCAGTTTATATATAGACATTTTAAATCAAAATTTGAAAACCTCTGCTTGTAAATTTAGATTTGGAAACAACAACGTCTTTCAACTGGACAATGACCCAAAACATACTGCCATAGCAACAAAAGAATTTTTTCTAAAAAGCAGTATTAATGTGATGGAATGGCCTGCCCAGTCCCTCGACCTTAATCCGATTGAGCATTTGTAATACATTCTAATACGGAAAATTGGAGACCGAGCTTACAGAAGACAAAATTATCTAAAAGCAGCAATAGCCAAAGCAAGGGAGAAAATCACTCCAGAAGAAATCAAATCTCTTGTGGAATTGATGCCTCAAAGTCTGCAAGCAGTTATTCTGGCAAAGGGTGGCCCTACTAAATATTGATATACTAAATTTTTTGTCTAAATACTAATTTTATTAATCAAATATTGATATACTAAATTTTTTTGTCTAATTTTGAAATTTTTCTTATTTGTGCCATTATATTTTTTGTGAGAAAATATTTGATCAATACAGTTGATTTTTATACGTCATATGAAAAATCAGTACAGTTGATTTTTATACGTCATATGAACTTATATTTGACAATTTTTGAATAGGATGCTTCAATATAATGCTATTTTCAAATAATTCGTATTTTTTTCCCTTAAAAACAAAAATCAGCTATCGTTTTTTAATCATTTTATACAAATTTTTCCAAAAAAAAGTTTGTGTCATTTATTTTGTTGCTTACTGTACCTGTATATCAGCCTGATGTTCAAGGGGAAATTTACTATTTTTATTACAAAATAAGAATGCAACCGCAACTACTTTTAGATTATTGTGTGTATTTTTATTGACTCGAAAGCTAACACTCTTCTCCTTTTCAGGTTAATGTCATCACATATTCTTTAAACTCTAGTTCATTTTTTTTAAGTACGATGACTTTTTTCATTGAAATAATTTCCAAGATGAACCTTTAACTTTTCTTAATTCTAAATATAGTTGAGCTATTAAAACTGAATCTAAGTTACAATGAAGTTAATTGTCATTTCTATTATTAAGTACCTCGTCTCTATCATGTACCCACACTTTCATGAATTGAGGTAATTCACCTTTAGTTGGTTCTAGGTTTTCTAAATTGTGATAGACCTGTTTATTTATTCTCATAACTAGAGTTCCGCTAAACATTGTTTCAATGCCAGATCCACTCCATGATGTAAAAGACAAGACGTTATTGTATGAACAAATCTTTGCTTTGAATGCCATACCTCGCTCATCTTCTTTTAAATAGGCGGCAGGCGGCAACAGTATAATAAATCAAAAATAAAAGCTTGCATAACTATATTATTGTTTAATTTATTTGCATAGACAGCCAATAAATAATTTTTTTGTGAACTAAAAAACATTACAGGAGGTATTAGCCAATCAGTGTTAAGCTGCTAACATAATTAAGAAATTAAAATCAAATCTTATTTAGACTTCATTTGTCTTAAAGTCGCATTAAAAAAGCTTAAAAATAAAACTTTTTTTTTAATAAAACGTGGCAAAACACAACATAAAAGTTCCCATCATTATATTATTTTTTATAACTTTGTACTGTTCATATTTTTATATGTTCGCGCTTAACATCATATTTTTAACAACATATTTTTAACAACATATTTATTTTTAACAACATATTTTTTAGATAGGTGTTATATATTGGCAACCTAAAAATTAATGACCGTCCTTTTTAAATTTTTAGTTTAAAAACAATGATAATAGTAAATATTTTGTTTTAGAAAACTTTATTTGGGGCGTATGAAAAAATATAAACACTACTACATAATATCGTTATTGCAAATAACGTAAAAAATAGTCGATCAATTGACTTAGCTACCTTTACCCAGTCTTGTCGAATACTTTTTTCTCGAATTTTTATATTTAAAAACTCGTTTATTTTCTCAAGATAATTGAAATCATTGTCTTCTTTTTTAAACTCGTAAAAAGATTTTAATTCTGAAATGTTTATTTCACTCCATTTGCCTTTCATTTTGCAATTCTGATTTGACGAAACAACGCCGTTTTCTTCGGCAACATTTGAAGTATATTTCAACTTCTTTGCAAGGGTGTCATTAAGCTGTAAAAAATTCACTTCCTCTCTTTTACCTGATTTGATTTTGTTTTTATCTCCTTTGCTCATTTCAAAATTATACTTAGGAAATGAATTGCTTTTATTTGTTTCAACAACTTTAGTAGTCTTTGACAAAAATTTTCTTTTAATTATGCGAAAAATATTTTTTTTATGATTATTTAAAAAAAGTACACAAACCCATTTAGGCACGGGTACAGATTTTGCATCTAGACTGATAATAATGCAATTTGTCAATAGCGCCAATCCTATTTCGATCATCAAGATTGTATAAAATCTAAAAGGAAATAAATGTAATAAATTTTAACACTTTTACTTTTTTTTATAATATTTATGATAATAATTAAATAACGTTTTTTACTTTACAAGCAGAGGCAATGTATCCGAACTTGGTGGCACGGAATCAGATACAATTAGCACGTAAACAGATAATGAAAGGAAGTTTGTTATAACCAAACCAGTTCTCTCGCCAGTCGATGGTGGAAGAATAAAAGAAAAACAAGATAGTAAAGAAATTAGAACTCCAGGAAGAATAATTTTATATAAATAAAAGTTTCCTTTACGCTGCAGGAAAAGTCTATACGTTACAGTCACAAACGGATTAGGACAACAAGAATATTTTTTAGATTCCCGAACAGATACGAAGCCTAAAATATACGAAGGCAAAATTCAAATAGTAAAAATAAAATGGTGGTTTTATTAATAAAAGAAGATAAAAAAGAGTAAAGTAAAATAAGAAATAAATAAAATATTTACGATTCAAAATAAATTCTCCATTTATAACATACGAATCTAAAGAACCAGTTGGATTTTTTGGAAAAAGGTCAATTTGACTTTGATCATACGCCCATGATCCAAAGGTTAGATTACAAACTTGTTCATCGAAAGGAAAGAAACGCATGTCCAGTTTGCAGGTACTTCTAAATAAATATATTAGCACATGTTTTTAAATATATGATTTTCGTTTAAAAATTTCATTTAAAATTTCATTCAAATAAATACACAAAAATAAAATATATAAAATTATAAAATAACAACATATATATATACAATATATATATATATATATATATATATATATATATATATATATATATATATATATATATATATATATATATATATATAAATACATATAAAAATATACATCTAATAAATATCTTTTTATATGATTTTGTTTGAAACTTCTTTGGTTTATCTACGATACAAAACATTATATATTATTTTAGCAAAAATTAAACCAACAGCAATAAAAAATATGTGTTTTCATGAGTGTTTGTTGCATTTTTTTAAAAATATAAAGGCATCAAAAAAAGAAATTTAAAAATTACGTATTAAAAGTATATGTTAATATATATACATATACAAAAAGCTTTTTTAAACTATTCCAAAATTTATTTAGTGTTTATTTTGTGAATATATTTTTTTTTAAATTTGAGCTTAAGGTTTCGACAAATACATCTACCATTTGATAAATGCACTTCTCTCCAATTGAAAACAACGAGTTGTTCTTGTTCAAAGCATTTGTAAATTGACAGCCGCAAAGGGTTTTATCAATATTATAGGATATACTACGGCATATATAAAGTTGAAAAGATTGAGTCACAATTACTGGCTCCCATACTTGCGCAAACTAGATCAGTCAGTAGTCCTTGAGATATTTTTTATCGCATTCGAGCGTCAGAAGTAATTTATTGTGTAACTCTCAGGTATTTTTATGCAACCGTGCAGTAGCCGATATGAGTTTACTACCTCATGATCTCATTAACATTAGTAAAAATATGCGAGAAATTTTAAACGTTATCAACTTAAAAAAAAAAAGACTTTTCGACAAACTTTTTCATTTACTTCCAATAAAGGCTGTTTGATTGATGCAAAGAATGTGCCAATTAAAAACTCGTTTTTATTTCGGAGAAATTTTACTACAAAATCTGTGTGAACAGAAAAATAAAGAAATAACTTGGAGAAAAAATTGTCTATAAAAAATATACAGGCAAGACATTTTCATTAAAGTTTTTGAATGTACTACAACTACAAAAACTTAATGGTTTTAATGCCTTTTACCTTTTGTATTCAATATTAAAATCCCTTTTTGCACCACAATATTCCAATAAACCTCTAAAAATCCTAACATAATAGATTACTGCAAATAAAATTACATTGTTAAGAAATTTGCATTTTTTTACCTAGGTTTACCTATAGGTCTTCTTTGTCCTGTAGGGAAATGATTTTATATATATATATATATATATATATATATATATATATATATATATATATATATATATATATATATATATATATATATATATATATATGTATATATATATATATATATATATATATATATATATATATATATATATATATATATATATATTTATGTATATATATATATATTTAATATTTAATAATATTTAATAATAATAACTGTGTACATTTACAATGACAATGTACGGAGCCTAGGTAATCTAGGCTTTAACAGCCAATTTATGTAAAAAATAAGTCCAACTTTGATTTAAACTGTTTAAGTGTTTTAGAATCTACAATGTTTTGATCTAAATTATTCCAGCTGTTAATAACACGGTTTGTTAAGAAATAGTACCTCTTTGGATTTTTAATTAACTGCCTATGAAACCTCATATTGTGACCTCTCGTATTTGAAGTTATTAAATCTGGTGGGTATTCCAATGTTAAGTTATCTATTTTTTTTACTATTTTGAAAAGTTGGATTAAGTCATTACGTTCGCGTCTTTTTTCAAGAGTCGTTAATTTAAAGTAGGTTAGTCTACTTTCACAGTTTTTCTCTTGAAGACATTTTGTTCGTGTTGCTTTACGTTGTATCGATTCAATTTTTTTTTATCTTGTTCTAAGTAAGGACACCACACTGAATTTGCGTAGTCTAGATACGGTCTTACAAGAGAGGTGTACAAGAATTTAGATGCGTTTATGTCTAAGTTTTTAAATGAATGTTTTATTATTCCTAACATTTTATTAGCTTTACCAGACGCATAACTAACTTGACTAGACCATTTTAAATCGTTTGAAATCATAATTCCTAAATCTTTTTCAATTTTTGTTTCTGGTAGTTCAACTCTATTTAGCACTGAATCATACATTGTGTATATATGCCTAGTATTTTTGCTACCTACATGCATGCGTTTACATTTGCTGATATTAAATTTTAATAGCCATAATTGTGACCATGTCATTAATTTGTTTAGATCTGTTTGAGTCTTTTCTATATCAGAAGATGATCTAATTATGTTAACTAGTTTAATATCATCAGCATACATTTTACAGTTCGTTGATAACTCATTCGGTAAGTCGTTTATATAAACAATAAACATAAACGGACCCAAGACAGACCCTTGCGGTACTCCACTTGTAACTGGAGACCAATTTGAAAATCCGCCGTTGCAGACGACACTTTGCACTCTGTTACTTACGAAATGTTTGCACCATCTAACTGCTTTTTTGTTAAATTCATAACTTTTTAGTTTAGGACACAATCTGTTGTGAGGCACGGAATCGAAAGCTTTTTTCATATCTAGGAAAATGATATCTACTGGTAAATTATCTTCCATTGCTTGAGTTATTAGATCCATAGATTCTATAAGGTTTGTACAACAGTTTTTTTTTTAGAAAATCCATGTTGTTCCTTAGTCAAGAGATTGTTATTTTCTAAGTGCGACATAAATGTAGCTTTGTTCTGGTCGATAACTTGATGGTTCCGATTTATCTCCACTTTTAAATAATGGTGTTATATTAGCATTTAACCACATCGATGGAATTATTCCAGTGTCATACGATTTATTAAAAATAAGTGATGAAGGAAGTGAGAACGCATCTGCGCAACATTTTAAAGGAAATGGGTGAACTCCATCTACTCCTGTACATTTATTTGGATTTAGTGACTTCAGGATTATATAAACTGTGTCCGGTGAAAATGTAGGGTCATCACAAATAATGTTTGTCCTATTTTTAAAGAATGGCATATTGTCACTAATTTCATTGGTGAAAACAGAGCTAAAATAGTTATTTAAGGAATGCGCTATTGATAAATAACTTGTTTCAAGTTTGCCGTTTACATTTAATGCGTTAATTTCTTCTTTAACTTTTGATTTTTTGTTTATATGTGACCCATCTGACCAAAACCAGTCACATGTATAAAATTTTAAGTTTTAAGTGTGATACATATTTGAAAAGGTATAATATTCTGCTTTAAAATGATGCAAAAATTATTGCTCTAGCTTGACCCTAGCTAAAGTTATGAGCAAAAATGTAACATCTATATTAAAATTTTAAAACGTAAAAAAACGCATTTAAAGGTTTGATGTCATATAAAATAGAAAACTCCTTAGCAAACATGCATGGATTTAGTTCTAATTTGGCACACATCTACTGTGATACATTTGCAACAAGTCCTGAAAAAATTATTACTGTAGCTTGATTACTTTTCAAATTATAACAATTTTAGTACATCGAGAAAATTAAATTATTATCAATTTTCTCGATGTACTAAAATTGATGTTTTCTTTATTCCATTTAATCGAAAAGTAGTTAAAATCTCCACATATCGATAGGCCGGAATACTTACTATTTATCAATAGATTGTAACTTCGTTTAATTGAATTCATTATTTTTAGATTAGATTCAAAGTCAATTGTGCCTGGTCTATAAATACATCCGCAAAGTATCTTTTCATTCCCAATATGCAGTGATGTCCAAACTTGCTCTAAGTCGTCGTCATTTAACATTTTATCAGAAACTGTAACAGATTTAATATTTTCTTTGATATATATGCATACTCCCCCTCCTCGTTTACCTACTCGATCTTGGCGAAATATATTATAACCCGGAACATTACTTAATGACTTTTCATTAAACCATGTTTCACTAATAAAAAGTATCTGTGGGGAAGATGTGACTATTTCAGCAATAAATTCATTGTATTTACAATTTAATGATGTAGCATTTGTATACCAACATGATAAAAAATTTTCTGTTACATCGTTATTATTAATTGTTAGTTTTTTTGTATTTTCAGATAATATGTTTATTGACTCAATTGATTTTGTAATTTATTTTTTTAAATATTTCATTGATGATTTTTTTGTTCCTGTCCGTTGATTTATGATATTCGATTTTGTTAATCTAATAGTTTTTTGGTAATTGCTATACAATGATTTTCACTACTCGATCATATCTGATACTGAAATAATAATTATTTTCATTTCTTTGTTTTCTTTCAGTGTTCATTCGGTGACATTCTTCTCTTAAGAGTTTTGCTTTATGTCTTTCTGTTTCTGTAAGATCAGGATTTATGAATACTTTCGAGAACGAGTCATCGTCTTTTAATACTTTTGAAGACTTTAAAACTTTATTTCTTTCATGTTTATCTTTTAAGACAACGATAAAAGGTGGTTGATTTTCGTTCCTTGTTTTTACCTTGATAATGTGTTCTATATTAACATTTGTATCAATTTTGTATATATATATATATATATATATATATATATATATATATATATATATATATATATATATATATATATATATATATAAAATATATATATATATATATATATATATATATATATATATATATATATATATATATATATATATATATGTGGATTTATGAACAGCATGCCATCATTGACAATTTCCGCTGACTTTTTTTGTAATTATTTGTGAAATCATTTTACCAATTAAAGTTTTCAATCTCTAGTTTTAATTAAATTTAAAATTTTGGATTGTTTAAATAGTAAATTTAAAATTGCGGGTTCCTTAAACAGTAAATTTAAAATTGTGGATTGTTTAAACAGTAAACTTTCAAAAACTAAAATGGCTTTGCTTCAAAAACAACAAAAACAT
The DNA here is from genome assembly GCF_038396675.1 of Hydra vulgaris. NCBI lineage: Eukaryota > Metazoa > Cnidaria > Hydrozoa > Anthoathecata > Hydridae > Hydra > Hydra vulgaris. The sequence goes on from NC_088926.1 coordinate 26,385,729, forward strand.
TGATTCTGGTGTTTTACCGGGGTGGAAAAAATATTTATAGTTTCCGCCCATTAATTTAACTGCTTCTTCAAGTACTACTTCAGCAAACACACCTGAACCATAAAAACACACCTGAACTACCATGTAGAAAGACCAAAACTTTAACCATTTAATTTTGATTTTGGAGCAAGAAAAAACTTACTTTTTGCAACATCTGCTCGATTAACAGCCCTTGATGGGATTTTATTCGACGTTATATGACGTTCTAGTAAAATAAGTGCAGGTTTTATAGCAAAATGATTTAAAAGTTTACTCACAACAACAAAAACTGAGCTTAAAATTGTTGAAGATTGGTTATTATTTTGTTACTAAAATAACACGCAAAAAAAAGTTCAGTTTAGGAGAAAGATTTTCTTTATTTTTATATGAAAGGGCAGATAATCATTGCTACATAATTACTATTTTACATGCACAAAATTGTCCCGGAACTTGGGCTCCATTAGTTTTATTAACAAGATTGATAAGTGTATTGAGCTATTAGAACATAGGTTTTTTAAATTAACGCTTTGGAACAAAGAACCATCCTACAGACTACGCAATAACAGATTTGTTAAACATATATTTGATAAGCGATTGTTGTTCCGTAGAGGTCTTTTATGGAACAACAATCTATATTGATTTATTACGATATTGATTTATCCAACGATTTTGATACACTAAATCATAAAATACTTCAAAAAAAAACAAAAGCTGTAGAATTTTAAAAAAAACTTATTGTAGTTAAAATAATAATTAACTAACAGAGGCAATTTATATTTAATAAATTAAAAGATTAAAAAAAAACAACCTGATAACTTGTAGGGTAAGTAAGGGTTTTATTTTAGGACAGTTATTATTTTTAATTGATATAAACCACTTACTTAGCATCAAAAATATTAAGTATCAATAATATATTGAGGTAACAAATAACTTTAACAAAAGACTACAAGACCAATCTTTTATGGAGCAATCTTTTATTTTATGGAGCAATCTTTTATTTTATGGAGCAATCTTTTATTAATGGAGCAATCTTTTATTTATATATAAAAAGATGCTTTACCGCATCTATTTATTAAAAGTTGCATCCAAAAGATACTAACTGACATAACTATGCCTAGAGATAGTTTTTGACATAATAATGCCTAAAGGCAAATTTTTAGAAGTAAAAGCAACAAATGATGTAGCTACATCGGATGTAAACAAGTTACCACTCCAATGGAAAACAATCTTCACAGATCAGTGATCTTAAGAAAATTAAAAGATGCTAACAACGTAAAAAGTAAATTATTGCGTTTATCTTGCCATCTTGGAATGAAATAAAGAAGCACAGTTATCAGTGAGATCTTTTAGTACCTGCGTAATGGTAGAAGTTACGTTCAATCCAAATCTGAAATAGAGCTAGTAAGAGTTGTGTCTTCAATTAAATTTCTCAATTTGATAGTCGAGCTACTCAAAAAACTAGACTCTTTAAAATTATCTACATTATTAACTGCTTATGAGTTTTATACAATTTTAGTAAACTTATAACTTACGTTATTAATTTTATTCAAATAACATATCAATGCATTTATATGAACTATTTTTACAGTTATAGGGTTGTTGTTTTTTTGACATTCTTAAATAAAGTTTTACATTTTTGGCAATTTTTAGAAAAACATTTGGCGCTCTATTACCGGCAACCCTACAATCATTAAACAAAAATTAAATCTCACCGCAGTATAGTCGGCATTAACCAAACTATCTCCCCGTTACTAGAAATAGTTATTCGAGTTTTTCCGTACTGGTCAAATCCTTGAATGCCTTTCTCTGCACTAAAAAAAAAAAAGATAATAATTTTTTGAGTATTTTTAAAAAGTTCAAAAAGTAAACAATAAAGTACTCAAACATTCACAAATACGTTTTACTAGAAACATTTAATCGTTTGTTAAAGCTACTTACCAGGTCCCTACTACTAATTAAAGTTGTTATCTAAAAAAAGTCCTTAAATAAAAGTAGTTTTTTATTTCATTCATAAAAGTGAATTTTGCAGATTACCCACTTCATTAACTACTACTTTACATCTGGTTATTAAAAATTGATATTTAGCCATATTTAAGCCGCTCATTAAGCCTCTTGCCGGAATTCAGAGACCTCTCTTAAAATCTGCTACTTTTTCTCTACTTTTCTAAGGTTTTTATAACTCTACTTCTTTCGGCATATGTATTTATGCTATGTATTTTAAAATGTTATTTTATGTATATTTTAAATATGTATGTAATTAAAATAATTTTATTTCCAGAGAATTAGTTCCATTGAATACCTTAAAATAAACAGTCACATCAGTTCCCAAGGGATATTCCGTTGTAAAAAAAATATTTATACTATATATGTCTTTTATATATATATATATATATATATATATATTATATATATATATATATATATATATATATATATATATATTTTATATATAAATATATATTTTAAATGTTGACATCTATTTTATATATATATATATATAGATTGTATTTGTAAAAATTTTTAAAAAAACTTCTTTTTATGGATTAACTTTTATTTGTTAAAAATATGTTTAGATACCCTCGTTATCAATAATATTAAAAACCGTTATAAAAAATAATGTTATGCAAAACCGTCTAAATTTACGATTCCATTGTGTATTGAACACTTTTGTGTTGTTTGTTAAGTAGATCTAAAAACTTTTGCGCATCTTGAATGAGGTTCAGGTCTCCTTTGATGTTGTAAAATTTGTACCTTTCGGTCCCGATTAAAGAAGCAATCATTATACTAGTTGAAAGATTAAGAAACAACCAGAGCTTTATATCTAATTTAGCTTTTGAAGAGTCCAGGTTACTTTTAGAACTTCGTCTTTTTCGTTGCTATTTTTTATATGAAAATGACATTCATGTTTTCGAAAACTCCAAACCAAATGGGTCAGCTCTTATGGTGGTAGTTGCTGAGTGTTTTTTTACCTTATCATGAAAGTAATGCTCATCCAATGGTGCTTTACAACAACATCCATGTGAAATCATTAAAAGGATATGTCAATGACATTCATTCAAGGTTCCAAGTAGAAGAAGATGTGCAAAAGTTTTTAGGTCTACTTAACAAACGACACAAAAGTATTCAATACACAATGGAATCTGCCGACTTAGCCAATACATTAATCTGCCGACTTAGCCAATACATTGTCGTTTCTTATTGATATATTTGTAGAAAACGGCTATAAGAGGAAAAGTCTGGAAAAACTAGTTAAATCTGCGAAAGAAAGTGCTAACAACAAAAACGATCTCACGAAAAATCAACATTTCTTTATATCACCAAAAAGAATTATGTCTTTACCCTGGATCCCTGGAATCAGTCCTAAGTTACGAAAAGTTTTTAAAAATCAGGATACGCACCAGTGTTTAAGTCTCCAAAAAATCTCTAAAGTCTACTTAGTTCTAAAAATAAACCTACACTACCAGTTAATTCCTATCCCGGTGTTTACAAATTAGAGTGCTTTTGTGGCAAATGTTATGTTGGTGAAACTGGATATATATAGATATATGTATATATATACATATATATCCAGTTTCAATATATATATATATATATATATATATATGTATATATATATATATATATATATATATATATATATATATATATGTATATATATATATATATATATATATATATATATATATATATTATATATATATATATGTATATATGTATATTAAAGTATATATATATGTATATATATATATATATATATATATATATATATATATATATATATATATATATATATATATATATATAATATATATATATATATATATATATATATATATATATGTGTATTAAAGTATATATGTCATTTTTTTTTCTAATTCGGCAACCACAAAAATAACAATTTAAAACAAAAATTATAACATTTTTAAAACTTATTTTTAGATGCCCCGAGAAGTCCTAACAATCTTATCACAGAGCACTTCATTCCTATCCGATCTTGCATAACTTGCCCAGAGATGGCTTTGAACCACTAATCCCATCTGATAATTTAAAAAGTTAGTTTTTGCCTCTGAGGCGAGCGCGCTATCAATATCTTTAAAAAATTTTTACTGAAAACGTTTTATTGAATTCTTTCATTAAAATGATTGCATTATTGCTCTTTGATGAATCTGTAAAGATTACCAAAGGAAATTTTGAAAAAGATTTTTCGGGGATTGTTTCTGATGCTGCACCATATACGGTAAAAGTAGCTCAAGCAATAAAAAAATTTAACCCCAAAATAAAATACTTAATCTGTCTTGTGTATTACACAGAACATGTGAGCTAATACGAAGACTATATTCGAATGTTGATCATCTTGTAAAGTCATCTCAAAAGTAAAAAACCTTAATGCTTTACCAGCACAACTATTATTTACAAGATGGGAAACTTGGGTTGTGGGAAGAGGGAGAACTTGGGTAGTGGGAAGATGGGAGAACTTGTGTTGTAGCCGTCAAATATTACGCAAATAGTTTTACGCAAATTACGCAAAAGTTTACACAAATCCTTAAGAGTCATTTTTTGTAAGAATCAGGCAGTCAATGGAAGTGACCTCCTCCAAATTGCTTGAATTTTTTATATATTGATCAGAATATAGAGAAAACCTGTTGGGGAAAAAAAAAAATTTCAAAAATGTTTCGTTCACTCGGAATCTGGGCTTAAATTTTTTAGATTTTTTTAAAAATTTTTAGAAATTTAGTTTTTGCCACCTTTGAACCCACTTTTTTGGCAAGGCAAAAAGTTGCACATAGCTTTTGTAGTTAATATCAGACGTAACCCAAAAGCTCTCTCCAAAAAATATAAAAAAGTTGCGTGACACTGTGCGGTTGGCTAATTATCATAGTTCAAAAGTACAAAATCAATCAGTTTTGTCAATTTTTAATCGGAGTTAATTCTAGCGGCGAAGTGTTGCACACAATATTTCTTTTAGGATTTGAAATTATCAAAGGTATTGAGTCTAAAAATGCAAAGAGAGTTATGTGATACCTAAGGCCTATTAATATATTAAGGCTTGAAATTGGAAAAAAATGTTTTAGTATACTTACAAAATGAACCATTACGGCAGAGGCGCTTAGTTTTGTAAAAATGTAAACATATCCAACTGTCAATACAAAAAGGTCCTAACATAATAATAAAAAAAATTCGTGTGATCTTTAGATATTAAGTTAAAAATAATGGTACAAATTGTTAAAAATGATTAAGTACGAAGAGATATTTTTTTGGACACACAGATGAGGTTTTCGCTCACAATAAAATTTCTATCATCCAAAATTAGCATTTAGCATTACACAAAACATTGCACGTAATGTTAAGAAAAAATTTAAGCGTTTCTGACTATGATATAGAAATCATAACAATTGAAATAAATAATAATAAAAAACAATACATGATCAGAAGTGAATTATTTAAATTTACGTCATAACCAAATAACTTGTGGTGATCGAATGGAAGAAGAATCGCTGATATCACGATTGTGGAGAAACAAGTTAGTGGGCGGTTGTTTACTTTACCATAAAAATGTCTTAACTTTATTTTAACGATCTTTAAAATTTGCATAAATAGAGTAGATATTTTATCATTGCTATTGAGAAATAGGTACTGCATAAATAGAACTTGTTTTTAGTTGAGTATGAAACAAAACAAATATTTTTATGAAAACTGTTGTTGCTTTTCAAAAGGAAATTGTGGATCATTCAAAAAACATAAAATTATAAACAAAATGTTCTACATTCATCAGCTGGGAGATGTTGATGTTAAGAAACACCTCATCAACTTAAAGGTAATTATGTATTTTAAATTTACGCAGACTGTAATATAATTTTTATAATTACATACTTTATAACTTCTCTGCAATAAGATTTTGAGACAAAGTTCTTTAAACAAAAAAAAATAGCTCTTTTAATTAATTCCTCACTCTTTTAATAAATAATCACTAAATTAATCACACTCTTGCAATATTGTATTTTAATAATAACAACAATGTATTTCAAACTTGTAAACATTTTTCGTGAAGAGTCAGATTATAAACAATGCTTTAAATGACACACTTAATAATTGTTTAAAAAATTGTTTTTAGGTCATGCGATTAAACGATAATAATATTTGGGAAGAAAATGGACTTATTGCAAATAGACTTAAAAGAAATCTTGAAAAGGATGAACAAATATGTGCTTTTCACCGGTACACGTTTGGTATTGCATGGAGTCCTCCAAAAACATGCTTTCATCCTCACCATCTAAATATAAAAGGAAAAAAATCTCTCGCTTTAAGGGCGTCACCAATACATGTCGTCATATCAATGTCAAAGCGATACAATGAAGTATTTTCAGTTGGTGCAATGCTGTGTTTTACCATTTTAAAGCAAGAAACTGCTTTATCTAGAGTCAACGAAAACACCAATTTATGTACAGAAACACAAACACAACAAGAACAATCATATATGACACCTGCTACTCCAGATGAAGAATTTGATCCCGGTGAAATTAATGTTTCACAGGAGATTTTGGACGAATCTCTAAGAAGCCGTGAGAGTGTAACTGAGGTTCTTAATGCAAGTCCAATAAAGTTTAGATTAAAAAGGAAGTTCGAATATCTGGAAGATACTACTAAAGATAAGTTAAAACGCAAGTATGTTCGCCTAGAAAACTTATTAAAGAAAAAATTTGCGGAAGCTGTTGCTCCTGGACAAGAGGAAATACTTATAGATTTTCTTAACAGTAAAAATGTTGATGAAATAAATAGCCCTCTCCCAATTGAAATTATTCGTGCTCAGAAAGTATATAAGCAAAGTGATTCCATGGGAAAGTTAGTTATCCTCTCATTATTAGACCATACCAAGTATACCAAAAAGTTTATAATGAACACATTTGAGTGTACCAAACATCGTATAGAAATAGCAAGAAAATGGCATGCATCTCATAAAGGGTTGGCATTTCCAGAGAAGAAAGTATTCGTCCGATCTAGTCTTGATCAAACAAAGTGTGAACATTTCTTAGACTTTATATTTACAAGCGGTATTTTGCATGATGTTGCTTATGGAATAACCAAATTAAAATACGACAGCGGTGAAGAACAAAAGATAGTGCATGCAATACTGACGACAAAATATAGCCACGCTATCATGTTCTATCGAAAAAGTTGTAGTGAAAACAATTATATACCATTATCTGATTCAAGTTTGTGGAAAGTATTGCATGCAATAAAACCTTCAAGTCGAAAAAGCTTTGCTGGATGAAATGATGTTCTGCTTTAGGCATGAATGGTTTTCAAACATTACAAAAATTGGCACAAAAATTTAGTTCTAAATCTCTCGAAGCTGCCCTTGAAAAAGGAACAAAAGGTATTTGAAAACAAGTTGTCAAACCAATTGTAGTGTCAATGACTCAAACATTTCTTCTCATAGCTCAAAACATGCCTTATCAGATCCATCTGAAAAAAATCTTCAATCCAACACAGAGATATCAGAAGTGGTATGTGCCGATTGCTATGATTTGTGCAAAGCTATCGAGATGATCAAAGAACTAACAATTCAAAATTCTGACGATGCTGATTCTATTTATGATTTGGAAATTGCTGTGAAGGATGTATTCAACTACATAAAACACCTGATGAGAGATTCTCAACAGAAAAAGGCAAAAATCGAAGCTTTTAAGCAATTAAACGATGAAACTTCTTTCTGGCTTAAAGATTTTTGTCAAAAAATTCTTCCGGTTCGATACAGAGAGGGCCAAAGAGAGTATTTTGGCAAGAAAGGAATGAGTTTACATGTGGATATATTCTTCATAAAAATAGCAGGAAAGTTATTCAAACGTGTTTACTTTACTTCAATGTATAGGTGTGATCAGGGAATAGGTGATGTTGTTTCGTTAGCCACTGCAGTTTTAGACCAATTCAGAATTGATCAACCGCATATCAAGAAAATGTTTACCAAATCTGAATATGCCGGCTGCTATCAGGGAAATCTTTCAGCTGAAGCAATCTACAATGTATGCAAAGAGAGAGATATAAAGTTGCTGAGATATGATTATAATAAACCCTGTTGTGGAAAAGATCAATGTGACAGGGAGAGTGCAGTTGTAAAGACAATTTTAAGGAGTTACGTTGACTCTGGTAATAATCTTTTGACTGCTGAAGATATACACAAGGCTATGCATTATAGTTTTGGCGCTAAAGATGCAAAAGTAGCAGTTGCTCAAATAAGCAATGATAAAACTGTAGTTACTGGACCAAAGATAAAGAACATTAGCAACTATCACTCATTTGAGTTTGGTGAGAAAAGTATGAAGATGTGGCGTTATTTCAATATCGGTGAGGGAATTGAACAAGAGTATAGAAATCTTAAAATTCAACCCTCGATTAAGTTGTTGTTGCCATATAGCAAAACAGATAATTCAATTAAGCGTAACAAGTCACTTAAGGAAAAACAGAAAAGAAGTGACAGGCAATTATATTCATTAAGATTTTGCACTGAAATGAATTGTACTTTATCATTTGAAAGCGATGCTGAGTTAGAAGAACACATGCTATCCGGTCTTCATACAGTTCCGAAATCATTAACATCATTGGATAAAGTTCGCAACTCGTTTGTTCATAAGATGAAAATTACTTCACAACTAAATATGCCAATTTCTTCATCCTCTAACATTGCTTCCGTAAAAGACAAACCACATTGCATGAACATTTTTCTATTGCAAGGTTGGGCATTACCAGTTCGAAGTTCTTTTAGATTTTCAAATCAGCAGAAAGAACTGTTGTATAAATACTTTATTCGTGGAGAAGAATCAGGTAATAAAATGAGCCCTGAGCAGGTTCACATGCAGCTGAGGAGAGAACTTCCGCCTGATCAATATGTAACTAGCCAACAGATAAGATCTTTATTTTCAAGGTAGGCATTGTTGCTATCAAAACTTTTGCAAATTAGATTATGTTTCTGACTGTTAAATAGTTCTTTTACAAATATGAAATTAAAATTTAGGTGAAAGTTATAATTTTGTGTGTTTGTTTACATATGTTTAAAAATATGTACAATTGATATTGTTATAGATTTAGTAACCTGAAAAGAAAAGGTAAGCTGGTAGAACCGACAACAGAAAATAATGAAAATAGTCAGGTTAACGATAACAAAGAAGTTTATGGCGAAAATGATGACTTTAATCTGGCAGGAGACAATGAAGATGATAATAAATATGAGGAAGACATCGCCAATCTTGCAAAAGAAATTTTCTTGTATGGAAAGTGAATGATTGGGTTGCTGTTGCATATGAAAAACAATGGAATATTGGATATATTGTGGAGGTAATATTATTCAAAGTATATATTAGTTTCAAGTTTTTATTTTGTTTTACAAAACAGTGCTCTAAAATAAAAGGAATATAAATAAAATGTAAAAATAATTTCAGAATGACATTATATAAGACTTTACAAGTTTTATTGAATGAAAGCAAAATTAAACAAATCATAAACTCTTTATTATATTATTTTAAATGTTGCGCTAATACTTTTAGGTATCTATAACTGGGATCAGAGTTAATTGTATGATTAACGGGCATGAAAAGAATACTTTTCGCTGGCCAGTTACTACCGAGGACATAAATAACCAAACTGATAAAATTATCTGTTTAGTAAATGCTCCTTTTCTAATCAGTGGTTGTGGCGATTATTCATTATCCGAAGAAGACTATAATACAGTCATATCATTATTCTTAGAGAAACTTACTGCAGCAGAGTAGAAATTATGTGTGATGTGGTGGATAATGTGTGTAAATGACTCTATTAATAAATGAAAAACTAATTTTTAAATGGAAAAACATTTAAATGTTTGATTTATGTTTTATTTAATTAGCAATATAGTTATCTTGATGTTAGATTTTTGTTCAGTTTTTAATTCATGTTATATCATGCGTGTGACAAAATCACACGAATTTTTTTTATTATTATGTTAGGACCTTTTTGTATTGACAGTTGGATATGTTTACATTTTTACAAAACTAAGCGCCTCTGCCGTAATGGTTCATTTTGTAAGTATACTAAAACATTTTTTTCCAATTTCAAGCCTTAATATATTAATAGGCCTTAGGTATCACATAACTCTCTTTGCATTTTTAGACTCAATACCTTTGATAATTTCAAATCCTAAAAGAAATATTGTGTGCAACACTTCGCCGCTAGAATTAACTCCGATTAAAAGTTGACAAAACTGATTGATTTTGTACTTTTGAACTATGATAATTAGCCAACCGCACAGTGTCACGCAACTTTTTTATATTTTTTGGAGAGAGCTTTTGGGTTACGTCTGATATTAACTACAAAAGCTATGTGCAACCTTTTGCCTTGCCAAAAAAGTGGGTTCAAAGGTGGCAAAAACTAAATTTCTAAAAATTTTTAAAAAAATCTAAAAAATTTAAGCCCAGATTCCGAGTGAACGAAACATTTTTGAAATTTTTTTTTTTCCCCAACAGGTTTTCTCTATATTCTGATCAATATATAAAAAATTCAAGCAATTTGGAGGAGGTCACTTCCACAGTTTCAGGAATTTGCCTGATTCTTAGAAAAAACGGCTCTTAATTCAAATAAATAATTAAAAAAATTAAGAGGAAGCGGCTTTAATCAACATCTCTAAAAATCTAACAGGTGACTTGTCAATAAGAACTGACTGACTGTTTTTATTTGTCAAGTTATGGATTTCTTAAATTAACAATTCTTCTACTATATCATCAGTAGATGTTGAACGAATTTCTCTATATACAAAAGTATCTTCAGAGTAAATGAAGAAAGCTTTTTCCAAAATTTTAAATAACTTGTTCTTTGTTTATAAAAAATTTAACTTGAAGAAATCTATTTTGTAACGAATTTTGTTAGAATTTAACTTGAAGTTATCTTTTGTTGAGTCTATCAGCTACATATTTTTATGATGAAAGTGTTTTTAGTGGTTATCACCATGGTAAAATAAAATAATTGCAAATGAGTAATTTGCTATTACTAGGTAAAACATAGAAAATAAGATTTAATAAAGCTTTTTTTATTAGCATGAACTCTCTAAAATTGGTTTTTCAAAATGTATTTTTTAGAGCATATTAAATTTTTTAGAGCATTTTATTGGTTGTCCAACTCATAACTTTCTACCAAAAATTGCAAATTCAATTTTGAAAAAAGATTTTTGATCGGCGTGAAAACTTATACAAAATGAATTAAATGTTTGCTGATGGCAAATTACCATTTTGAGTGTTTCATGCTCAATTTACAAAATAGTAATAATAAATAAATATTACTCAGCCAAAATTGTAAAGGTTTCTATATATTTGATTAATATATTGCTATAACTTTTTCATTATATTTTCTAGGGCCGTCCTCGGGGCAAACGTAGTAGTGGCACCCCCTCCCTTTAGTACTACTCAGAGCAGGTTGACTATTACTGGAAGGAGGTCTGGCCCAGGTCGCGGCACCCGGGGTAGCTTGCCTCGGTAGCCCTCATTATATCCTCTATTTTTACTTCATGTTATTTTACTCTGTTTAACAAAAATTGGTTAAAAGGTAAAAGATTACTAAATCTGTCCAACAACATCTGTGGAGTAGTCCAAGATCATCTGTACAGTTTTGTCCGAGATTATCTGTATTTTTCTTTTACTCTAATAACATCTGTCCAATATCATCTGAAAATTCAACAACCCCTAACCACATCTTTTGAAAAATGTAACTAGATCTGGTAATTTTTCTCCAAGTCCAATAATATCTGGAAGAATTTTCTCCAGACCTAGTTACATCTGAAAAATCTTCTATATGTAACTACATCTGGTTAAAATAATGCATTATTAGCTAATTTTTTTTTCAGATGTAATTACATCTGAAAAAAATCCTATATGTAACTACATCTAGTTAAAATAATAGATTATTAGTTAATTATCTTAAAAATAAATTGATCTTAAAATCTACAAATGTAGTTGCACAAATGTTTTTTCACTTTGATAATTTAAAAGATGTAACTACATCTGTAATATTCATTTAATTTTTCCACTGATGTTATAAGACACCAATAAAATTTCAGATGTTATTGGACAGATGTTATTATACCTCATGATATTTACAGATGTTGTTGGACAGATGTTATTAGACATGGCAAAAACTGATGTTGTCACTTTAACCCGTTTAAAATTTTCCTATTTTAAAGTTTTTGTTTTATTAAAAGAAGCTTGATCAAGCTTTAGTTCAATTGAATTAAAAGTTCACATTTTATCAAGGATTAAGATCCTTCTTTGCATCGGTTGCGATAACTGCGCACAGTGCCCATAATAATTTAGATGGTTATTGGAAAGCACACTCGAATCTAATTCAGAGTTAAATGAAGATTTTGCTAAACATTTGCATTAGGGATAATAAAATAGTTTTTTTTTGTTTTAATATTTGGGGCGTTCTAATATTTTTGGAAGGACTTCATTTTAGTTATAAGCCTATTATAAGCCACACACACACCCTCCTAAGGACCACCTAGAGCCTCATGTTTGGTTAAATTCATCATCATGAACTTCTTACTTGTTATATAGAGTTAAATCTGGTTTCCAAATTTTGTCAGGTGAGACTGTTAATCTATCTACTCCCCATTCTATAGGATTCCAAATCAAGTATTCGTCGCGCCAGTACTAATAAAGAATAAAAACATGTTTTACAAATTTATGTTATACTAAGTTTCATTGCAAAAAAAAATATATATATATATATAAATAAAAGAATCTCACACTCAAATACTTTGTCTATCTAAAAAAAACGTACATGTCTTATCCACGCGTTTATCTCCATTATTTCAATTTTTTCATCCTGTAGTTTAAAAAATGTAATATATATATATATATATATATATATATATATATATACATATATATATATATATATATATATATATATATATATATATATATATATATATATATATATATATATATATACATATATATATATATATATATATATATATATATATATATATATATATATATATATATATCAACATAAAAATTTTTTAGAATATTTTTTAGCTAACATATAACTGGAGCAGGTACAAGCACAGAATCTTGTCATCACCCCGCTGTAATCATTTACATAAACAAACTAAAAAAAAAAATCAAGTTATAAAAAATATTCAATAAAATATTTACAATTATTATAAATTTTACATTTTCTTTAAACTAATCTTATATTTGTAAAAAAGAGTTTTACATATGTAAAAAAGAATTGGGTAAAAAATTTTTATATTTAAAAAATTAATCAAATAATAAAAAGTACATTCTCAATAAATATTTACAGGTATTACTAACTTTTACCCAATTTTGTTTATTTTTACATTTAATTTTAATTTTTTTTTAATCTACATCGAATATGAATTTTTTTAAATTTCAAGATTTATTAAGGTGATAGTGATGAGCGATGGGAAATAAAATTTTAAGAATAAAAGAGAATTTGAGACATTTGGAATCTACTGAACACTTTAACAAGTTATCAACTGACTAAGGAAACCTGTAACAAAATTTAAAATGCCTAATAAGCAACGCGAAGATCCTATTGCAACACTAACAAGAAAATTGGAACTAATAATATCTAAAGTTGAGCGACTCGGTTTAGAATTACTCATGGTATAGAACAATAATGATACACATTCATTAGAACCAACTATCAAAGCGAAATTGTCGGAAACTTTCAACTTGATTCAAAACATAAAAGAATTAAAAAGAGACAAAGATAATGCCGACAATGAAGACATTCATTGCTGATACGAACAACAAAACAACTTAATTAAACGTCAAAGCGATATTTTTACTTTATTTGAATAACACCGAATAGAAACAGACATTACAAAAAAGAGGATAATGCAGGAAAAAATCGTTCGCGTAAAGTAAGAAACAACTCAAAGCATGCATAGTACACATAAAAACAACTTTAAAGCAAAACTTCCCAGACTACAAATTTCAAAGTTTGATGGCACCATGCTTGACTGGGGACGTTTCTGGCAACAGTTCAGCACTGAAATTGACAACACAAACTATGCTCCTGTAACAAATATCATACCTACCTAGGCGAACTCTTATCAACCATTCCAAAAGTAGAAGTTGCTGGACTTCCTTTTAATTCAAGTGGTTATGAAAAGGCAATAATGGTGTTGAATCAAAAATATGGAATCACTTCTAAAATTATTTCTCAGCATGGTCGTGATATAATGGATCTTTCCTTCATTAAAAATACCAATGTGGATCAAATACATCAGTTTTACAGAAAATTAAACGTCGATGTGAACTCACTAAAAACATTAAATAAATTGGAAACAGCAGAAATACTGGTACGCGAAACACTCGACAAACTTGGACTTGTTAAATTGGATATTTCTCAAACTGATCTAAAATGGCAGGAGTGGGTTTTTGAACAGCTGATCGAAGCTCTACGTGGCTATACACTACGAAATCCAGAATTATCTATTGGACGACCAAGTAATATTGTCAGAAAAGAAAACGAAACTACAAAACCTCTCAATAATTGGAAGAACAAACATCAAATGGAAAAACATTTTCCATATAACGAAATGAAAATTATAGAGTGTGCTTATTGCAGTTCACAAAACCACATTAGTGGTTTTGCTACAAAGAACTATACAGCTTAGATGTGCTTGGTATCGAAGATCAAAGCGAAGAAAAATTAAAATGGAGTATATGAAGAGTTTAAAGAACAACTACAACAAGACTCAACTGATTTTCATAACACTGGATTATTATGGAAAAAAGAATGTTCAACTCTAGCACCTTATTCAAAAGGGAGCATTTCCAGGTTACACAATATACCAAGAAAGCTGGAAAAGAAACCAAATTTTATCAAAAACAATTATATTATTCCAGAACAACTCAAGGATGAAATTATTAAGCATGCGCCAATCAAACCAAATAAAAAGAGGGTATTCTATATGCCTTATCGAGCGGTGATAAAAGAAGATTCCGAAACAACTACGCTAAAGATTGTGTTTGATAATTTTGCAAAAGAGCATGAATCACCCTCACTCAACGATTGTTTACATATTGGCTCTCCATCACAACCTTTACTACTTAATGTTATTTTGCAAAACAGATTGCAGCTTGTTTATCTAACTGGAGATATTAAACAAGTCTTTCTACAAATAAGGGTTAATACCTGTAATTCCGGAAAGTTCTAGAACATTTAATGACGTTAGAGATTTAATAACTTTAATAGTTTTTACCAATAATAATTGTAAATATGTTTTTGCGGTGATTTATGACGGTGTTTTGAAGGTTAATTTAGGAAAAGCATAAAGTATATATATTGAGGAAAAATTTGTAAATGAGAGAGTTTTAGTTAGGAGAAAAGATTATTGTTTATTGATTTAATTTATCTGTTTATTGATTTGTTGATTACGAGAAAAAACTACAAGCTAACCGGGCATGGAACCAAGTATGAAATTATTTGATATGTTTGAAACGTATGATGGCACTTCGGATGCTGCTGTTTGGATTCAACGAACGAAAGTGATTGCTGAAATTCAGAACTTGAAGCTTGAACTACTTTTTCCGATTCTTCTCAGAGAAGCTGCTTATGCAGTGTACGATGCTTTAACCGCGGAAGATAAAAAAGATGTTGTTGAAGTCGAGCGTGTGTTATTAGCGGCGTTTTCTGTAGATGCCTATACTGCATATGAAATGTTTACAAAACGAAAATTATGTGACGGAGAAAAAGCCGACGTGTTTTTGGCTGATTTAAGACGATTAGCCTATCTTGCTAAATTATCAGAGGAGTCTGTGCGTTTGGCGTTTGTTGTAGATTTGCCAGAAGTTTTATCATCAAGATTTCGAGCCGTAATGGACCCGATTGATATAATGTTACCCAGAGTGAGAGCTGCTTTGAACTGTGCAAATGTGATTGACAGTGACGCTGTTGGCGCTGTATCTAGACGCCATGCTACAAAAACCGCGTTAGTGTGTTACAACTGCAAAGGTTTGAATCACATTGCAAAGAATTGTTTGCTTGCGAAGAACTTGTCACCGAAGACTGTTAGATGTTTTAAATGTGGTGAGGAAGGACACATTTCATCGAAATGCTGGAAGCTGCAGGGAAACAATTGCAGGAGTAAGGAATCTGCGCTACCTCGCTCCTGAACAACGGTGGAATGAGCGCATTATCTGTTATTCGTTTAAAAGTTAACGGTATGGTTGCGACAGCTTTAGTGGACACAGGATGTTCGAAGACAATTTTGAATAAAAAATTCCTGCCCAAAAGTAAATGTAGGTACTCAAACTCTCAAAAGGTAGTACCGTTTGAAGGAAAAGTTCATCAGTGCACTGGGTCCGGAGTCGTGATTCTTGTGGTTGATGGCATTAAAGCACGTGATGAAGTTATTTTAGTGGACTTCCAACCGTTTGGAGTTGATATGATGCTCGGAATGAGTTCCATTAAATTACTAGGAGGAGTATCCATTTCTCCTTTGGGAAAGCGAAGTTCGGATTGAGTTACTGTGGAGCATCGGCTTTGAACAAGGACAAAGTTAAGAAAATCGAAATAAAAAAGAAAGATCATGAAGCAGTTTTTAATGGTGTTGAATGGAGAGTCAAATGGAAATGGAGAGATGGAGAAAGCCCCGACCGATTGCGTAATAAAGTGGCACAGTACGGAATTCCACAACACGCTAGAGCAGACTATGAAAACGAACTACAGGATTGGATTGATCGGAAGTGGCTGTTAGAGTATGACGAAAATGAATTGGGGCCGCCCAAAGGGTAGATTCCTTTAATGGCTGTCATTCAGAGAAACAAAGACCACAAAAACCGACCTGTTTTGGACTGGAGAGAAGCTAACGATTTCATTCAGACATACACGAGAGATGCAGATGTGTATGTCGAAAAGCTTAGAGAATGGAGAAGAATGGGTAACAAACCAGCAATTATTGATTTACGCAAGGCTTATCTTCAACTAAAAACTGATAAATCTCTTTGGCCCTTCCAAAGAGTGGTGTTTCGAAATAAAAGGTATTGTTTGACACGACTTGGTTTCGGATTGAACGTTGCGCCAATGATCATGAAATCCGTTGTGAGTGCCGTCATTGATCAAGACGAATTAGTGAAGAGTGGAACGTCCGCTTATGTTGACGACATTTTCGTAGACGAAAGTGTGGTGAGTCTTGATTATGTCAAGAGGCATTTTTTAAAATATGGTTTGGAAAGTAAAGAAGGTGAGCAGATTGGTAATGATGGAGTTTGTGTGTTAGGATTGTGTGTGCGCAAGGTTGGTAACAAACTGATGTGGTCCAGAGGGAATCGAGTTGATGCTATCTCGCAAAAGTTAACCAGGAGAGTTGTGTTTTCAATCTGTGGACAGTTGGTAGGACATTTACCCGTGTGTGGTTGGCTGCGAGTGATTTGTAGTCTCTTGAAGAGGAAAGCTGTCAGTCTGACGAAGGGTTGGGACGATGAAATTTGTGATGAGAAAGTTAAGTTGGTGCTTAAAGAAGTATTTGCTGAGGTTGAACGTTGCGACTCATATATATCAAACAGTCAAGAAAGTTTACTACTTTAATGAGCTTATGAACAAGTATCAACTACCAAAGATTATAAGAATAATGGGTCTTAAGGTTTTTTAACAATATCAAAAGTAAAAATAAATGTCGTGGTTTGCTATCAGCTACAGAACAAAGCCAAGCAGAAGCTGATCAAAAATGTTTAACACAAATTTGAAAATTCCGAAAGGTATAAAGAAACTTCAGAAAGAAATTCCAAAAAGTATAAGAAATTTCAGGATATCCATTATTTTTACCTTGCAAACATCCATTTACTAACTAGGTGATTCAAAGAGCACATAGATAAACACATCATGGAATGGTTGGCTTAACAATGACAAAATTTCGTGAGCGCTATATATAACATATATATATATATATATATATATATATATATATATATATATATATATATATATATATATATATATATATATATATATATATATATACATATATATATACATATATATATATATATATACATATATATATACATATATATATATATATATATATATATATATATATATATATATATATTTATATATATATATATATATATATATATATACATATATATATATATATATGTATATATATAAATATATATATATGTATATATATATATATATATACATATATATATACATATATATATATATAGATATATACATATATATATATATAGATATATACATATATATACATATATATATATATATATATATATATATATATATATATATATATACATATATATATATATACATATATATATATATATATATATATATATATATATATATATATATATATATATATATATATATATATATATATATATATA
This sequence comes from Hydra vulgaris, assembly GCF_038396675.1. NCBI lineage: Eukaryota > Metazoa > Cnidaria > Hydrozoa > Anthoathecata > Hydridae > Hydra > Hydra vulgaris. The sequence continues at coordinate 26,404,166 of NC_088926.1, forward strand.
TATATATATATATATATATATATATAATATATTTGTAGATATTTTATCTACAAATTGGGGAGCGTGTCATAAACTTTTAGTATTTGGCACGAATATTTGTAAATTAATAACCGTCACACGAAGACGTCTTTTTTCACGGTATTTTGAATGGGTTTTCTTACAGCAGTTGTCTTGGTATCAAGGGAATACTTAAGTAACGTATTTTAGTTATGGAAATTGCCAGTTGTGTATTAATATCGTTGGTTTATATTAAAAATATATTAGGCGTTAAAATTGATATGCCGTAGTCAGATATGCCGTAGTCAATGCAACAAACAGTGGCAGCCCTTACAACTAAGTCACAAACTTTTATTTTATTTTGTTTTTGTAGTATCTGAACGTGAAACTCTAGTTTTTAAAAATTATGCCAAGCAAATTTAAATTATTTGACAGTACTTCACTTCTTTTTGAAATGTTAAATTTTATCATAAATTTCAAAAAAAATTGTAAAGCTGTCTTGCTTTATAATTTTTTTCTTTTTTTCTTTTTGAAGTTTATTTTTAAGATCTGTCAATAACTCTTGAATTTTACAAAGATTAAAGATGCTACCAAATTAGAAGTGCCAAAAAGTTGAAAACCTTAAAAAAGTTGTTATCTCTTCTCATCCTGAAGGAATATTGCCACTAAACGCGGGAAAAGTGCTAAAAACATTTTGATTTTTTAAAAATTTTTTTTTTTAAATTAATATTAATTTAAAAAAAGATTTGTCAAAATAAATAAAATTAAAAAAATACACACTGGATGCGGGCTAAAACTTACGCTATTTATTTTAAAACCTATAATAGAAGCGTAGTAGTGGTAGTGATTTTTGGCTGCCAAAGAAGCAATAGGTATCGATACCATTTTTAAAAGTTTGGTAGTAACGCCCAGATTTAATCTACACATAAAGACTAGATATAAATATATTTTTCATTAGGATTTTTTTGTAAACGGTATTTTAAGTTTTAGATTAATTCAGTTCTAGAAAAATGGTATTATACTTGAATTTTGCACACTATTTATAGCACTGATGAATAGCGTTTAATGAGAAAGTTTTGCGTTTACTTTCTTACCGATGTCGCTTTATAACCAGTGTGGACTTTAAAATTTATAATATTCATTCAATGTTAGCACTATACCAGTTGCGGCATAGTTAAATAGGGCTTCCATTTCCAAGATATTCAGGTTTGAACGTTCAAACTTTTGCCATTTTTGACAAGGCTCAAGTTTGAACTTATTTCCTCTAAAAGTTTAAACATATATCGATCCACAAGTAATTTTAAGTTTTGGCTCTTAAAAAGTAAATATTTGTGTTAATCTTATTCTGATTTTAAAAATGTGATAAATTGTTGTTTGATTCATCTACGACATTATAAACATTACCCAACATCATTTTTTTGTTATGGAAAAGTTTTGATGGTTATGTCTGACCGTAAATGGGGATTAGGACGATCATTGTTAAAGAACCCATCTCGTGTACCTTTGACCAGACTAGGATGTTGTACCTTTGACCAACAAAAACTAAATAAAATATGTGACTTTATCTAAATAGTTATAATAACTGATTTTGTTTTAAAAAATTAGTAATATTATTAGTAATACTGACTATTGTAACTTCGATACGCAAGTCTTTGCAAGATTACAAGGATTGATTTTTCTAATTTTTTTTAAACAATTAGAATTGATTACAAAATAGTTAGATTTGTTTTTTTATTGATAAAAGCTAGGCCAGAAGTTTCTATATAATATATAACAAGCTGAAATACTAAAGAGGTTCAAACATTCCATGATTTTTTATTAATAACATTTTGGTCAAAGAAACAACGCGCTTTGTTCAAAGGTACAACGTACGTGTTGTACCAGTGACCAATTTACTTCTTTTTTTAAAACGCGGGAAAAAGATACTTCTTGGTTGAATGAATAAAAAGTCCTAAGTATAATTTTTGAGCAAAACATGAGAGAATATTATATAGTTTGAATGGTTTAAATTTACTCAATAGACTAAGCAAAAAATGCATTAAAGCAAAAAGTGGTCAAAGGTACAACAGGTTCCCCTATATTACTAAATCTTCAATTGTAAATATAAGCTTTCGTTTAAAAGAAAAGTAGTTACTTTGATTAATAAAATTCTCAGTAAAATTTCGTAAAAATGGTCTGCGATAATCAATTTTCAGTTTTCAAGTTTCAGTTAGGCATTTTACACTAAAAATAGTTAGATTTTCCTCTAAACTAATGCAAAGATTTTGAAATTTTTTTGAAACTTTATATATTTATATGAATTCTATGGAATTATCACGCACAAGAAGTTCTTTAATTTCATAATAATAAAAATAGCTGCAGTTGCTTTGTAAAACATCGGTTTCACTAAAATAACTTTGATTTGGATTGGAGTCTAAGTTAAGTATAAAATTTTTGAATTAAAAAACATCAAAATTCTTGGATTGATTTGAATTCAATTTTAGTATTTAAAAACTATAAAAGTTAAAAAATTAATAAAGATAAAATAATAACTAAACATAACTAAATAAAACGATAAAAAAACTTCTTCAAAAGTCGCGCGTTACAAGTTTATTATTTACAACTTTTTAGTGTATATAAATAATAGATGTTGAGAGTCAAAGGCATATATATAGCATATTTACCTGTGACTCTCAAATCTTTTGCATCTTTAAACAACTGTTTTCGCAATTCTAAAGTTCTTTCGCACACCGTAGCGGAAATAATTTATTTGAAAAAAATGTCCACCAAAACGGTTTGCATTTTCGAAACCACGAAACATCCTACTATAATAATCTATATTTTGAAAATATTCTGTCGATATCTTTTAAAAAAAAAGGGGTTAAACGGACAGGTCATAAATTTTTGGTGTTCAAGATAGGTAACTTCCTGAAACGCTGCAAACTTTAAATTGTGTAATAATAATACTGGTGTCAAATAGGAATGTTTAATAATAAAATTACGATCATCGGGTCTGGGAACAATATTAACCAGAAAATTCGGTTTTTTTTAAACTAGATCAAATTAATTTACATACAGAAAATTTATTTTCGTTTACAGGTCACTTTTCAACGTTTAAATATTTTCTTACTAAATAACAATTTTACATAAATTTTAATAATGCTCATAATGGCCGAATTTTTTAAAAATATTTATCGCGACCTCTCTTGCTCCAGTTCATTCCAGTATTCTGACCTTGGGGCTCCAATTTAAAGGTAAATGTTAATACGTTACTAATAAATGTATTAAACAATAATACTTTAAATACGTTAAATAAACCTGAATTACTAAATAACAATTTTACACATAAATTTTAGCCGCATCCATAATTGCAGAGTTATTTTTAAAGAAAACAGTGCATCCCTCCTTCCATTTTCCATTCTATTCAAGTATTTGGACCTTTCGGCCTTAATTTGAAGGTTAATATTAATATGTTAAATATAAATATATTAAAAAATAATACGTTAATAACGGTAAAAACGTTTACATTACATTTTTTTAAATACCAACCATCATACTTATGTCTTATGTGGTATACCGCAAGAAAACAACTTTTTATCTACTGTTAATTGTAATAATTTAAACAGTTAATTGTAATAATTGAAATAGTTTAGTATTGCTCAAATTAAAAATGCCAAACAATAAAAAATCTCTCAAAGATAATAGAGCCTTTGTCTGCATAGTTTGTTTTTCAAAAGGATTAGGAATGACAGAGGTTAAAGAAAGAACTGTGACATTGAATAGAATATTTAATTACTTTTTAAAATTATTTGATTTAAGCAATGAACATTTTCCTAATGGTATTTGTACTAAATGTAGAAAAGCATTAGAAAGACAGAAAAAAAAAAGATAAAAACATTATTCTGAGTGAACTTTTGAGAAGACATACGTCTTCTCAAAAGTCAAAGTTAGCATATTCATTTGAAACCAATCGTTCTGCTTTTGTGACATCTGTGAAATCGCTCGAACTACAATTAGTCTAGGACCAACATCTGATAACAGAGGAAAAGTTAAGCTGGATAGAGTAAATATATCATCACCTGGACCAATAAAAATATGCAAAAAGTGCAAGGCTGTTATTGGAGCAAGATTAATCCACCCTTGCACTCTCACAAAGAGAAGAGAAAATTTAACAGAGGAACTGAACAAAGGTAGGGTTAACTTTATACTATTTATATAATATTTAAAACACAAAATTTAGAACATTATGTAAATAATCTGAAATATAAAAACTTAAAAACTTGATAATTTCATTTTAAGATACACGATGTGCGGAACTTCAATGCTCAAAAGTACTGAAAAGAAAGTTATCGGAGGGAGGGAACTAAAATCAAGGTTGCAGTGAAAGGTAAAGCACTTGCCGTTGAACAATCGAAAAGCTCCACTAAAGCGCTATTTTCAGTTAAAAAAATTCCTATTACAGTTAATAATTTTAAAAACACTTGTAGACTTAGTAATAGACAAGGAGCCAAAATACTTAGCATATTTAGAAGCTGGAAAGGAAGAGACATATTTGAAAGTAATGTAAGAGAAAAATTAAGTGAAGAAGACGGTTTTTTAAATGAATGTTACAAATAAACAGAAATCTAATTTGAAAAAAATTCCAGACGACTGGTTTATTGTAAAAACATTAAAGGACTTGTTGAGAGAGTAATAATGGAGAGAGAATTATCAAAGGATTATATTTCAAAGGTAAATAAATTGTTTATTATTGGCTTAGTAAAAAATGTAGCTAAATATTTTGAAGCTAAATGAATTACATTCTTTTTGCGCTTTTGATATGAAAATGGCCAATATATTTTTGGAATTGAAAGTGCAGCATCGAGACATTCTTGCCCATGGTGTAATATTAGCAAATAAAAAATGATGGATTTTCAAATTCACGGTGAGCTCATAACTCTGGGAAGTATCTGTTCATCAGCTAATGCTTACAAAACTTCCTGTAAAGATATAAAAAAAATCCAAGCTTTCAGCTGCATTTTATAATAATTGTGTCAACCGTCCACTAGTTGATCTATCTGATGACGTAAAGGTTATTGAAATTCTTGCTCTAATGGAACTTCATCTACTTAGTGGAAATACAAACAGAATTTACAATTACTTTGAAAAATATTTTTAATCCATAGATACCACTTTATCAGCAAATAATTGGAACCAAAGTTTAGGTTTTGAAAGGCCTAAGCTACATAGTGGTCAATTTAAAGGTGGGGAATGTTCAAAACTCCTGAAAAATACTCACGTTTTAGAAAAATTAATAAAATCTCCGAAACTAGAAAAAGATGAACATATTATTTCTATACTTAATTCCTTTAAATGTTTAAAAGCGGTTAAAGCTGCATATCTTGGTTCTGGTTTGTTACCTGAATATGAATTAACTGTTAACGAGTACAAAGAGGTCTATGTCAAACTTGGCCTAAGAGTTTCCCCGAAAGTCCACGCTCTTATCAAACATACGTATGAATTTCTTTTATTTAGGCAAGTTCCAAACCAAATAAAGGATTTTTGGTCTGAACAGGTCTCATAATCTGTTCCTTATGATTTTAAACAATTTTAGGAGAGTTTATATAAAGTTTCCAATAGTCTTAAAGATTATTGGAAACTTTATATCAACTCTCCTAAAATTGTTTAAAATCATAAAGCAAGAGGGGCGCGATAAATATATTAAAAAAACTCGGCCATTATGAGCGTTATTAAAATTTATGTAAAACTGTTATTTAGTATGAAAATATTTAAACGTTGAAAAGTGACCTTTAAACGAAAAGAAATTTTCTGTTGTAAATTAATTAAATCTAGTTTAAAAAACTTGAAAAAAAACTTTTTTTTCTTTTCCTTCCACATATGGGACAGTGGGACCCGAATTTTCTGGTTAATATTGTTCCCAGACCCGATGATCGTAATTTTTTTTATTAAACATTCTTATTTGACACGAGTATTATTATAACGCAATTTAAAGTTTGTAGCATTTCTGGAAGTTACCTATCTGGAACACTAAAAATTCATAACCTGTCCGTTCAACCTCCTTTTTTTTAAAAGACATCGACAGAATATTTTCAAAATTTAGATTATTATAGCAGGATGTTTCGTGGTTTCGAAAATGCAAACCTTTTATGGAGGACATTTTTTTTAAATAAATTATTTCCGCTACGGTGTGTTCGCAAAAGTCTTTGTTTACGTGAAACTGATCGTTCCACAATTTTAACAGAACATTGAACATAGTTATCCAACGCAGATTTTTTGTCTATGTAGTTTATAAATTTTATCATTAAAGTTCTGTTGTATTTTTTTATCTATCGCTAGTTCTTTTCCCTGTCCTGTATGCAGTGCAGTCCCGAAGAGATTTTAATGGAGGGGGGGGGGGGGGGGGGGTATTGGGTATTACGTATCTGTTTTTTGCCAATTAAAACCAAAAAATTTTTTTTTGCCGACTAACTTATCTAAAAAAAAAATAAACATAAAAGGTCCCCGTTGGCCGACTTTGCCAACTGCTAACTATAGATCCAACCTGAATCTATAGTTGGGACAACCCTGCCGCAACTGCTTGGGACAACCATACCTGTGTCCCCGTTCAATTTCAACACCACCTTTAAAACCAAGTTTTGATTTTAATATATTTTGAATCTTTTCCTTGCTTAATTCCCACGTTTAATTTTCCTCTTCTTTATACTCCCGTAAACTTTAGGTCATTTCTTCTGCTCCTGTTTTCCTACTCAGCTAGCTTTTTTTGACAACAATGCTTGTTATATCATTCTGGCTTGATGTTGAGATCTTTTTATTTCAAAAATTTCTTGAATGATTGATTCATAATTCTCGCTAAGAAACTCTGCTGATTTCTTTAGTTCGCTGGTTTCTTTTTTTAGTTTTGTATTTTTTGTTTAATATTTAGTAGCCTAAATTCCGATTTATCAAATTTCTTGTTAAATATTTTCAATAAAGTATTCTCATAAATAAAGTATTCACATGTCTTTAATTTGAGAAACGGTATATTTAACCAATTTTAATTTAGTTAACGTCCATTCATATCAAAAGTTTTTCGCACTTTATGGTAAGGTAAATGTCTTAATGCATGGAAATAAGGAAGTATTTTTTTAATGCTGTTCAAATAGATTGTGGATCTCCCCGGCGTTCAGCTCTTATAAACTTCTTTGAAATCGACCCCATATCAAAATATTAAACCCATAGTTTTGTTGTATGTCTTTGTTATTTAAGTTCTTACAGTTTTTCTTTAACTGATATAGTAATGCTTCACATACTTCATTACCGTCACCATTTTTGATATTTTATATGAAATTATGTTATTTAGTTGTGATATATGATCTTCTAGTGTAACTGAACTTTTCGGGATAACAATTTGAATGTAAAGCATGTTATTATTGTCTAAAGTCTTTACATTTACATCAGCATTGTCTGCAACATTTTAAATAATTGTGCCAGTTTATGGTAGTAAGATAAAAGATGGATGGTGAAAAGTTGCTGACGCCTCATACATCACAGTGTTATTGTACGATACGGATAAACAAAAATACGAAAAGATTTGTATAAGACGTTGTAAACCAAACCGTAAATGAAAAATAAATGAAAAATACAATAGTAATATTAATTTATAAGATCTTGGCGAACCAGCAAACATAATACTATGACTGATACTTGTACCTAATAGTTTTAAATGTTGTTTTTTAGATTGCTTATTTTTAAAAACTAATTGCTCCTCAAAAAAAGTAAATGACTTCGAAAATTTGCTGTTAATATCTTCAAATATTCAGCTAGGCGAGGGATAATTGGTTTTATCAATTTATCAAATACTAGCAATTAGATGCCTTCTCAAATGGTTGCTGCCGCAGTTTTAGAATTCGAAATTGCTTTTTTTCATTTTGGGTTTACTTCTCATATCAAGCTTGGTTACGAATATAGCGATGATTGTCAAAAAAATAGATTAAAGTTAATCTACCCGGTTTTTCAGTGATAATAATTTTATTACGATACTTCGACTTCAATCGTATCTTGATTATTCTGTTATCTAAATTTATGCTTTTCAAATATTTTTTAACTCTGATAATCATCACTATTTTCAATTTATGTAAATATTTCTTTTATCGCATCATTTGTAGATTCATCCTGAGGACAACCGATTTCACTTCCAGTAGTTGGTCTCAAGAAGGAATTATAACAACTGTTATGGTACTTAGCCTCAGCAGCAACTAAATCGTATTTATTCTTAATACGCGCAGTAATATTATTTTCTACGTCATCAAATCACTTGAAATTATGAGTTGACTAACAGCTATTTATGGAATCAGCTTTCACACCATTACAAAAAGTAAATATTTGCGTTAAGTCCTCAAGAAAAAGTTATAAATTCTTTAAAAATCAACCTTAAAGTAAACTCATCAAATGTAAGACTAAAGCCTACTTTAGTCTTACATTTGATGAGTATACTTTAGTAAAAAGCAAAAGATATATGAACTTAAATCTACATCATAATGAAGGATTTCAATTGCTTGGAATGTTAAGAATCCAAGGTACATTGCCAGCAACAAAAGCCATTAAACTCAGTGATAAGCTCAGTTCATTTAATTTAAAATAGGGCAAAGACTTTATAACTTCTGTTACTGATGGAGCTAGTTTAATGAACGAAGTTAGCCAAGACAGTACCTCTGAACATCAAATGCTATTCATTTATGTGTGATTGATGTGCTTTTTACATAAATAGAAGTTGATGCACATGGCTCAGATTATAACCCTGTTGATTGTATATATAAAAGCTGTAGATTATGATCAAAGTTAAATGGGGATGATATTCAAGCTATTAATACAGTTAGTGAAGGTTTTATTCTATTATTGCAAAAATAAGAAAATTGTTTAAAATATTTTGTAGATCACCAGTGAGCAATGATGATGAAGTTCAACCAAAAATAATTGAAAAGTTTAGAAAATAAAAAGCTTTGATTTGTGATTCAAGGACAATATGGAGCAGTGATACTCTTGATATTCTGTTATCAGAATATCAAGCCATGGCTGTTTTTGAAGCTAGACCCAAATATTTAGGTTTACTTTTTAAAGCTCATCAAACAATTCTTCCGACACCAGTAGAAGGTGAGAGAGCTTTTTCTAGTCCTGGACTGCTTGCAACTAGAGTAAGAAATTATTTAAATGATGAAACTTTAGATGCATATACCTTTTTAAAGCAAACTATGAAGAGTACTTATTGATATTATTTGCTTTTGTTTTTATTATATTGTTGTTATATTGTTCTTATGAATATAAACAAATAATTACTCTTACGCATACTTTGTATTACTTTAGTGCATTTTAACTTAACTAAAATAAACTTCGAAATAGTTCGAAACTGTTCAGGTTCGAACCTGTTCAGGTTTGAACTTTGAAAAATAAAATTCTAACTGGAAACACTTGTTACATAACGGTTTTAGACCAGTTTTAATTACAAGATTTTAGTTAAAAAATATAAAAAGTACCTTACCAACACCAACAGTTGCCGTAAAGCAATATCAATTGTCAAATTAACTGGTTTTCCAGGTAAATTAGGTAATGCATCATTGCTATATTTATCCTCATTTTGGAATAAAAAATTAATAAGAGCAACTTCCGAGCGTGTTCCTTCTAAATCATAATTCATTTTTACAGATTAAAAAAAAAATAACTTGTTAAATTGCACTAATCAAAAAAACTTTAAAACTTTTAACTAATTAATGCTAGACTCTTAACTAAGAATTTTACATGTCCACATTAAGCCACTACGGAGTTAAAGTCAGCACTTGGCTCACTTTAGAAAATGTTCGACTTAAATTCAATATAATTATTTTCAATATAAAAAATTTCAGAACTTTGTCATTTTTTTGAGAAAAACAAAACAAATTACGTTTTTATGGTTTCATTTAAGTATAGCGAAAAAGAACAGAACGTCGCTTAAATTGTTATTTTTGCGTCAGAAATTGGTATAATAACAACAAGTTCACCATTTTCAAATGCGAATCCATTTTTCTGTCGGGAAAAGGTTACTTTTTGCAATGTCTTAAGATATAAAACATTACATTAAATCTAATCCAGATAAAGTATTTTTATTAGCCATACATTTTTGTTTTGTTTTTTATGGTATTTTCACATGATATTTCTTATATAATAAGTTTATAAAAAATCTTTTTCAGACTGAATTTAAATATTAAAAATGAATGCTAAATATGGATCTGGGCAACCAACTAGAATAATTATACATAATATTATAACTAGACGTCAAAGTGAAAGATATCCTGGGCAACCAAATAAACTACCTATTTGTAGTTTATTTGGTTGCCCAACATATAAATTATTATTCAATATGCCAATAAGGTCAAAATATAAATGATTACAACTGAAAAAGTTGATTTTCCTGCCATACTTTTAAAAAAGAGTGAAAAATTTGGAAAAACGTGAATCCAAATTTTCAAATAATAAAGGAATAACCTTAAAGAAATAAGGTACAAAAAACATTTCAAAATGTAAATACAAATGAACAATCTAAAGCTTCAAAACATAAAAAACAATATTTGTTAGTTGGAAAATAACCTTTTAAAGTTATTTGATATATCAGCATGCAGATGTGAACTTTTAAATTGCGATGACAGATTTGAAGTCAATAATACATTTTTAAAAAACCACAATATTAAACAATATGTTTGTTCAAACAAATTTGTGACTAAGCTGCCAACAAATTTAACAGCTGTACCATTTTTTATTTCTTCTCATATTATGGCATAATATTTTATTATATATTTTTACTCTTTAGAAGTGTTCGATGATAATTTATTATACATATTACTCTTTAGAAATGTTCGATGCAAAGGCTGCTTTAACAAGAACTATGTATGTGAATGAAGCAAACAGGTTAATTTACTTTTTTTTTTTTTTTTTGTATTATTATTTTTTTATGCTTTTCATTATTTTTAATACACATTGGGGGACACATGCGGCTCACAGGACCTTTAATTGCGGTCCCCAACATTTTTATCATTTTATCACATATGGCAGCCCGCAGACATGCATTTAAAAAATGTTTTATTAAAAACAACAATAAAAAAAATCACAAATAGTTTTCTGAACTCCTTTATTAAAAAGGACATGAATACTAAATTAATTTTCTAACTTTTTATTAAAATTGAAACTCTGAAATTAAAACCATAAAAAGTTATTCAAAAATTATGACGACATGTTTTAATTTTAACTATAGATATGAGAAAATAAAATTATTTGTTTTATAAGTAGTTATCATGTGGTCTGTATTATTAGGGTGGTCAACATACATTTTCTATATAAGTGTGTCACGGGCGTCTTGAGTACAGTATGGATTCGCGCCTTATGGTACAGTATGAACACAAGAAGACCTCCAGCTTTCGCCCAAGACAGGTATCCCAAAAGAAGTTCCACTCTGGGTCTACACCTGGGTATCTTGTGAAGGTATCCCATTGTGTTATCTCAAAAGGACTATTCTCAGAGTATCCTGTCAGGACGATTGCCACAGACTTCTGAATTGACACTGGGACCAGAGGACACTTAGTGGGGCTCAGTACAACTTGCATACAATTGTAAGTTACTTTGTTGACATGAGTGTCAATAAGTGCAGTGTTTTGTTGCAGTATATTGAGTGTCAGTGAGATTTGGGAACTGTTTTGAGTCTTATAGATGTGTATGTAATGTAGACCGTCAATGTAGTGTACTTGTGTGTGTCTACTGTAATAGAATGTCTCGATGGTATAAGCTGTTAGTATGAAATTGGTTGAAAGTCATTAAAACTGGTGTAACGTATTTTATATAACATGTATTTTACAACAACATGTATTTTGCAATAACAAACTATTGCAACTTGATAATCTAGAAAACTTAAATAGAATTACACCAACATAGTAACAATAACTTGTGTATATATTTAACAAACTAATAATCTGTATACATATTTTACAACTCATAATCTAGGGTTATATAGAATTTTGTATTTTGTATAAGTTATAAGATTAACTGTGAATATGTCATGTGACTGTAATGAAACCAGGAGTATCTGAAGTGGAGTAGAATTATTCGTTTTCTAAAAAAGTTAGCAGGTAGCCTCTAGTCAGTTGAACAGACTGTATGTATAGCATGACTGACTTTGTGTTGTATACAGTGAATATTTATTAATAAAAACATGTTATAAGGAATAACTATAGAAGAAAATCAAAATAAATTAAAAAAGAGAAAAGTAAAGTGTTAATTCAAGATGTGAGGTGTATGTGCATAAGCATGTGTTTGTTAATGTTGTAGGTTGTCTTCTTTGTAGGTTTTGTATGGTAAATAAATTTACCAAGCGTACATGTGTTTGTCAGGGAAATAGTCGTTGCTCCGCAGTCCACGCGGAAATTATTGAGACTGGTATATTTTAATATCCATTAAATATACCAGTCACGATATTTTTGAATTCATTCTACATCCCAAGTGTAGAATGAATTCAAAAATTCGTATCCAACAGTGCAGTGTAGATAATGCAAAAGCTATAGCTTACTTATTGCAACTTTTTTTCTAATTATATCAAGCTTGTTCATTTCACTAGGCTTGGCAGAACAAACATTGCCAGATTGAGTTGAGTTTGTATCTGTTATAGCATTCACTACCTTGCCGTCCAACATTAACTAGAATTATCTACTTTAGTTATAAACCACTGCACGTCATGTAACATTTAACATAATATAATCACATCATGTTAACAACATCTGTATTCAAGATTCAAGAAATACGGATGAAGTACTTTTCCAGGCATGATGTGAACTCCCAAATTTTTTATTTTAATACTATGGTCAAATGAGGATGTGTTACAAAATATTACGGTTATTGGAGCTTGGGAACATGAAGAACCCAAATAACGCCCCCCTCCAACCCTTTGAGAGGGGGGACAGTATTTTAAGCATAATTGTTTTCAAAACTTAAAATGAAATTTAATTTTATCAATAGAATTCAAATTTCATAAAAAAATCTTTTGGCGTTCAGAAGTAATGACCACGTACAGTTTACAACCTAGATATAGTATACAAGAGGGGGGAGGGAAATATTTTACACAGATTTTTATTTTTTATACTTATGCCCATAAATCCATTTCGGGCAATTTGGGGCAGCTGATTTTTTTTTTTTAGTTATCCATGATAATATCCCCTACTTAACGCCGTTTATGCAAGTTCTCAAACTTTTTTGTCTTGTTTGTTCTCGGTGATAACAAACATATTTTTTTCCGGTATGCAACATTTGTTTTTAAACAATATGATATGTTAAGTTTTAAAAGATATGTTAAGTTTAAACAATATTTATATATATTGTTTAAAACTTAACATATCTTTTGCAATGGAGTATGAAAATATGTATATATATTTTCTACAAAAAAATAAAATATATATATATTCAAATAAAAAATATATATTAATCTATGATAATTTAAAGACCGGAATTTTAGTTAAATAGTTTTATGGCATTATAAAATAGGGATGGCTAACATCACAGTAATGTTTGAATTTTGAGCTTAGACTTTTAAATAAACCTTAAGAGGTTTAACTTTAAAAGTCTAACTAGTCGTATGTCAATTTGTGTGTTCTTCACACAATTAATAAATTAAAAAAAAAGTAATTAAAAAAAAATTTAACTTTGTTTGATTTTAGACAAACTAAAGCGCTAGGAGAAAAAAAAACTTTTTTTTCTAAAAATTTTTTGGGTTAAAAAAATGCAGCGAAACATAACCTTATTATAAAAACGCAAAATTCGTGTATTTTCCAGTACATGCATTAACCGCGTTAAGTAGGATAAAAAAGTCATTTCAGGGTGGAACTCTGCGGAACTTTTAAGATATATTATTTTCAAAAACAATATTTATCGGAAAATTTATATTTTCACCTAATATTTTAATTGCTCATTTGGCAAAAGCTGTATTCAATATTTTAGGCTTCTTACTTTTGATAAAGATAAAAGAATACCTAAATTAAGCTTTATGATTAAAAAAAAAAAAAAAAATCATCTAAATGAGTAAAAAAATAAAAATTAGAAAAGTATAAAAAGTTCGCGAATTTTAGCAAACTTTTTTTACCTTCTGCTAGGTAGGAAAAAATGCTTCTCTGACTAGGATAGTAGACATAAGAGAACCAAAATATATATTTTTCTTATCATTTAATTTTTTTCTAATAAGTTGAGAAAAAAATTAAACAAAATGGTGTATTAAAAAAATTCCACTTATGGCCACTTTTTGAGCTTTTCGCTTTATAGTGCGGCCAAATAGATCAGTCGTTATCTTGTTGTTGTTTAACATTGAGCTATTTTTGATTTTTGTTATTGTCACTAAAATCAAAATGTCTCATTCAAAATCAAGTGCAAGCAGAAAGCGTAAAAATGAAGATGAAAAAAGAATTTTTGAATCAAAATGGGAAACACTATACTTTTTTACAAGCATTAATGAAAGTATCATTTGTCTGATTTGTCAACAAAAAGTTAGTGTGCGGAAAGAATTCAATATCAAGAGGCACTATTAAACTCATCAGGAAAATTTTGAAATTTATCAAAAAGTTAAAAAAACAGACAAAATAAATAAACTAAAAGCCTAACTAAAAAAGCAACAAAATATTTTTCATTCCGTGAACAAATCGAATTAACTCGTAGTCAAAGCAAGTTATAATCTGGCACATTTAATTACATCTTATTCTAGACCTATCACTAAAGGTGAATTTATTTAAAACTGCCTAATTGAAACTGCAAAGGTTCAATTAGTTAGTTTTAAAATAATAGATTTTAACAACATAAGCCTCTCAAGAAATACTGTTACTGAGTGTGTAAATGGCATAGCAACAGATTTGAGCAGTCAGTTAACAAAAACATGCAAGGATGTTCAGGCCTTTTCAATTGCTGTTGATGAAAGTACACATGTCAAAGATGTTGCTCAGTTGTCTGTTTTTATCAGAGGTTGCAATTTCAAATATGAAATTACAGAAGAACTTCTGGAGTTGATTCCAATTCATGGTACAACAACAGGTGCAGACATTTTTTCGGAGATTGAAAACAATGGACAAGTATAAACTTTCAATTACTAAACTCTTGTCTATAGTTACTGATGGAGCACCCGCTATAATTGGTTCGAAGTAGGGTTTTGTTAGTAAATTAAAAGAGAAAATTGGCAAAAAGATAAACAAATTTTTCATTGTATCGTTCACCAAGAAGTATTATGAGGAAAAACAATTGTTCTGGATTATGTGATTAAAAGAATAGCATCTGCTGTCAACTTTATAAGAGCAAGAGGACTAAATCATCTTCAGTTTGCTTCATTATTGAATGAAAATGACAGTGAGTATGAGGATTTACCATATTACACTGAAGTTCGATGGTTGTTATGTCACAAAGTACTCAATCATCTGAAGCATTCAATCATCTGAAAACTGAAATATTTTAATTTTTAGAAACAAAAGCGCAAGATATTTCAGATATAAAAAATACTAATTTTATTCAAGATTTAGCTTTTCTAGTTGATATCACAAAACACCTGAATGATCTGAACATTATTATGCAAGGAAATAACATATTGGTTACAACAATGTTTGATAATGTCAGAGCTTTTCAAACCAAGCTTTTAATCTGGGAACGCCAAATTGAATAAGAAAATTTGGTACATTTTGAGACGTGCAAGTTTATGAAGCTGCAAGACCCAAATTTTATATTTAGCAGCTACTCAAAAAATATAGACAATATAAAACATGATTTTGAAGTAAGGTTTCAAGATTTCAAAAAATGTGAACCAAAGTTTGCTTTGTTCACCTCACCATTCAACTTTGATACTGAAAAAGTGGAAGAAGATCTGCAAATAGAATTAATTAAACTTCAGTGTGATTCTGTTCTCAAACAACAAATTACTGATGCTGGTGTACCCAAGTTTTATTCATTTTTACCACAACATCAATTTCCCATGATGATTCAATTTGCTTTTCAAATATGTGCAATGTTTGGCAGTACTTATCTTTGTAAGCAACTTTTTTCACACATGAAACGAAATAAAACCCCTGAGAGGTCCAGGCTTACTTATGAACATTTGTCTTCCATAATGAAAGTGGTAGCAAGCCAAAACATTAAACCAGCCCTTATTAAGCTTTCAGCGAATAAAAGATGTCAAATTTCTGGAAAATCCAAAATTTTATAATGTTTGTTATTATTATTACAAAACACTCTTTGCTCATTTTTATTGTGTTCTTATTGTGTAAAATAAATATTGCAAAATTAAACTTTTATACTTTTTTTAATAATATTGCAGTGATTTGATAGATTTTAAATATAATTATAATCTTGTTTACTTCACATGAAATCTTAGCAAAAGGACAATTTGGGTTAAAGAGTTCATCAGAAAAAAAAGTATTAGCTTTAGTGGCCCTCACAACATTTCCTTAGGCTAAAGAGGCCTCCATACCAAATTGAGTTTGACATGCCTGAGTTATAGAATAGCACATATATTAGGATATGATCATTATGCTGAACCTATTAATAATAGAACAGTAAAGGATGAACATCACTTATTTTTTACTAAAGAAAGTGGACCTTTTTCTAAGAAATATTTAACTCACATTAAATTAACAAATGGAACAGGAATTACAATGGCAACAGGAATTACAATGGCAAATTACATGACACTAAAAATACTCAAAAAATACAACAGCATTAGTAGTTTGAAAGCTATTGCTATTGATAATAGTTCTGCTAATACTGGTGCAGATAATGACTTAGTTGTGACATTATAAAAAGTTTTTAAACCGACGAATCCATTTAATAGGATGTGTACTTCACCAAAATGAGTTACCACTTCGCTATTTCATAGCTGAAGTACATGGTAAAAGTAACGATCCAAAGAAATAAAAGGGCCCTATTGGTGAAAAAGCTTCTACAGGTGATTTGCATGATTTACCAATAGTTGAATTTTTTTCATTTCATTTAAGATTAACTCCTACGTGAACTTTAATATTTTATCTGACCTTAGTACAAATAAACGCTTTATGAATACTGTATTGGAATATCTAAAGTTTTTATGTCCACAAAATATTTAATGAAAAAACCAGGACCTCTAGCTTTAAGAATAATGATAGTTTATGCGAGAGTGAAGAATCCTACAGATGAGTTATGCACAATTACTATGTATATAGCCCTAGTATATTGTCCCTTGTGGTTTACCCATAAAAGGTCTGGTCTTTATAAAGATGCTTCTAAACTTCTTCATAAGACGATAGAGCTTGTTAAAAATTGGGCGGACAGTATACCACAAATTATTTTTCAAAGTCTTCAAGGAAACTTTTATTGCTGTCTTCAAGAAAACTTTTTATATTCTATGTTGCAAGATGATGAAAAAGATACAAGGCCTCAAGCTATTAAGCAAGTTTTGCACAGAAGGTAATCAAGAAAAGTAAATCCTAAAGTCAAACCTAAAATCAAAGCAAAATTAATTATGCCTAATAACTTTAACGCTGATACATGGAGTGATTTAGTTAATATTACTTTATTTGAGGTCGAACCTCCAACTTCTATCCTAGTTTCATCATTTGAGTTAGAGAATGCTTTGCAAACTTCGAAAAAACCGATTTTTAAGGATTTACCCAACAAAGGTTGGTAAAGTATCTGAGGCATCAAAGATAGTTTCAGAGGCATCAAAGATGTATCAGAGGCATCAAAGATAGTTTATGGTCAAGTAAAGAGAACTTTATCCTAACTAAAACCCAAAGCAAAGCAGAAAACAAATGTAATTTTATCTAAAACTGATTACTTATACCTTTTTCTTGAGAAAATGTTTGTTTTTTTTCAACTTCAAATTGGTTCACATACCTAAGTCCGAGGGCATCCTTGACTTGACTACTGTCACAAATTATTATTATTTTTTTAATCGCAAGTCTCTCTCAACCCTTAACTCCAAAATCATCCTTGCGTAGAGAATTATGTTAAACGTGGTGATTCCGGAAATAAACGGGGCTAAGGCAACCAGAATCAAAACTTAAATGCAAAAAACAAGTTTTAAAAACTTGGGGGGGGGGGTTGAGGCTATCAAACCTCTGCCCCCTATTCATGCGCTAGTGTTTAAGAATGTAAATATTTATTTCATAGTATTTAAATATTCTAATGGAAACAATTTATGTATCAAAGTTTGTACTAAAGTATATAAATATTGAGAATGCCATTAAATTGAATATTTCATTGAAAACAAGAAAATACTTAAAAACTTTAAAACCGTCTCCCAAAACTGCCCTTACTCCAATCGGTCTGAAATTTTCTGGATTATCTTATATCAGTTCAATAAATGCCAAAGTGAGCCAATATGATCTGAGAAAAAAAGTATATCTTAGTAGTGGGTTAGTCCACATTTTCAATAGATACTGTTTATTTTAATATAAGTGATGCCTCAAGTTATTTAAACTCTTCATTATCCAATTTTTCATTATTAAATTTGAACATCAGGAGTATGAGTAAAAATTTTGAATTCCTTTAAAATAACTTTAAAATACTTAAACTACAATTTTAGTGTAATCTGTCGAACGGAAACTTGGTATCAAAATGGCGATGAGTTAAGCTGTAATTTTTTTCTACCAGGTTATAATTCAATACACCAACCCAGGAAAAGAGATATTGGCGGGGGAGTATGTGTTTTTATTATTAATTACTTTACTTTTAGAAAATTACTAAACCTCAGTATCAATGACGCTAATTTAGAGTCCTTAACAATTGAAATTCTTAATCAGAAAACCAAAAATATTTTTTTAAATTCTCTTTACAAATCACCTAATGGTAATTTTGAAGCTTTAAAAAAAAACTTACATTGCCATAAGTCATTAAAAAACATATTTACTTAATTACTGATTATAACATAGATAATCAAAAAATAAACAATGAATCCTTCGCTAAACAGTTTGTAAATACTCTACTTCAGAATAGTTTAATTCCTGTAATTAACAAACTAACGCGCGTAACACGCAATACTTCTTCAATTATTGATAACATTATCACTAATGTTGCCATGACTTGCCAAATCAAAAGTAGAATATTAAATACTGATATCAGCGATCATTTTCTAAATTTTCATATAACTTACTCTTTAATTCCTGAATCTAAAAATTTATTTGCTGCATATGTAAGACAAGTAAACAACCAATCTATTATAAAATTTCGAGAATTATTAACAGAAATTAATTGGAATCTTTTAACTGAGTGCAATGATGCTAATGATGCTTATTTTTACGGTTGTTTTCTATACAAAAATTAAAAAAACAACTAACTCCAAAAACTTTAATAACCCGTGGATGACAAATGGTCTTTGAAAATCATCCAGAAAAAAATAAAGGTTGCATGAAAACTTTTCAAAAAATAAAACTTATAACAATGAAATACAAAAAGTATAAAATTGTTTTGAAAGAATAAAAAAGCAAATAAAAAAAAGTTATTATTCTAACCTCTAGAACATTCAATAGGAAATAGTAAAAAGACATGGAAAGTAATTAAAGGAGTTACAGGGAAAAAAAACAATCACAAAAAAACACCACTATTCCAAATAGATTAAAACTAAACTTGAACAAACAAAAATTTGATACGAAAGAAATAGCTAAAAACTTTACCAAATTATTTATAAACATAGAAAAAAAATTAGCAGCAGATACAACTCCTGGAAATAAAACATTCCAATCCTATTTAAAAAAAACACACTATGTAATGGATGAGTCGGAACTGACTCTATATGAATTTTAATCCTTTAATGAACTTAAAATAAATAAAAGTGCCGGGTGTTTATAATGTTAAAGTTCTAAAAGCCGTTTTTGATGTTATTAAATTACCTCTTTTGTTTATCTTCAATCTTTCAATAACAACTGGAATTTTTCCTTGTCAATTAAAAATAGCAAGGGTAGTCCGTGTATACAAAAATGGCGACGATTCTATACCATCTAACTACACACCTATATGTATCCTTCCTTGTTTTTCAAAGTTGCATGAGCGTATTATGTATAACAGACTGTATAGCCTTAACTTCGTTCATGAAAACATGCTTAATTTTGTTCTTCTTGCTGATGACACTAATTTTTTTATACCCATTCGAGTATAAAAAAAATTTTCTTTACAGTAAATCGTGAACTGGAAAACCTTAATGACTAATTTGAATTAAATAAACTCTCTTTGAATATCAGTAAAACTAAGTACATTTTATTTCATCACCAATCTAAATCCGATGACTTGCCTCTGCAACTTCCTTAGCTAATAATAAATAACAATATAGTAAACAGAGTTTCATCACTTAAAGTCTTAGGAATAATATTTGATGAACATTTTAATTGGAAAAATCATATTACGCTAGTTGAAAACAAAATTTCTAAAACTATAGGCATTATGCATAAAACAAAGCACCTACTAAGTAAAAAATGTTTAATAGATTTATATTACTCTTTTATCCATAGCCACATAAGCTATCGTAATATTGCTGACAAGACTTGTGTCTTCTACTTCCTCCTGTCGTTATTAATTTTTTATTTAAATTTTGTTGATGAAAATTGTAAAACAAGAATGTTGTAAAATGTTTATAAATGACGAATAAATGTTTCTATATAAAAACAAAACAAAAAAAACATACTACTATAAACTTTTCTTAAAAAAACACATAAAAGCTTGTGCATATGTATATGCTCAATATATATAAACATTTATAACCAGGACCCAGCCTTTATTGTTAGGCAAACCGCATTTTGCATTAGTTGGCACAACTACATTTAATTTGCTATTGGATCTACCACATTTTGTGTTAGATGACGCAATAATATTTAATATGCAGTTGGTTAAACCAAAGTTTGCATTAATTGAACCAACTAAGAGATGCGGGTGGTGTTAAATGCCTTGGCATACGGGTGGAAAATTCATTTTTGATCCACTGACTAATAACTATTTTTATTCATAACTTTTTGTTTTATGACCAGGTTATCCGTAACAAGTTTAAAATAATGGTCATTAATAGCGTTTAAATACGGTCAATAATAGCGCTTCGTTGGTGCTTTAACATAAAATATCCTTCTCTGGTAGTTTTGTTATTAATTAACTTAAAAAATGGCTTATTTAAATCTTAAATTTTACAACGTTAAGTTTACACTCATAAAAATTATGTTAGTTATGTTTTATTATAAATAATATTATATATAACTAAAATTCTTTTTATTACACATAATAAAGATTTATAAAAGTTGACTCACCAGTAGCTTTGTTCATTCCAGTGTTGAAGAAAATCAAGAAGAGCAAACATGTTTCAAGATGACCAAACATGAACATGACCAAACAGTTTTCCCTCAATATTTGACTTCTCTAGAACAATTTTTTTTTTGGTTTTAGAATAAAAGAATAAACGAGAATAGAACAATTATATAACATACAATATATAATATACAATATATAATATATAATATATAATATATAATATATAATATATATATATATATATATATATATATATATATATATATATATATATATATATATATATATATATATATAGTTCTATAGTTTGTTGGCTTTAGGAAGAGCGGAAGGAAAAAAGTGATTCTTACGCCAACACATACGTCACTTTTAATTACTTTTGACTTTCGTCCAACATTTCCGTGTTGGACGAAAGTAAAAACCATTAATTTAATTACAAATTAATCGTTTTTTAAAAAAACCACAAAAACGCAAATTTAATTGACCAGAATGTTTTTAAAAACATTCTGAATGTTTTTATAACATTTTGAATGTTTTTAACAATATAAACAATGTTTTTATTTTTATTTTTTTAATAAAATGTTTTTATTTTTATTTTTTTTAATAAAATGTTTTTATTTTTATTTTTTTTACTGTAAATCATGCGCGGAGTGTTGCTACATCGACTATCTTATAGCCTGACTCGCAAGGGAGTGCTGCTACATCGACTGACAAATAGCCTGACTCGCAAGGGAGTGCTGCTACATCGACTGACAAATAGCCTGACTCGCAAGGGAGTGCTGCTACATCGACTGACAAATAGCCTGACCCGCAAGGGAGTGCTGCTACATCGACTGAGGGTTTGGTTGGGGCAGGCAGTCTATCATTATTAAAAAAAAAAAATTCCGGTCTTGCATTTTAATTTTTACTTTTTGTCAACAAAATATCGAAAAAACTTTCGGACAACATCTAAGGGTTCTATATATATATATATATATATATATATATATATATATATATATATATATATACATGTATATGCTTTTATGACAAAAAGATACAAAATAAGTTTAAAATACCTTTAAAATAGCTTAGATTTTTTCAAATTTTCTAATTTAAAAAATTGAATTAAATGAAATTTACAAAACCATAAAGGGTTCTTTAGAACTGTTTTCTCACAATAAGAAATTTTTAAAAAAATATTGATTTTCTAAAGTTACAAACAAAGATTTTACAGTTACTGTCTCAACGTTTTTTATATATTTTTTTCGGATAAGACTTTTTTTGAGACAAATGTCTTTTAAGATCCGGTTAACTTACTTTTAGAAATGATTGTTTTATATACTAATGCTTTACATAAAATAAACGTTTTATAATATAATTATTATATATAAAATATTATATTAAAAATAAAGCATATCTCTGTTTTTTAGTATTCTTTATTGCAGTTTATTAAAAAATATACATAAACTTTATTCTTATTTAACAATACAACAAGTACAACAAAACTTTATTACGCAATAGTTTATTTCTCATATTTTCACATGCAAAATTGTTGCATTATAAAATAGTTTGCACTCTTTTTTAAGGACAGATTTACACTTGAACGTTTAAACTTGTTTGTGTAGCATGAAATTTGTATTTAGTACCGTCAAACGGGGTGACTTTGATAGGTGTTTGAGCACTTTTGCAAATAAACTCTTTCGTAAAAAATTTTTTTGAATTTTATTTTTTCGATATAACATTATACCTTTCCTTTATAGGATTCCATTAAATATCATTTTTTTTTTTTTGGTTCTAATATATATTTTTTAAGTCAAAAATGTTATCAATCTTAATCCTTCGTTTGGGATGACTTTGATAGTTTATTATTTCTTGAAAGCTTATTAATTCTTCACAAGTGCCACTTATACTTTTTTTTGGAGTTTTTCTAAATTACAACACAATTTACAAATATATGTTAAAAATTTTACTGGTAAAGTTGTAAATTTAGACAACATGATTGGTTATCGAATATATTAACAAAATGGACAAAAAAACAAAAAACAATTTGGTGTTAATATGCTAAACATAACAATTTAATATATCAATAGCATCATTAGAATAATTATAATTAGCAGTTTTAAATAATACTAAAAAAAAAAAAGTACTAAATGTATATAAATATTGAGTAATAATGTACTTTAACTCTATTTAAAATAAAAAAAAGATACCAAACAAAAAAACCTAAAAATCACATTTTCTGAAGATTTTACAACAACTGGTGTTAAAACCGGACTAGGAATTAACTGTTCTGTGTAGTACCTCTAAACTGCTACAGGGTACTAATTAGTAAAATAAATGTTTGAAAGACAAAGTGTTACTTTTCTTAAATGAAATGTTCTGAGTTCAACCATTTAGTGAATATTTCTGACATCTTCTGATAACCTATCCGATTCACTTAACAAATTTTATCAATATTTTTTATATTTGCAAACTCTACTTGATAATTGTTATTTGTCTTCGGTGGTTGAAGATGTTGCAATATACTTGAGAAATGCACAGCAAAAACGATGTCTTCTGTGACAGGATAATTAAAGAGATTGTTGGACCCTTCTACTTTCCTTAGAAACCTCATATAAAGAATTTTGGGTGCTGGTAAAACCTCAACAATCTATCCAATGTAATTCAATTTCACACTTTTTTTAGTTTTTCCTGGGTAGACTACAACATGTCAACTCCCTGTAGTTATAAAATTGTTGACATCAAAACAGGTTCTTCTTGATTAGACTCATTTAAATCAACATCATTCTTGTCATTACTTTCATTGGGATAGCCACTACTACCGACTTCAATGTGTTCTAATTCAGACAAAGATTTATCATCCTTTAAAGCTATTTTTGATTTTTTGCCTTTGATTTGTTGGTTTTTGGATTTTCTCTGTTTTGATCTTTGTATATAATCAATGTCATCTATTGTGATCAACTTTCCTGGTGCAATTTTTTCCCCTCTTTTTCTATCGGTTTTTCCTGCTGCATCATTGCTACAGTACTTCATGAGAATATCTATTACACCCTCATATAATATTTCTTTTATGGTCTCACCACCATAGTCTTTGTTGACATCTGGAGGCTATTTTAATACTTTTTCTCGATTCAATGGATATATGCCTGAAGCTTTGAGTCCCGCTTTTAAGTTGTCTGCTTTGAGAGTATTTCGCAACTTTGTCAAGAGCGCTGGGAAATGGTTTTTTGGAATTGAACCCTTGATTTGTGATTCTCTTCTCCATGTTTGTAAAATCTTCTTCCACTCAACTTTCAAGGATCTGAAAACAGCAATATCAAGCGGTTGTAGCAGATGTGTGCATTTGGGATTAAACATGTAAATCGGATATTATTTTCCAAGTATGCTTTGATGATATCAGACGAGAAACGTGAAGTTAAATTATCCCTAATAACAACTTTAGTTCTTGTAAGAGATGCTGTTTCAGGAATAAAAATTTCCCTGAACCAACGTTCAAACGTTCTAGAGTCGAACGAACCAGATTTTGAACTGTCAAATATAGTTCCGGGTGGGCCACCATTTGTTCACTCTATGTAGCAATTTGCAGGTTTATAAACAACCATGGGAGAAGGAAATTGACCAGCTGCACTCCCACAGTACATAATACTAATAGCTCCTTTAGAATGCTGCATTTTTCTTTCTACGCATTTAAGTCCACGTTTACAAACTACTGTTTTAGAGCCTGGATTATTGCTCAAATTTGTCTCACCATAGTTGAATATATTCGTATTAGGAATGTCTTGAAGTATAATGGATAACTCATCGAAATATGAACATACTGAATTTCGATTAATTTCAGCTCTTGCTGGTTTTACGTTGTCAGCAATTCGAGCAGTCATATTATTGCGAAAAGTGAAGTTATCCAATCAGGACCAGGCAAATTATTTTTAAATTTTAAATCAGTAAAACCCATTCTGTCTAGATAGTCTTTTATTACCAGACGTATATCCAACTTATCCAAAGGTAACTTCCAATCTGTCAGGATGCTAATAATTTGTAGAATCTTTTCTTCAGTATAGGGCTGTAATCTGGTCTGCCCTCCTTAAAAATTGATATTTTGTTAGTTGAGATATCTAACGAGGCATTTTTTATGGCTTCTGCTGAATAAAAGGCTTAAGATAGATTGCCTGGTTTACGTTTATAAGTTCTCATGAATTCTTCTGCAATTCTTCTTGTAATATTTTTTGTCTAAATGTCTTTTTTAACTAGAAATAATCGCTTGAAACATAAAATAACCACAATAAAATTGAAATATCAAATATTGAAAATTATTTGAAAAATTGAAAAACAAAATTGTTTTGAATTTTCTGCAAATGTAATTGGGAGTAACGAAAAATGAGTGGTATATTACAGTGCTATTATAACTGGAATATACCACTTGAATATCTAGGTATAGATTTTTGGAAAAAAGTTTATTACAAAAAATTAGAATCATATGTTTTTTGGCATATTTTTAGTACATGTAAAAATCGTTTTTTTTTTTGTTTCAGTGTTAATCCCAACACATTTGCACAAGTTAAAATCAATTCACAATCATTAAAATTTCAAAACTATACGCAGAATATAATAATGTACTAGGAAAAAAAAAAAAAAAAGTTTCAAATTTTGTAACTAACAGACAAAGTTATCAAAGTCACCCCGCGTATCAAAGTCACGGTATCAACTTTTAATGCAATAAGGTAAAAAAGTTCAGAAACTTGTGGTTATTTAATCTGCAACAACAAGATTTAAAAAAAATTTAAGCTAGTATTTTTAATGCCAATTATTTTGAAAATTATAAGATTTTTATTTTGACGCATAATTTTGAGTAAATTTTTTTGACAACTTGTCAAAGCCATCGTTAAATAAAAAACGTGACTAAAATTTTTTGATAACAAATCAAAATTTAATTCTAAACTTAAAATTGATTAATTAACTAATTGATTGGTTAATTGCTAACTAACCAATAATTTAAAATATGAGTAAAATTATTATAATTAAGGGAGTCCAATTTTTATTAAAAAAATGCAAAAAGTGAAAATAAAATACAAAAATTATTTTAATTAAAGATTAACTTAAGTATCAAAAGAAGTGCTATTGATTGATTTAAAGATTTAATATTAAAAAAAAGTATAAAATAGATAACTAAATTACTTTTTTTTTCCAAATATAGATAGAACCTTAAAATTTTTCATATTGTTCTGAAACTTCAAACTAATGTTTATTGTAAATAAGCAACAATTTATAAACACAAACCATAGTCGTATAAAAAATCAGTATACGCACCAGTGCAGTAACTTTAATGTAATGTAAATTTTTTTTTTTTTTTATACCGTAAAATCGCCTAAGTTCGGTCACATTAGCTTTGAACATTTATATCTGAGGTATAAATAAAAGTTTTCTTACCCATTTTTTTTTCTGAAATATACAAACAATCATATTGTTAAATAAGATTGCAAAGATAAAATAATAAGAATAAAAATTAGAATTTGATATTTTATATCATATGAGAACAGCGAGATTGAAGGAACTTTCAATATCATCTCATAAGTTAGGTCACTATATACATTCTAATCAAAATATTCCAAAAATACAAGTTTTACTTCCCAATAAGACATCGCAATAAAGTATTGCAATATCACAAATTTAACATCAAAAATTTATAAAAACGAGTTTTTTGCGTTATTTTTCAAAATCAACGTTTCATGACATTTCTGCTTTCGTCGCGTCCATAATTATTTTCGTCGCGTCCTTAATTAGTTTTGTCGCGTCCATAATTATTTTTGTAACAAAGATACTTTATTATTTAAATGTTTTACAGTAAATTAAGTTAAAAAAATAACAGCATAATTTAATTACCTTATGTCAATACGCTGAATTCCATTTCACACCCGCATTTAACACCCGCATTTAACACCCGCTCACACATGTAAAAATAATAGTTCTCAAAAGAGTATTTAGTGAAAATAATGTCGTGAACTGTGAAAATTAAAACTGGTTTCATCAATATAAAACAGATCAAAGTTTTTCAAAAAAAAAACGAGTTTGAAAAACGTGACCCTTCTTGCTATTACCTGAGCTGAATTTCTCGCTACAACCACCAATTTAAATCTTTTTACAGTCATATCCTGTCAATCACATTTGTTTTAATTCTTTTTTAGTTGTAGTTGTCGATCATTTATATTCTTCGGGCATTAATTCTACAATGTATGTTGTAGTTAATGCATTATTTGAATTAATTAATAATTCAATTTTTCTCTTTCTTGCAATGTTGTTTCGTGCCGCTCTGCCGCGCCTTTTGTGCATTGTATTTTGATTTTGCTCAAGTTTTCGTATTCAGTTTTAAGTCGTCCTGATCGAAAGACCAGTTGCATTTGTGGCAGATTGACTTGGTTCGTTTCTATTCGTCATTCTTTTTATTGTAGAAATATTCTCTTCGGTTGCAGTTTTGTTTTTTGATTGTTTTTTTGGTTTTGACATTCAAATTATTGAGGTTTTGAACTGTTTTCGTTTGCCATTATGGGCTAAAGTATTTTTATTATGAAAATAATAGTCATGGACGTGACGAAAATAATTGTTGACAATTCTGTAACAGAATATTGAGCGTGAAATTTATACAAAATTTATCTTTATTTTTTGCAACAATTTTTAACTAAAATTTAAATTTTGTTTAAATGAAGAACAATATACATGTACTAACTGTCTGGATCCGCAAAATACAGGTGTAGGTAAGCATATTCCACACAGACCATTTCTTTACGTAATCTAACGTCAATATTTTTTAGTAAGCGGTAGAAAAACTATATTGTCTACCTTTTAAAGTTATGAATAAAAAAAATTTATAACATAATTAACTTAAAATTTTGAACACTTCGGTAATCACTGCGCAAACCACTATATATCAGAGGTTCGGATATCAATACCCGAAGCGGGTATTCTAAAAAATACCCGCTTGAAATGTATTTATTGTAATCGATATAAAAAGTTTAAAAAACTTATGGAAGTAGACTTAAAATAATGAGGAATAATAAACTTTCCTTGACCTGTATAATACGGGTCATTGTAAGTCCACACCGACCATTTTTATATATATTCTTTATATAGTTTTATTTCAATAATTTCAAGTAGGCGGTAGACAATAAAAATCTGTCAAATCTTTGTTTTGAGTTAACAATTAATGTTCAATGTTTTATAACCTCTTACTGTAAAATTGTACTTCTAATTAAAAAAAAATGATTATTAACTTGATAATCTTTTATTTTATTAAGTTTAAATTAAGTTTTTATTAAATTTTTTGTCCTATACCATCTGCAGCTAATTAGGACCCTTGTCTTGTTAATTAATTTTGAAGAAAAAGTTTGAATGTCAAACTTTTTTAATTTGTCTCTATAATGTGTGTTAAACTTAACTAAATATCTTTAGTAACTCTATCGTGACATATGCGCAAAAAATTTCTACCGCCCTATTTGATATTTATTAAAATTTTAAGCTTTTTTAAAAACACTCTCCCTTTTGTTTGTTATAGTATATAATATCTTTATATTTGTTAGGTATATAACATCAAAAGAATTTTTAAAAATGTTTTATTTTGTATTTTAGAAAATTGCCAATTTTAAACACTATTTAATAAACAAAACACTTTATAAAACGGCAAATAAATGCTATGATTCAAAATTAAGGAGATTTTGCCGCAATGCAATTTTTAAATAAAATCAAAACTTTATAGAAGTAAAAATATCTAAAGAACTTTAAAAATGTTTCATTTTGTATTTTTTAAAATCGGAAAAGATTTTCCACTATATTGTAAGTTTTATGGCCTTATTTATCAAAATCCAAATCTCCTTAGAAAGATTTTTTTATCAAAGCTCAATGTTCTTTTATTTATAGTAGTTTCACTTCGTCTTAGAGTTAAAAATGATTAAAAAAAAAGCTATTAAACATGTTTGATGCTAGCTTGAAAATGATAATTGGGTTCCGTGGAATTGGAAAAGGAAAACAACTAGTGATTACCTTTTCACTTTAAAATACTCTTTAAAATATATGTGAAATTACTTAAAAAAATTAAAACTGTTGCAGAAGAAATAATAAATAAAGCTACTCATAAAACCAAAAAAAAATCAAAAGAAAAACTTAACACTTAATAAGTTCTTGTCCAAGTTGCTTTCAGCAGTTTTTAGCAAATGCGAGGAGCAAACCCAAAAATATAACAAATTACTAAATAACATCATCTGATTCTTATGTTCCAAAAATGTTTATGTAAAGATTTCTTGAAATGGGAGTATACTCTACAGTTTTTTCTTTTAATAAAAGATCAGTTATTGTTTATGGTGTAATTAAAAATTTGAGTCAAAAATCTGGATTTAATATGACAACTGGTCCAATAAAAAAAAAAAATTGGTTGCATAATATGATGAAACAAAAAGGAGAACAAAAAAAACAAAAAGAAATAAGTTAAGAATAATTAGAATAATTAGGAAATAAGTTAAGAATAATAAGGAAGGTTTTATTGATAAAGAGCAAAAAAAATTAACAGAAAAATGCTTAGATGTTGAGGCAAGTTTTTAAAACATTTTGAACTTATTTGCTTAATATATAAAAATGAAGACTTTAATTTATTAATTCAAATAATTTATAAATTCAAAATATTCAAAGCATAAAGATATCATTAAAAAACACCTGAACTTCCAAAATTTTTTCAAATGTTCAATACATTTATATTTAGAACCTTGATGACTTTATGAATATTTATCAATTTGCAAGTCATTTATTGTATCTTAAGCCTTATAATTACGCAGTTTTTCATTTTATGCGACTTAAAAATAAAGTTTTTTTTTTAATGTTATAATTGTACTTCACAGTCTACTTACGAAATCAAAAAATTAGATTTTAAAGTACCGAGTTAAGCTAATTAGCCATTCAGGATTAATCGATTATAAACAGGATTTAGAATAAAATTAGGTTATTTCACTGAAAAAATTATTTTCTTAAAAAAAACTTTAAGATTTCGTTTTAAATATATGTTTTAAATTCATTTTTTTCTGAAAATACCAAACCATTATTTATATAAAAATAATTTTATAATTTTTAATTTTGTTTTGTATTTATTAACTTTTTAAATTACTATAAATCTATGATTACTATTAATATACTAATTAAAATTTTATTTTAATTAAACTTGTAAAAAATAAAATACGTGGGACGTGGGCAGTAGTAGGACATTAAAATATATTTCTAGAATATTTTAAATATCTTTTTTCTTAATGCATGTACTGCACCAAACAAGTTTAAACAAATAAATTATTATTTCGGGCAGTGATTACATTCCCTAAAATTGACAGCATATTAAAATATAGAATATATAGTTTAGAGGAACCGTACTATAGGGTTTTATTGGGACAGGTGTGAGGTGAAGTGGGACAAGCGAACAATTAACAACATAATAACAAAAATTGTTAATTAAAACTACTACTATCTTAAACCGTGGAATCTTCATCATAATAATTGAGAGGTTCCCACAAAATACTTTCTCCCATATCACACAAAAGTGGGAGAAAAGGGAATTATTTTTCTAAGTAGAGGGGAAAAAATCTCATTGTTTACAATAGATAAAACTGATTAGGGATCTCTCTTAATTGGAACTTAATGATGTCACACTTCTCCCTCGTCTCACTTCTTACCACTCTTCCCTATAATTTATATTTTTCAAAAATTAACTTTTTTTTTGTTTTTGTGTGTGTTTTTATCGTAATTAATCAATCTTGATTGATTTAATTAAATTGAATTGAAAGAAAAGATTTAAATAAAAAATGGATTTGATAAATACTTTGATTTGATAAATACTTTGATTTGATAAATACTTTGATTTGATAAATACTTTAATTTGATAAATACTTTGATTTGATTAAACCAAAGTGAAAGAAAAGATTTAATTAAAAATGGAGTTAATTAAATTAAATTGAAGAAAAAGGATAGATTAAAGATTGAGCTGATTAAAAGTGATTTGATTAAACTGAATTAAAATAAAAAAACAATTAAAAATCCTATTAAAACATCTTAAACTGTTATTATTATTTTTTTTTTTTTACAATTTATCACATTCTAATTAAAAAGATGAAAGTTTTCAAAGCCACAAGATTTTAACGAAGATAATGTTTACATTAAACATTCCTAAACTATAAGCTCTCAAAATAAAGTTTCGCTTTGACAAAGAATGGTTGTCAAATGATTGCATAACCTGTTGATGTTCAAAAAACCAAGTGCAACTCCATGGTTGACAGAATATCAAGAACTTTTGTCTCATTGATATGATCAAGCAGAGAGAGTTTTATAAAACCTTTTTTAAACCGTAAGGTTTGACTTTTTTTTTAATGAGCACTGTTTATCAGTTTTATAACAAGAGTCATAAAAGGTTCAAGAATATGTATTCTTAATAAGAGATTTTATGTTTTGTTCGTTTTTTTTGGCTTTCAATACATTTATACAATCCTTAGAAACCCATTTCCTCTGACAATGCCTAATTTTATCATGTATCGGAATCATTTTTTTATCATATATAGTCACATCTTGCAACAATCTGTTCAACCAATCCAAAAACAATATTGTAAGAAACGAATGAGCACTAAGCTTTTCCAGTTTATTGCTATTTTTATTATTTCAAGGACCACTTATGTTTCTATACAAATAAGTCAAAGTCTCTGTGACTAGGTTTATTCGTAAACATTTATACACATTTAATAGTTTAAAGACTGTTGACTAAAGCATATAAATCACTTTAAATCTCTATGAATACGACTTCCTTTTGTAGACTTTTTCTGATTCATCACGACAAAGCATTCAACAGTAGTCAGCTAACATGCTTTCATTCCAGAATCCTTGGTAACGCTTTTCCATCACTTGAATATCTTGGTGGAATTGTTCACCTTGTTAATCACTCACAGCGCCCAAATTTTCAGGAAAAAATGCCAAATGCGAATGCAGAAAATGCATTTTCAATGACATATGACAGCCCACTTTTTGAAACGAATCGAGTAGCTTTTGAATACAATTTTCATATTCACACAATTTGTGATTCCCCAAGAAGTTCTTACAAATCCATACAAACGCTATTCACGCTTCTTTTTCGTCGGAAGTAAGTGACTCTTCAAATCCATGGTCTTTCAAAACCTCTTGAATTTGGGGTCCTACAAAAACTTTACTAGTATGATTGTGCAGCAGTAGGTATTCATCTTTGCAATAATCAAGAGGTTTAATAACTAAATATTTATTTTATTATTTTGGATGCATTTTAGCTTAATTTAGTTACATTTGCCAAAGAAAATTAGTGGAACAGAGTTGGTAAAAACCACTGCATATGTTATGTCGCAACGTTACTAATTTTTTAATGTCAAAAATAAACATGGATGGTGCAGGAAATTTCGGAAACTTCCATTCAGAAAATCCTCTATATGTAAAGTTGTTCTGTGTAACTCCAATTTTGGTTTATGAATGTACATTTAAAATGCTATCTATTTTACCCTAATTTTTTGCGGTTACAAATCAGGTTACGAAATCAGACGATCAGGATACGAATGTAGAAGATGATGTTGCACAAACAAGTGCATAATGAACAAGCGTTAGACGGTATTTTAGAAAGATTTTTGATAATGCATAAACCAGATAAAACAGTGATCCAAAATATTTGTTTATGAGTTTACTAATTTTATTAGTAATCTTTGACTTAATCTGAAGGTAAAATTTTATTTTTTGCTAATGAGATTAAAATTAAAAAATGTTTGATAAAAATCGTTACTATAAAATTTCCACTGCAAAAAGCTTGATCATTTACCTTTTTTAATTATCGAAACATAAACAAGTATCGTGCACAAACATTTTTTCTCTAAATCCCCACTATATGAAAACGTTTTATATATGTTTATAACTTTATATATATGTTTTATAAAATAAAAGTATAGTATAAATAGTATAGTATAAAAGTTTATAAACATATTATAATTGTTGTAAAAAATATAAAAAATAAGACCTTTTATAACTATATCTTATTTATAAATTTCATTACTTTTATAACCATATCTTATTTATAAATTTCAAGACCTATACAGCTCTTATTGCTTATATAAAGTTAAAAAGTTATAACGTAATTTTAATTTATATTAGTTTTAAAATTTAAATAAGTTGAAATAACGTTAACTAAATGAATGAAACTATTGGACAAGATCAAAAAGTTTAACATACGTTTACTTAGACTAAATCTAAACGTTTTATATACATTAATCAGACTAGATTTAAACGTAAATTAGACAAAATCTAAACGCTTTATATACATATGATAACCCTATAATAAACGTCTAAAATGCGTTTGAATATAGACGTTTTATGAACGTTTGTTCTAAACTTTAACCTATATTTCATTCTAAACTAATAATCGACCAAATCTGAACGTTTTGTCGAAACGTTGTTTTGACGTTTAATAGATGTTTGTGTGTTTACTGGAAAGCAACAAAGTATATGACTTTTTCAGATTTGTGAGAATGATATTAGAAATATCAAAAGCGTCACATAGATCATTATTTTTATTCCATTTTTCATTCTAAAGACGAGTTTGTCTTTATTTAGCAAAAATTAAAGAAAGTAAATGGAAAAAAATATATACTTCCATTTTACCAAAGAGATATAAGAGCTGGAGGGGGAATGAAGTTAAAATACATCATTTCTCAAGGAACAGTCAAGTAGGGGAGAGTTGCCGAAATTGGAACAGCTCCTTAATTGGAACACTTAGCTTTATTTAGAAACTGGAACTTATTCTACTTTCATGAATATTTTTTTTTGTAAAGAAAATAATTTTCTTTATTTTTTGAAACTTCTAGTATTTAAACTTAAAAACTGCACGTATGTGAATAAAATTACTTTTTTTTAAAGAAAAATTTTTTTGCGATCTAATTTTATCGTTGCATTTAAACGATTACAGAAGCTTAACGATATTGAGTTTGATGATAATTTTTTTTTAATTTTAAATTTTAAGGGTTTCAAGTCTATGTGATATTAAGAGCTTATATCGTAAGTTGTTACTTGTATGTAAATATTTTGCTACAACACCATGGTCCTATGTTGCCTAGAATGGAACTTCAAAAGTTGCATTAATGGAAACGACGTCATCTCATAACACGCTACTTGACGTCCGAATTATCAGAAAATTTCATTAGTCCGACTGTATAATATTTTTTAAAGCGAATTTCTTTTATAGACATAGTATTACTGTTAGACATTTGTTGCTTTTTTGGAATTGGTATTTAGTCTTGCTTTAAAGTATGAAATGATTTTTCACAAAAATTTTTTCATAGTCTAAGGATATAAAGTTGATTGTAAACATCGTATACTTTAATTAACAAATCATTTTATCTTTTAGTAAAAAATAAAATGTAAAAGTTTTACAAAAGTTATACATTTCTATTTAACGGATAAACTTGTAAGACAACATAAAGTATATACCCAGCATAAGTTTTTTACTGTATATAGAAGTTAATATATAAAGTTGCAAACTTTATATAGTTTATATAGATTTTGATTTATATAGTTAATGATTAACTAAACAAAAATGATGAAAAATAATGATTATATAATGAGCATATAATTAACTTAATCATATATGAATAACAAATAAATATATGAAAAAATAAGCCTGTAATAAGATTATAAAACTCTCCTTATGTATCTTCATAGTAATTTGCTTTTATTTTAGATGCAAACACCACGAAAATATGGAAAATGGAAAGTAGAAAACTTGAAAAAGGCTGTTGAAGCAATAAAACAAGGAGAAATCAGCTTAAATGAAGCCGCTTATGAATTTTGTATTCCAAAAGCAACTTTGTCAAGGCATATAAATGAAAAAAACAAAGTTGCTGTTGCAAATGTGAAATTTCATAGTCGACTTACCACCTTACCTAATAAAATTGAAACAGAACTAGCTGATCACTGTTTATTATAAGAATCGATGTACTTTGGATTAAGGATTGATGATCTTCGTTGTCTAGCATTTGATATTGCGGAAGCTAACAACATCACACATAATTTTAACAAACAAACACGAATGGCAGGAAAAAAGTGGTATTATGCATTTATGCAAAGGCACCCACAACTGTCGCTTCGTGGGCCTGAATCAACATCAATTGCAAAAGGTTTTAATAAAGAGCGAGTGCAATCTTTTTTTAATTTACTTTCAAAGTTATACATGGAAGAAAAGTTAACTCCAGACAGACTTTATAATATGGATGAAACTAGTTTATCAACAGTACAAGATGGTCAGATAAAAATTATTAGTGCAAGGGGCAAAAAACGAGTTGGAATTATGACTAGTAATGAACGAGGAAATTCAGTAACAGCTGTAGTTTGTGTATCTGCAGCAGGATTTTATGTTCCACCAATGTTAATATATAAACGCAAAAGAATGAAGCCAGAAATAACAAATGGTGCACCTCCAGGAACTGTATTTAGTACTCAAAAGAAAGAATGGATGTCAAATGAAGGTTTTTTAGATTGGCTCAATCATTTCATTAAAGTTGTTAAACCTTTAAAACAATCAAAAGTTTTGTTGATACTTGATGGTCATGTTACACATTCAAAAAATTCGGCAGTGATATATCTAGCACGAAATGCTGGAGTGCGTATGGTATCACTACCTCCCCATACTACACACAGACTGCAACCATTAGACGTTGCGTTCTTTGGACCACTTGGTACATACTATGATGAAGCTATGCGAAAATGGATGCGGTCACATATATCACAACCAGTAACAACTTGGCAAGTTGCAAAATTATTTGGTGACGCATATAGTCAGGCAGCATCATTGAGAATTGCTATGAAAGGATTTCAGGCTAGTGGGTTGTGGCCTTTGGACATAAATGTATTCACTGATTCTGATTTTACAGCCTCTTCATTTACTGATGTTGGTCCTTCAAACAATCTTCAGTCATCTGAAAGTATAGATGGGATGACAAAACTATCTACAGATAAATCAAGTGAAAAAAAATTAAAATGTCATGTTTCAGTTTCAACTTTGTCTCTTTTGCCAGTGGTTTCACTTGAAGTAAAAAACAAAAAAAGAAGATCACGAACAACTCAGGCGGCTGATCTTACAAGCTCCCCATATAGACGTGCTCTAGAAATTACACCAAGAAATCAAAAGCACACACTAAATCAAATAGCTTCCAAACAAATTAAAAAATCTACAAAAAAAAAGCTCACACTAAATCCAATAACTGCCAAACTATCGCAAAAACCACAGGAAAGCAAAGTAGCACTTGACTCAATCACCATGGACCAAATGAAATTGAGCACATCAAATAAAATCACCATCGCCACCACAGCACACCACATATCACCACTACCATCCCAAGTGCAGAAGCTGCAAGAAAAAAAGACTTATGAATTGCGAAAAAAGGATTAAATATTTGTTGTAATTTTTATTTGTTATTATATCTTTTAAATATCTTTTATTAAAAAGCTAATCAATTAATTTTTCCTTTGAGCCATAAGTTTTATAGCTGTAATTTATTCAAATATTAGAACTGTTCTAATTAAAGAATATATGTGTTCCATTTAAGGAGACCAGTTAGTTGCCTTTATTGGAACAAAATGGTGCCTTGAAAAATCAAAGTTTATATCCAATAAGGGTGCGATCAATAGAGTCGAATCATTAATAAAAGCATAGTAGGGTTGTATATCTATATTATTTAATTCATAAATGTTTTCATAGTTAAGCCATCTTTGGTTAATAAATATTTTTTCCTAAAGTGTTCCAATTAAGGCAACTCTCCCCTACATAACAAGTAACATAATTTTCTATTAAACACCACTTATTTATCATAATTTAAAGTTAACCAATTCCGCTTTTAACAAAAATAATGACATTATTTTAAAACGTCATAAGCAATTGAAACATTGCAAATAAAAGATGGAAGTTTAAAAATTCGTAAACAATATTTAGAACTACTTTATTGTTATTTTTTTATGTTGTGCTTTTGAACGACTAATAATAAAATTCTAGATTAGAATTGAATTAATTAATGTCTAGATAAAAATTAGTAGTATTTTTGCAAGACTTACAAACAGATATTTTATATCTTTATATTTAGAATATAGCAATTTGCTTTTAAATCCAGCAAAAATACTTCGACACAAAATAAAAGTCTGGAGGGATTTAAAACGTGCCTGGCCGAAAGAACATTCTTAAAGAATGTAACAAACCTAGAGCTGAACAGGCAAGCAAAAAAATAAGGTTTAAACAGGTAATAAAGATTGTCTAAATTTATGATATTTATACCTAGTTGAGGTGTGCAAAAAACAATTACTTCACCTCTATATTTAATTTAAATTAAAAAATTTATGAGCCAGCGTTTTTTTAAATATCATAACTGTAGTGATTATTAAAAAATAATGTCTTGGTTAGCAAAATAGTTTGCATTTTACCGACTACCATTTTTAACACGTGTTTTTTTCTTTGTTTAAATACGCAGCAGAAACCATGTGTATTACACATGGTT
Source organism: Hydra vulgaris (assembly GCF_038396675.1). NCBI lineage: Eukaryota > Metazoa > Cnidaria > Hydrozoa > Anthoathecata > Hydridae > Hydra > Hydra vulgaris. The sequence goes on from NC_088926.1 coordinate 26,441,953, forward strand.
TTTACCATAAAAGATTACACACTGTGTAATGTTTTATGGAGTTGTGCCCGCTAGGAGTTTTTGAAAATTTAAACTTATGAACTTTATTCAAAAAACTTACATTAATCAAAAAGTTCAATAAATAATAATGTTTTTGCATTAGAGCGCTTTAACAACATATTTTTAAAAGGTTTAACAACGTAGTTTGTTTTATTTCTTATACATAATTTATTGTCTTTTGGAATTTTGTTAAAGAATTTAAAACATTGAATCTGTTGTTGGTTTCTTTTTGCTACATAAATTAAACAAAAGGATTACATGTACCAAAAGGCCAGATAAATAAAAGGTTAGATACAGGGGCGCCGCGAGCGTTTTTTGGTCTTTGAGATAGCTAACTTCCAGCCTTGGAGCAAACTCCAAACATTTATATGTTTATACTTATGTCAAATAAGGATGCTTTGCAACAAATTGCGATGATTGGAGCTTGGAAACAAAAAAGCCTTAAAATTTTGTTCCTTCCCCCCTCCCCCTACCCTGCACCAAACGTGGGAGCAACAAGTTGATGAAATATTTTTTGTACTATTTTTAACTAGACTTATATTCATTGATAAATTTTAAATTTCATAGTAAAGTACTTTAGGGTTCAAAAATTATGACCATATAAAGTTTAAATCCCCCCCCCCCTCAATCCCTCAATTTGAGGAGGTTGCAAATTTTATATTGTCATAACTTTTAAACGCTGTGGGATAATACTATGAAACTTAAAATTTATCGATGAATATAAGTCTAGTTGAAAATAGCACAAAAAATATTTCATCAACTTGTTGCTCTCACGTTTGGGACAGAGGGAGACAAAATTTTAAGACTTTTTTGTTTCCAAGCTCCAATCATCGCAATTTTTTGCAAAGCATCCTTATTTGACATAAGAATAAATATATAAATGTTTGGAGTTTGCTCCATGTTTGAAAGTTAGCTCAAAGACCAAAAAATGCTGGCGGCGCCCCTGGTTGGTTATGACATTAAGATGGTATAACCATAAAATTAGTTTAAAAATACAATATATATCCTTAATAAACTGCATCATTAATGTAAACATTAAACGATATTTCTCATGTTTGCTTAGCAATAAAATTAACTAAAAAGTAAACCAATTATGAGTGTCCATATTACTCATATTAGAAATGTTATTAATATACCGTTTTAGTTTTTTTTTTGACGTATTTTTTATGTCGTCCAAAAAGAATTCTGATTCTTTTGATAGACTTAAATACTCTTTAAAGTTTGTTTTTTTTAATGAAAAGTGATAACATACCAAACCATTAAAACAAAAAGTATTAAAATAAACGACGTTTATAGACAACCATTCTTTTTTTTTTTTTATGTTTTTGCATTAGAGTGCTTCAGCATTTTAACAACATATTTTTAAAAGGTTTAACAACGTAGTTTGTTTTATTTCTTATACATAATTTATTGTCTTTTGGAACTTTGTTAAAAAATTTAAAACATTGAATCTGTTGTTGGTTTCTTTTTGCTACATAATTTAGCTGTTTTGGATTCTTTTGGCATCATTTTGTCTCTCATAAATACATAAAACAGTTATTTTCATAAAACTTTGTTATAGATTTTTATATTTGTTTAGTGTACATAAAATACTTTAGTTTAAAACTTTTAAATACTTTATTTTTACTTTTTTGCTTTGCTTAGTGAATATAAAATAATTATTTTTTGAGTTTTCTAGTTCCCTAACCGGCCTTGAAAAAAAATATAAAAAAATCCACGATCCTGGCGTCATAAGTAGATTTTTAAAATTTGTTTGACGTAAATTCGAAGTTAGAATGAATTAATATTCATTTAGTCAACAGTGCTTTAATTTCAAGTTGTTGTGATAAATGTTAATTCTACAATTTCGTAGTTAAATCAACTCCAAAGCGCCAAACCTCTCGGAATTCCTTTACTAAATCACTCATAAAAAATATGAGATAAAGTAAATCCAGACAAGGTAAATATTGGACAAGAAAATACGGGACACCAAATATTTTAGATAAAAATGTATAAATTAAATACAGACATTAGTTGCATAATCCTTAGTATTATATTATATGCAATTTTTGCTTTTCTTTATTTTGTCAATTTAAATGGGAAAATGGTGACTAAGTTTGTCTTCTTCTAACCCCAGTCACGAAAAAATTATTTTTATAAATTAAAATTTTTTTTATTGACAAATTAGAAAAACTTTACATGGTCTTAAAAACTGAACACTGAATAATTTAAACATAAAGTTTGAAATCTGTCGTTGAATACATAACTAGTTTATATTTATAAAAAAATAAATAATTCAACTCATTGCTCTCATGTTTAGGGTAAGGGGGGCTAAGATTTTAGGGTTTCTTCATCCCATCTTCCTATCACAGAAATTTTTTGTGTGAAGAATCTTTTAGTCATACATATAAATGTAAAAAAAAAATGGAAAAAAAATTCTTTTTGTTTAAAAGTTGGTTCAAACATTTAAAAACCTTCTTACGCTACCGCATGTATTTCCATGCATAATCCTTGTCTCTTTCTTTCATAAAAAAAAAAGACCCTCGTGTATAAAAATAACTATGATCATTGCTATAAAGAAAATTATGTTTAATATTTGAAGTAGTTTACGATGCCTGAAACTAGAAAAACTATATATTTTTTTATTTTTAAATATTATATATGTTTTATTTATTAATATTATATTTTCTGGATATGCAGATTCTCGATCTCGAAATTAAAAAGCAACTACTTCGGAGGAGGAGATTGCAAGCAGCTTTGGGAAAGATACTAATAAATTGTGACATAGTGTTTAGAGTAAAAACATTGGAATCAAAAAAGCTTTTCCATGTTCTTCTAATCAAAAGATTCCAGCAACGTCAGTTAAAAATAAGTATAAAGAAAAAGAGAGGAACTCACTCAGAAATAGAGAAGCAAAACTAATTAAACTATTTAAATTAAAAACTCAATTTTTTTGCTTGCAAATTTATAGATTAAGGTCGTACATAACTGAAAAATTTATTTCATAAGATGTTTGTTTTTAATAATGTTTTTCAGATTTATAATGACAAAAATATAATTACAAAACAAATGGTACAAAAAAAAATTGTGCTTAAAATAATTAGAGTAATACGCTAATTATGCAGGTTTTTTGTTCCAAGAAATCTTATGATTGCAAAAGATATTCTTATCAAACTTTGCAAACTAGTCAATAACGATGCATTGCATGTTCTGAACTAAAAAAATAATTTATAAATCTTTATTTGGTTAGTTAAAATAATTTTAGTAATTTTCCCCAAAAGAAAATATAAAAAATGCATAAATGAAGGAGGAATAAAAAGTTTTGAAAACTTTTTTTGTTCAGAACATAGACTTCTATGTAAAGAATGAATCCTGAAAACCTCAATAAAATTGAAAGAACAAATTAAAAGTTTTTTCGGGTCAAAATTAAAAAAGTGCTAAGAAAAGCTCATTGAAAGAGTAAAAACTAAGCAGTTACTATAGTTACTATAAAATCTAAAATGTTAGATCTAATAGCACAACTGAAAAATTTTAAATTGTGTTTATAAGTTGATCAGAATTACTATTGTTTCATGAATAATTTTTTTTAACAGAAAAGATCAGGGATTATTCTGGTTGGTAAGGAACAAGAAAGATACACACATATATCCTTTATATTCTACTGATGCTAGGTTAGTATTATATTAATGGTAAGAAGAATTTACTTTTTTATAGTAAACTCAATTTTGGCTCTGAGATAACCTAATTATTTGGTAGTTTTAAAGCTCAATAAGTATTAGTGAGACTCTTTCTTTATTTGAATTCATTTTATTTGTGAAATTCATTTTATTGTGGACGATTTTATGAAAGTTTTAAGCTGGTAGTTTGAACTATTTTATGAAAGTTTTTACTTTGCTATATTTTGAAAGTAATTTTAGTTTAAACTAATTTCTATTAGAATGTAAAAGAAAAGTGTTTTTATTAAAAAAATGTATACGATAATATAATAAAATATTTACGATAATATATAATAGTACATTAAATTGTTTTAAAATTTATATCATAATATGAACATACCTTTTTGAACTATGATCAATTTGATTATTGTTTCTTTTAAATGAATCATCTGTTTTTAAAATCCCTTTTGTGGAAAATAAGTTTTTTTTTTTGTTAATGTTATGTAGAGTAGTGATTGCCTTCTTAATTCAAGATCTGTAGTTATCTCCCTATCAAGATCTAAAATTTTCTTCGACATTATTCATAAAAATCAAATAGAGTTATCAACAATGCTTAAATTAAATTATAACTATAGCCATAGTGATTGTTGTGATTTATTCATAGTTTGTGCTAATTTTCTTTTATTCTTTATTGTACAAAAAGTTATTTCATATAATATAAAATATTAGCTTTTTACTTTAAAAGTTTAATGTTATTAGCAAATTTTTTTGCTTCTTTTTTTTTTTTTATTTTAACAAATTTTCTGAGGTCATTGATAAAATACGGAAATGTGGGATGAGAATTGCAGAAATTTTTAAACGAGTAAAATAAGAATAAAATGATTTAAAAGAGAACGTGTTAGGCCGCAGAGTGGGGCAGAACTGGACATTTGACGAAAATGAAAATAGGCGTTATGAAACATTTTTTGGTGGCAAAAAAGCCTCTGGTCCATTTTGTCCTCATGTTTTTTTAGGGTAGGACTGACCTTTAACCCTTAGTCTAGCTCAATTCTTTTGTTTTAAAAATAACTCGCTTTCGCGAGTTATTAAACCTACTTCTTGTGGTGTTAAAGCTAAAGTTTGTTAAAATTTCTAAATTTTTTCTTCAATTTTGGGTTTGCAGCCATCTTTTGCTAATGAAAAAATAAGGTTAAAGAGCTTAAAATATATATTAATAGGTGTTTCAAAAAAGTGCATTTAAAATATTTTATTTTTATTTAATTTTTTCAAACAGTGTGCTTTTTGTTTATGTCCTCACTTAGATAGAGTTTTTAATTTTTTTTTTTTTTGAAAATGCTGATGAAAAATTTTGTAAATTTTTTTTTATTGTTGCTCTTATTTAGCACTTTTGTGTTTATTTTTGTATTTTGTGTGTTTTAGTGGAAATGTGTTAATTACGTCAGTAGAAACCAGGTAACAAAACCAGGTCATGAATGCAAGAATAACATTTTTTTTTTTTTTTTGTAAGATTTTGTTTTTAGCAAATTTAAACGAATAAAACCAAATCTCGTTTTTTAGTAACTTTTTTTGAGTGAATTTTTACATTAAAATCGAATCACTGCAATTTATTTTAGTGAATTGATAAAACATACCTTTTAATATTATTTATTTACGCAAGCTTTTGAAGTTCTCCTTTTTTCTATTACCACTTACGGTTTTTTCTATTATCACTTACCGGTTTTTTCTACTATCACTTACCAGTTTTTTAAAAAATTTTACTAGAAATTACTCGAAAATTCATTAAAAACGTCTGACTATTGTAAATAAATGTTTAAAATCTATGGAGTATTTTTTTCTAAGTTTAAGTCTAACAAGTGCCCTTAAAATAATTATTTGATTTAAAAATCAAATACAAAAATACTTTTGTCCAGTTTTAAAGTTATTCTGCATCACAGTGGGTGAATAAAAAAAAAAAATTGCTTTTACTAAGTATTTGGTCAACTTTATATGAATAAAAACTTCAGAAATTTATCCAAACTTTTATTTTTGTAAAGCTGAACAATTCTCAGAAAAACTGAGAGTTTTTGGAGAAAATTGCTTAGCTTTACGTGACAAAAAATTTGAGCCATTTTGCTAAGATTTTTATTCACGTAAAGCTAAACTTATTATTTATTCCAAAAACGCTGAGTAAAAGCAATCTATCTGCTTCGTGTCCTGCTGCCTTGTAGGATACGCCTTTTTATGCAAAGGTTAGGAGATGCCAACTCCGACTTAAAACACCCCCTGCATTGGGGCTCTTGGTTGAGTAAAGGCTAGAGATGGTGTCTCGATAAAAATACTCATCTTGGGCAGATGTTAAATGCACCCGGCTACTGTCTTGTAGAAGGCCTCCTAAGCAAAGACCTAAGGGGTAAACAGATTCTATCCGTTGACCAGCCTCGCACCCCTTTTTCATCTATTAGGCTGGCGCAGACGTATTTTTAATACATTGTTTCCAGTTTAGGATGTTGAATACTGGATCTTCTTGACTCAATGCATGAGTATTGCTTGTGTCTCTGTTTTTATGATTAGGCAACTCATTCTATTATCTCTTAATGAGGGTACAGGTCTAAAACTCAGTTTTATGGTACCGAGGCCGGCTGGTAGTCAGGTTTCCCGAACTCTGTGGTAGCTCTCAGAGAGGCTGATTCCATCAACAGCTGAAAAATATCAAAGTATTAACAGTGCCATGTTGCACATGGATGTTGTCTCTGTTTGTACTTTTAGTGTGCATTGCCAAGGCCACATTTGAAGTCCTTTGTTACGGCTTAGGATTTATTATTAGTAATATGGCATTTGCTTTGGGCCATTAAACCCACTGACTGGGATTCTTTCCGTGGTTTTCTTCGTGATAGCCCTTGGGTAGAAATCTTTCGTCTTCCTGTCAACAAATGCACTTCTTACATAACTTCGTGCATTAAGGCTGCATTCATTCATGGAATCTCTTGTTTCCTCTCGACAATTTCAGGTCAAACCTCACTTTCCTCGATGGTTTTCCTCACACTGTGCTGCTGCGATTGCCAATCAAAACTGTTACTTCCATTTCTATCAGCAAAACAATTCTCCAGAAAATAGACATTTATTTATTACTGCTAGAAACCATTGTAAAAAGGTTTCTAGCAGTAATAAATAAATGTCGCTATTCTCAGGTCATGAAATCTCGTATCTCATCTCAAAAATTAGGCTCTCGTGACTTCTGCAGAATCTTTAATAATATCAATAATAAGGGCAAATCTATAATTCCATCTCTCTTGTATGATTTAGACTTTGTCACCTCACCTAAAGACAAAGCCGAATTGTTTGCTAAAAACTTTTCATCAATATCATCTCTTGATTCCACTCGTTGCGTTCTACCTGATACTGCCAACAAACAGGTTGATCCATTGCTTGACATTCATATCACTCCAGCATCTGTATCTAAAGTGATTTCCTGCCTAGACTCTTCTTTAGCTTGTGGGCCAGACAACATACCTGTTATTGTTTTGCAGAAGTGTTCTCCGGAGCTGTCGTCTATACTCTCAAAAAACTATTCAACAATTGCTTATCAGAGTCTTGTTTTCCAACCTGCTAGAAAGAGACATCTGTTATCCCTATCTTCAAAAATTCTTGAGGGCGATCTGATTCGTCTAACTACTGTCCCATTAGTCTTCTTCCTATCATTAGCAAGGTTTTTGAATCTTTGATTAACAAACACGTAACATCTCATCTTGAATCTAATAACTTACTTTCTGACCATCAATATGGACAACCTTCTCGTTCTACAGCTGATTTGCTAACAGTAATAACCGATGGGTTTTATCATGCATTAGATAAAGGTGAAGAGGTTAAGGCCATCACTCTTGACATTTCAAAAGCTTTTGATACAGTTCGGCATGCTGGTCTTCTCCATAAGCTTTCTTCTTATGGTGTATCTGGCAACTCTTTAAGATTATTGAATCCTTCTTTTCCAAGCATAAAAGTTGTCTTCGATGGACAGCACTCTTCTTCTTATTCTGTAACTTCAGGGGTTCCTCAAGGTTCTATCCTTGGCCCTATACTCTTTTTAATTTACATTAACGATCTTCCAGATATTCTCACATCTAAGGTGGCATTGTTTGCTGATGATACTACCATTTATTCTTGTCGTGATAAGAAACCAACACTCTCTGATTGCTTGGAGGGGGCGTTTGAGCTTGAAAAGAATCTTACTTCTGCTACAGCATGGGGCTCACAGTGGCTGGTGAACTTCAATACAGATAAAACTCAATTTTTTTCAGGCAAACGTTATCGCAATAATTTAGATCTTCCTATATTTATGAACGGTGATGTGCTTGATGAGTCATCTACTCTTCATCTTCTAGAATTAACTCTTACTTTTGATCTTTCTTGGAAACTATGTATCAAATCTGTTGCAAAATAAGCATCTGCTAAGGTTGCATCTCTTTATCGAGCTCGATACTTTCTTACTTTGGATTCTATTCTCTATCTCTATAAATCTCAAATCCAGCCTTGTATGAAATACTGTTGCCATATCTGGGTCGGATCTTCTAATGAGGTCCTTTCTCTTTTAGATTTGGTGCAAAAACGCATTGTAAACATAGTTGGACCTACTCTTGCAGCCAACTTCCAACCATTATCACATCGTCGTAATGTTGCTTTTCTTTCTCTTTTCTACAAATACTATAATGGGCACTGCTCTGAAGAGTTAGCATCTCTTGTGCCATCTACTAAAATTCATTCACGAGTTACTCGTCATTCAATTAAGTGTCATCTTTTTATGTGACTGTTCCTAAGTGCTCCAAAAACTCTTATTTGTCCTGTTTTTTTCCTCGAACATCAGTTCTTTGGAAATCGCTTCCTTCATCTTGCTTTCTTGATTCATATAATTTGCAATCCTTTAAGTCGTCTGTCAATCGTTATCTTGCTCTACAATCTTCATCTTTTCTCTTCTAGTAACTTCCAACTTTAATTAGTGGCTGCTTGCAGCCTTGTTGGAAGTGAAGATGTTTAAAAAAAAAAATTGCTTTTTTTTTATCCACCCGGCCTATTGATTATATTAAATTTTTTTGGTTTATTCATAAAAATCGATTTAGCTTTATATAACTTTACTTTAACCATTTTAAGTCTAAAATTTATACTGTTTATATGTTTGTGTTATAAAATATTTGTGGAAAAAAAGTGAAGGAAAAGCAAAAAAAAAACAAACATTTTTGTCAGTTGTGTGTAAAAGCTCTTAATAGTATAAAATATTGAGGAATAAAAATAAGTTGCCGGGTAAGAAGAATGCGCAATATATATATATATATATATATATATATATATATATATATATATATATTATATATATATATATATATATATATATATATATATATATATATATATATATATATATATATATATATATATATATATATATATATATATATATATATATATATATACATAAGCGTAGAAAGATTTTTTTGGTGTTCAAGATAGGTAACTTCCAGACATGGAGCAAACATTTATATGTTTATACTTATGTCAAACATTTATATGTTTATACTTATTACCAAACATTTATATGTTTATACTTATGTCAAATAATGAGGGTTTGCAAAAAATTGCGATGATTGGAGGCTGGGAACAAAAAAGCCCCAAAATTTTTGCCCCCCCTCCTGCCCCAAACGTGAGAGTAACAAGTTGATGAAGTATTTTTGTACTATTCTTAACTAGACTTATATTCATCGATAAATTTTAGATTTCATTTTAAAATATTTTAGCGTTCGAAAATTATGACCATATAAAGTTTAATTTGAGGTGGTTGCAAATTTTATATGATAATAATTTTTAAACGCTAATAGATAATACTATGAAACTTAAAATTTATCGATAAATATAAGCCAATCATCGCAATTTTTTGCAAACCCTCATTATTTGACATAAGTATAAACATATAAATGTTTGGAGTTTGCTCCATGTCTGGAAGTTACCTATCTCGAACACCAAAAAAATCTTTCTACGCCTATGTATATATATATATATATATATATATATATATATATATATATATATTATATATATATATATATATATATATATATATATATTGCGCATTCTTCTTACCCGGCAACTTATTTTTATTCCTCAATATTTTATACTATTAAGAGCTTTTACACACAACTGACAAAAATGTTTGTTTTTTTTTTGCTTTTTCTTCACTTTTTTTCCACAAATATTTTATAACACAAACATATAAACAGAATAAATTTTAGACTTAAAATGGTTAAAGTAAAATTATATAAAGCTAAATCGATTTTTATGAAAAAACCAAAAAAATTTAATATAATCAATAGGGTGGATAGAAATAAAATATATATATATATATATATATATATATATATATATATATATATATATATATATATATGCATCATTGTGCATTTTCACACTCAATACTCTTTAAAAGCTTCACACTCCACGTTTGAATTCGTTATAAATTTTTTTCTTTCATATTCACATAATAAGTGCAAATTTTAGATTTAAAATGGTTAAAATAAAATTATATAAAGCCAAATCAATGTCTTTTTTATGAAAAAACAAAAAAAATTTTAAGTAAGTAAACAATTATTTCTTTTAAGGTTATAATCTTTATTTATATGTGTATTTACTTATGCAAAAGTTGTACGTTAACTTGTACGTTTAGTTGTACAAAACTTGTACGTTGTACGTTACTTGTTGTACGTTAGTTGTACGTTAACTTGTACGTTAAGTTGTACAAAACTTGTAAGTATTTGTCACTATTAAAATTCCAAGTTCCATTCGAAATTTATTTAATGTAATTAAAGTTACGTTTTTGTAACTGTTTGCTAAGTTAGTAATTGACTGTCTGATAAATTTTTTTTTATGTGATCATATGTTTAATGAGAAAAAAAGGAAAGCCGTGATAATATATTTTTTTTAATTCAGTAAATATAAAAAATATTGAATACTTTTGAAGTAATGCAACACAAATACAACATTTTATTATAATAACAAATAAAATGATGAATAAGCGTTCATTTCTGGTATGACCCACATCGAGAACACAAGTTTGGATAAAAGTAAACAGACAATAAATAACTTTTAACTATTATCAAACGTGTCTATTTTGAAATATAATTATCTAATATTAAATAAAGGTACTTACTTTTTAAAATTAACCTTATTTGCGACGTTTCTTTAGCAAATTGCGGAAGAAAACTTAAAAAATTAGAAAAGAACGTAATATTAACCGTCAACATCATTATTTAAACCTGTATATTTGCCGCATTTACAAGTGTACAGCCAAATGTCAAGAGAGTAGTTCCTCCTGTTTTTAAAATCATTTTACCAGAGCTAGAAATTTTTTCATTAATTTTTCTTCTAAATGGTCAGCTACATGGTCATGTTCAATGACACGGTCAATTACTTCCGCATTTACAGTAATTGGATCTTTGAAAAACTCTTTCAAACAATTTTTTTTCTTTTTAACAATTATTTTGTTGCGTTTGGTGATATTAAAAACATTTTGATTTAAATTATTATTTTTAAGTTAATCATATTTATCGTTTATCGCACAACTATGATATTTATTGTTTACACACAACTATCTATTTACTGTAAGATTTCTTGTGAAATTATTAATTATACTAAACTAAAAAAAACTACATTAAAAAAACAAAAACATGAATGAAAAACATAACTTTGTCTTAAACTGTACTTTGTGGAATCTTCTTTGAATTAAATTTAAATGGTTCAGGGTGAATTAACATTTAAAATTATAATAAAAGTATCATTGTTTGTCTTAAACTATTGTTACTAAAATTTATTAGTTTATATTGAAAAATTTGTTTTAAATTCTTAATTATACTTTACTATTTGTAATAAAGCGTAAGTCTATTTTTATGAACTTTTAAATTGGATAAAAAACTCAATATCTAAAAATCAATTGAAATATTACAATTTTAGTGGTCATAGCCAAAAATTAACAAAGGCATGCTGTAAGAGTTTTTTTGTTGATGAGAATTTATCCTGGCTACCTCAAATAAGATATATTCAATCTAAAACTACTAATATAATTGGTATAATGTATCGAGTTCGTTCATATATCGCTAAACAAAGTCTCAAACTAATATATTTTGGACTAATTCATTGCTTCATCAGCTATGCAAACATAATATGGGCGAGTACGTAACCATCAAAACTAAAAAAAATTTATAGTCTACAAAAACATGCATGCAGAATCATTTACTCTAAAAATAAGTGTAAACACGCCAAACCTATAATGAAAGATATGAAAAAGATGTTTTTGAAATAAATATCTATCAGCATTTAATTTTTAAGTATCGATTCAATAATAATCTCTCTCTTGCAAACTTTAATAACAAGTTTGAAATAAACATAAATGAAAATTATTATCCAAGAGCAAAAAAAGTAACTCATATAAACTGCCTCAAAACTTTAATAAATATGCTGAACAGGGCCGGATTAAGCCTTTTTAGAGCCCAAGGCACAAACCCACATTGGTGCCCTCTTCTGCCCGGGGCCCCTGATTTTTCGCTGACTGTGACCGCTCGTATGTTCAATATTATGCAAAGTAAACAGTCTTTAACAAATATGTTTGTAGTTTGTACTACTATCACTCATATAACTTTGATGGGCATAACAGCATAACTGCATTTTTGACCATTTAACGATTTATATGAGAAAATGTGTCTTGTGTATGCCGGCATCAATGGTATTAACAGTATAGTTACACCATTCGGTTCAAACAGAATAAAAGTAATAACCCATTTCTCAAAATATGACTTCTGTAGCAAAATAATTGGGTTCATAATAATGTTTTTTTGCTCTCCTGAAAAGTTACACTTTTGCAGTTATACTCCATGTCACTTTTGCAGTTATACCTTATGTCCGCCCATCAAAGATAAAACCTACAATAAAGTATTACTGTATTAATAGTTAATAAATTTTGAAATAATAATAGACAAACTGTATTTTTTATTAGATGAAAAAATCAAAAAGATATTGTCATTTACATTTTAAAGTTTTTTTTTCTAGATTTACATCTACCAAAATCTTTGAGTATATCGTCAAAGTTAATTTTGCGCAACATATCTGCCTCAATCATAAGCAGAGATAAGGAATCCAGCCTTTCTTGTTTCCTTGTTGATCTATTTGGATTTTTTGTACGTTTCAACTGAAAAAAAGAACACTCAGTTGAACAGTTAGTAACCATTAATGTTAAAAATATGTGGAAGGCGATTTCAACATTTGGAAAGGCACACTCAATATTGTCTCTAACTATTACTTGGTATAATTCTCCATGATTGAACGATTTTAATGCAGCTGGAAACTTGTGTCGAGTATATGGATGAAACTGTTGTAGTTCAGTACATAAATTATTGTTCAGATCTTTAGGATAAGCATTTATTAGTTCTTCACAACACTGAGATGTTTGTGATAATGATCTTGTCTTTGTCTACTCATTTCTGTCTCAAGTTTGTCAACAATGGCGTAGAATGCAGTTATAAGAAATTTGTCTCTGGCATTCAGATATACTTCAGGGGCATCACCATCATTGAACACTGTCTTTCGTTTACGATTACGGGTCAAAGTTGACTTATAATCTACACCTGGTGTCATTATTTTTGCAGCTTCTTCAAATCTTTCAAATTCATTCCTAGTGAATTGCAAGTGATCTGCTAGTGAAGAATACAAATCAGCACACGTTTTTAAGTTCACATGCTCTTTTTGGAGAGCCTGACTAACCCTGTGAAAATGCTGTAATATCTCTTTCCAAAAAACAAGCATGAAAGCAAATTCTAATTCTTGCATCTTCTTTGCAATGTTTCCTGCTTCTCTTCTGGTGTCTCCATTCTGTGACTGATCTTCTTGTATACATTCTAATGAACACTTAACTGAACACGTTTCATTTTGGGATCTGAAATTGAAAAAAGTATGCGAAAAGATGTGAATAAAAATGATTAAATGATATAAAACGAAAATGTAATTTACATATAAATTAAAATTATGCAAAATAAGGCTAAAAAACAACAAACTTAAGGTGTAAGCTCCTATAAATAATTCCTTAATATCAGAATCAATAAAAATAATAAAACAGCTTTAATAATAGTTTCACGTTGTTAATAAAAAAATATCCTCAAGTGAAGTCGTTAAAGCGCAAAAAAAAAGTCATTAAAGCGCAAAAAAAATAATTAGTTTAAAAAAAGCTAAATAGAAATAACCGGCTCATTCATAGCTTAATTTTTAAGCATTCAAGATTTTACCAAACATGAATGTGAATTTTTATTATAATGTATTTCTTCATTTTCATAGCACTTGTTCTATTTTCAGTTGTTTCTGGACTTAAATTTTTTAAAGAAAAATATTTCTTGAGGACTTGTGGTGCCCCCAAACGCTTGGTACCCAAGGCAAATGCCTTGTTTGCCTAATGGTTAATCCAGGCCTGATGCTGAATATAGCACTGCATACCGAGGACCAAATATATGGAATAGTTACCAAAAAAGATTCAAATGTATGGCAAAGTCATTAAGTTCATTTAAGTTTCTTATAAAAAAGAAATTTTTAAAATTTGAGAATCATTTGAGCTTAAAGGAATCACCGAGTAATTTTAATTATTTTATTGCTATATGCAATTGTTTTCTTATAAAAGCTTCATACTTAGCTCTTTTTATGTGCTGTTCTAGCGAATCTTTATTCGGCGGTAACGTTTCCTTGCTAAACTTTCCAGATTTAAGTAATGTGTAACGAGCTACATTAACCGATTCTTCTTGTTCAGTCCCATATAAATCACACACATATTTTTCCGGCATATTTATTAGTTCATCAGATGGTGTTACTGAATTATCAAGAATTTTAAAAGTTTCTAATTATTTTGCTTTCTTCCATAGGACTTTGAAAGCTATTGCTTTTCCATAAAATGCGCTTGTTGAATCATGGTCATCTGTAAAATGCGCTTTGTTTAATCAATGGTCACTTGTAAACAAATGAAAGTCGGCCATAGCATTCGAAAAATCTTTACCAAGATCAGATTCACATTTTTTTATATTTATGATGCAACGTTTGTTACCAACACCAGTATCAAAGTATACAGTTGACCGAAGACAACTTGACAGAGCAAACACAAACACATTAGTACCAGGACTTCCAATTACAATGTTTTGATAGTGCAGCGATGAATGAAATGCATGTAAAATCAACCTTGTACCAGCTTCTTCGTGGTCACTAGCAAGCTCATGGACTTCAGTCATGATAATAAGGTTGTCAACTGATTGATTTTTGTTACACAAGTTTGTGTGTATTACGTAGAGAGTTATGTTGACTAGAATATGTGGATCACACTTACACCATAACATGTATTAAAAATTTATTAACTCCTCTTTATTTCATCCGAAGGACATAAACTTTTTCCACTGCTTTGGTATCTTTTGAGTTGCACTATATTTGTTAAATGCTGGTACACCTGACTGTGCACGTTTATCCTCTTTCAGCATTCTTTGCACTAAGTGAAAGGTAGCAATCAGATACGGAATCAACACGAGATCATTTATGGTAAGTAGCTAATTGTCTTACTTGTTTAAGTACTTTATTTGCTAGCAAATCTCTGTTATTCTTTAATGTAACTAATTTGCCATTTGAAAACTTAGATTTTTTTACCTGCTTTAAGCTAGCAAAAGTTTTCAAACTATTTATCTTTACACAAAAGTTTCTTTTGCATGAATGAGATAAAACTGTTTATCACCTATTTCATGAACATATTGAAGATCAGATTCAATATCAGTGGGAGCAATAGAACCTGTTGAGATATTTAGTAGTTCTTTGCTTTCAGTAGTCAATGGATAAATTATTGCATCAATAGTTTTCATCACATTTTGTACATTATCTCCACGTCTTTTAGTATTTTAGGCTGAATTCTTTTTACTCATTGTGCTATGCCTTCTAACTCTTTTTAACTGCAATAGCAGTTACAAAGAGTTACAAGAAGAAAGACAAATTTCAGATTTTTTAAGTTTTCTTCCGCAATTTGCTAAAGAACCGTCGCAAATAAGGTTAATGTTAAAAAGTAAGTACCTTTATTTAATATTAGATAATTATATTTCAAAATAGACATGTTGATAATAATTAAAAGTTATTTATTGTCTGTTTACTTTTATCCAAACTTGTGTTCTCGATGTTGGTCATACCTTATACAAGAAATGAACGCTTATTCATCATTTTATTTGTTATAATAATGAAATGTTGTATTTGTGTTGCATTACTTCAAAAGAATTCAATAAGTATTCAATATATAGCCTACTTGTTCATTAAACTTTTTATTTAACTTTAGGCTTTTTTAAGATTTTTTATTTAACATTTTAATTACATTTTCGAAAACCATCTTTCGAAAAAAAAAGAAATATTTGTAAAACATAAATATATTTATTGAAAATATTTACAAACTAATATATATATATATTTATTGAAAATATTTATAAACTAATTTATATATGTATATGTATATATATATATATATATATATATATATATATATATATATATATATATATATATATATATATATATATATATATATATATATATATATATATATATATATATATATATAATATATATATATATATATATATATATATATAAATATATAAACCAAAAACTATTCTTACAATATATATTTAATATAATAATTTTATCATATTTTAAAATAATTTACAAATCTAATATTTAAAAAATAATACTTTTATATTTTATAGTTTTCTCTATTTTACATAAACTTTTTTTCTTTGGTAGATCAAGTATTGGTGTCTAGAGATCATGTAACAGTTATTGAGATATTTAACTCAGTTAAAATTCTTTTTTCCAGTTCTAAGTATTCAAGGTATAGCTTTGAAAAAAAAAATAATAACAAGGTTAGATAACTTTTAATGAAATCTTTAAGTAAAAAAATACAAATAACTAAAAATAGAAACGAATTCAGACAAAAAATACAACTATTTTATTAATTTATGATTGACATAATTCAATATTTCTTGACAATATCAAGTATGCATAAAAATTGCAACAACATGCAAATAGATAAATAAAACTGAAAATAAAATGAAAAAATAAAGTTGTAAAAAATAAATTGTGATGATCAGTTTAGATTTCAAATACTTTAAAATATTTTGATAAGATCTCTAAGCTAAAACGATGTTGAAAAGCAGTAAGCAAAAGAATATAGAAGAAAAAAATAGATATGGTGGAAAGCATATAAACATTTAAAGTACTCTGAAAGCATTTTAAACAAAAGATGACACGCAACCTTAAGAAACCGGAAAATTAAAAAAAAAATGAAATATAAATAAATTCGACAGTTATATTTCATAAACCTTTTACTTGATCAAATATAATAGTCTTATATTTCATTAGGTAAAGCTGAATAATGGTATAACTAATGCAAACTTACTAACACCCTTCTAACAGCTGCATGAACATTCACATTTATGCAGCTGTTAGAAAATCTGCATTCACAGCCAAAGATTGAGGTCACAAGATTAAGGTGATGTAAAGAAAGAATTGAGCTATCTTTGGGAAAATAGAAGCAAATAATTTTCTCTAACTAAAAAAAGTTTTATAAAAATATGTTATATTATAACTGCTTATAAAAGCAATTGCATTGTTGTACCAATCGCTAACAGCTTTGTTGTACCTGATTAAAGTATTGGTATAAAAGACTGCTTTAATTTCAAAGGAACATTTATACAAGCCAAATTACCTAGGGTAACAAGGGGCAAATAGAGACACTTAAGCACTGATTTATCTAATACAGGCCGTCTAAGAACTTTCGAAAAAAAACTTGATATTATTCAAATCTTCCACCATCCTACTATAACATTATAAAATATGAGTTGCAAAATTGCAGTGATTTGGTCACCAGAGATCATTTATTGACAACATGTATCCTGCCTCATTTTTCCCTGCTATGGGGGCAAAATAAATAAGGATAAACAAAACAGATTTTTAAAAGGTTTAGCAAGATAAACATTTTATAATATAATACAGCTAATAATAATACATAATATATATAATCAAACAAATAAAATATGTCACTAAAGAAAAACTGTCACTAATTATTCATATAATCAAACACACTATCATTAGTTAATTATATAGTCAAACACACTGTCACTAGTCACATAAATCACATAATGTTTCACCAGTACTTTGAAATTAATAACAGTCGGAATGAACCCAAGTTATACATTTTAAGCATTGACTCTACTTTTATACTTTTGCAGCCATACTCCATAATCCATTACAAAAATAACATTCCCAGTTTTCAACACTTAAACTTTTAACTCTTTTTTTACCCTTTTCTAATGCACATTTATTTTCTATTTTTTGTTCCTTTAACTTTTTTTGATTTTTCAGAGGATTCAATTAGTGATTTTCTATAATGTGATGTTGTTATTATCTGTAATTCTTCTTCTTTTCTTGGTCATAAAGTGATCTTTGAAATAGCTAAAACATTAGAAAAGCAGGGTATTACTATATTAAAATCAACATTTTGTCATTATTAAACTTAATGTCGGGAATTATATCCCAACACAAAAGATTAATTCCAGTTGTACGAAGGCCAGAACAGGCAACTTCTACAGAGGCAGCTTCATGATAGGTTTTGGAGAATATACCTCTAAGTTGATCATTTGTCATTTTCGTCCAGGATGCTCATGTAACCATGATCCACCTTCTGTATTATAAAAAGTTTTAAGCGGTTCAAAACAACAGTTGTCATTACGCCTCATTCACCATTAGTTACAGAAGAAACACAATGTTTTGCTTTTATTGTTGTAACTTTAACAGATTTATAAACAATTGTAATGCCTAATTCATTAGAGTTAAAAATTTGATGAGGTTAAAACTTGTACTTTATCATAACAACTTCTATATTATTGAAATGAATGTTCACAGAATTGCTGTTTAAACCATAAACACAATTTAAAAACAACTCTTAAGGCTTTCAGATTGAAAGGTCTGGATATCACTTTAAAAACCCACTTACAAAATCTCTTCCTGCAACACCATTACATTTATTAAATGGATAAACTATTTTGTACTTTTCAACATACTGGAAGACAACTCATTGACTGTCACTTATAGACAATCCATTTCTTCTATGTAGTCAACTAATTGACTTTCAGTTTCATCTGCTAATACTTTTTTAAATAAACCAAGTGATTTTTTATGTATAATAATAGTCTGAACTCTTTAATTTCCTTTAAATCCTTCTGTGTGAAGTATCTTTATTTACATTAAATGTCAAAGCTGCCTTTCTCAATGAGATTTCTTTTAATTTTAACATAACATGCTCTGCTTAGAAAAATTGCCACATATGGTTTTTCTCTAATAGTTTCTAACCATATTTAACTTTCTAAATAAACATGGCTGATATCAGCAAAAAAAACAAAAACATCTTGTTATGCCTCACAACATGTTGGCATCAAAATTGTGTAATTTTCTGGCAATTTTGTCATAAAAATAAAATATCAATATATGGAAACAATAGATCAATGCCTAAAGATGATAATAAAACACTAACTTTAAATATAAACATTTTTTTCACTCTGTAAGATAAAAATTAAAACAAGAACCCATCAAAATTTATAATTATCATATAGCCAAGTACTGAGAGATGAAATGGCTGTCGTTCTCTTCATCTTCTTCATTTCAAAATGACTCAAGATATATTTTGTAACACTAAATAATTTAAGAACACAACTAAACTTTTAAAAATCATCAAAACAATAAATTGCGTAGTTAGGATCATTATAAATGCAATATGTCTTATTTTGCCCTGTCTTACCCTATATAGAAGCGCTATGTAATTTCAGTCATGCTGACATGTGGGTCGATGGGTACACATCAATGGTGGTACAACAAAATATAGTGCTAACAAACATAGCTTAGATACTTAATGGATCCAATCTAAAATTTAAGGGCTCTGATTGGCAAAGAATTAGTCAACACATAAAAAGATGAACAAATAACCTTTAGCAAGAACAAGATATTTTATAGGGAAAATGGAATTAAAATCAATAATCTTTTCAAATTAATGCAAAAAAAGTAACTTACTTGCAAAACAGCAAAATTTTAATAATTTGCGACAAAATTTTTAAATGCTTATTTCTTTATTATTATATCCAGACCTTGCAGGTTTAAATCTAGAGCTTGTAAGTTTATATTGAGAGCTTGCAGGTTTAAGGTTTTTTAACAGGTTTTTATTACTAGACTTAATTCCTAGCATATTTTGAAGAATAAGTTTAATTGACATATTTATGAACTTGCACTTTATGAACTTTACGAAACTTACATATGAACTTTGCTATATGCTTAGAAGTTACTTCAAATAAAATTAAAATGAATCATTGTGATTAATAGCTAAGGCATTTTGCTTATCTTAAATGTTTCTACTACTAGACTATATACCAGGCTTAAATGTTTCTACTACTAGACTAGATACCAGGCTTAAATGTTTCTACTACTAGACTATATACCAGGCTTAAATGTTTCTACTACTAGACTATATACCAGGCTTAAATGTTTCTACTACTAGACTAGATACCAGGCTTAAATGTTTCTACTACTAGACTAGATACCAGGCTTAAATGTTTCTACTACTAGACTATATACCAGGCTTAAATGTTTCTACTACTAGACTATATACCAGGCTTAAATGTTTCTACTACTAGACTAGATACCAGGCTTAAATGTTTCTACTACTAGACTAGATACCAGGCTTAAATGTTTCTACTACTAGACTATATACCAGGCTTAAATGTTTCTACTACTAGACTAGATACCAGGCTTACAAAATAAAATAAAAAGTAGTAAATTCTATTCAAAATAGTTTCTCAGATCTGTTTTATCTTCAATTACTTTCAAACAGCAATTTCAGAAATTTGATATATGAAATAGATGAAGAAAATACAGGAATGGAATGTGCCTAATACATTATATGTAGTCCTGATAATGTAGTCCTTGCACATTCAACACACCTGATAGTTCCAAACCTCATTTAACTATCCCTGCTTTATGAGGAAACACAAGATAGATAATGAACAAGAAGTTCAATAAATAGTTTTCATTAAATTGAAATAACTGAAATCTCAGTAGTAATCATTTAAATTTATCAATAATGCTGAGTTGAAAGAATTTTGTATGTAATAGTTAAGCAGTATATATAAGTATTAAAACACTAGATATTTATATAAAATATAAAACTGTTTTTTTTTTAAAAAAAAGACATGTACAATATAAGAAAAGTTAAAATGATTGATCTTATATGGTGCTTGTGAATAAGAAAAAAGTAAAGTTGCCAATAAAACTTTTGTAAAAGATTTTAACAAACATTTAGATAAAAAATGAAAGCAGTGAAATTTAAACTAAAAAAGTTTTGCAAGGAATTCATTACCAATGTACAGAAGAGGTGAAATATGCTGATTCCAGTTCACCAACATAAACAGATTAGAAGAAACCATAAAAACAAAAACAAAAAAAGCAACCAGTGTTGATAAAAAAATAGACAACTATGGTATTAAATAAACAAACCTGAGTAATTCAATATTTGTTTTATATTAGTTCTAAATTAATTATTTATACCAATATCTTTTTACAATTCCTTTTGAAATAAATATTCTATTCTATTTTACTTTGTTTGCTTAAAATATACACAAAAGACTTTTAATAAAAGTTGAAAATTATGTAAGTGTTCGCACTGAACTAAGCTTGAAAACACTAATCTTTGAATTTTAGCCATCATATGGAACTAGGCTCAAATCCGTTGTAATTAAATAAAAAAGCATTTTATGCTAAACTCCATGCAGATGAATTGAGGGTCAGCCTAAAAGTACATAATATTTTGTAAAAAATTTTTAATTGTAAAGATGGACATACAAAAGTTACAAAACTATCCCTATAAGTATTGAATTTTTGTTTTTTATGATATTTTTTATGTATATAATCTGTTTTTGTAGTAGAAGAAAGATTCTCAGAAAGTTAAAAAGACAACATAATGAATTAGCAATAGCATTCATATGCAAATTCATACAGTCATATGCCAATATTGTTTACAAAGACATTATCAAGATATTTTTATCATTATTAGTACTAGTATAACAAACTTTCTAAAATATACCCTAAATAGATAAATCTAACTTTCATTTCCTTGTATTTAGCACCACCTCCATACCCCATCTTAAATTAATTTTTGAATTTTTTTTTAATTGTTCACTTACAAAAATGGTCAAGGGTCAACCCAATGAAGACCTTTTAACAACACAATGCTTTACTCTATTCTAAATAAAAATTCAATCTACCTTTTCAGCATTGTTTATAGAAGTTTCTTCAATGATAGGAACTACCTATAAATTAAATCCATCCTTCAAAATACTTTTTATTTTATTTTATACATCACAAATAAAAAAAGCAGAAATAGTTTTGAAGAAACAAAGCTCTTTATTTGATTTAAAAAAAACAAAATATTTTTTTTCAACAACTGACTGAATATTTATAAATAAAACTAACATTTAACAAAGGTTCTTCAGCTTTATTTGTGGTCAAAGTGTGTCGTTCATTAGCCAATATAACACGACTAGCTTCACGCTCAAAATATGCCTCAATAATCCCAACCTTAAAAATAAATTATATTTCATAACTATAGCTACAACATAAAGCCGATAAAATTTCACACACACCCACATATATGGAAAAGTTTAAAAATAATCTAAAACATCATGTAGCAGCGTACATCATCATCATCATCATCATGATCATGATGATCATGATCATCATCATCATTATTATCATGATCATCAGCAACATCATGATCATCATCATCAACATCATCATCATCATTGAGAAAAGATACGGAGCTAGTTTATTTATTACTTACTTCATTAACAGTTGCATTTCTAAGATTCCATGGGACTTCTAAAACGTGAAGTGTGCCTAACTCATCACCAACAGCAAGCAACTGTTGCTTTTCTAAAAAAAATAAACTTAATTACAAAAAGTGTTTTCCAGAACTAAAACATTTTTTTAAATATGTATAAAAGAAACAAACTTGATATTTGAAATGGAAACACAGCTGTAATTGGAGCAGATGTAACATTTTGAGATAAAAATGGCTCATGGCTCCTATAAACAATTTTAAAATATAAACAAACAAACAAAAAAAACTTAAAATCAAGAATTTAAAACTTTTTTAGTAATTAACACCAGGTTACACACACACACATACGCATGTATGCAAAAATATATATAGAATAAAACAAAAAATTTATATACATTTAAATACAAACTTAGTTAACCAAAATA